>NC_134185.1:24723486-25053207 GCF_964188355.1 Buteo buteo
AGGAAGCAAATCTAAAGCTAGCCCAACTTTGCCACCATTCTTTTCTCTGATATTGACAGTCCTACACATCCTGATATGTTCTTTCCTTAAAACATTCAATCATGAATGCCCTTTTCCATTTATTTGAATACTATTATGTAAAATAAAAATTGCATAAAGACTCAGAGGTCAGTATCCCATAATTAGAATAAGTAAAACAAACAAACAAACAAAAACACCAACCACCTAAAACCTTATTTATGAGGAGATTCCTTGTGTATTTTCCATCTTGAAAATAAATGACTCCACAGCTTGCATTACATGAGTCTATTAATAATCTAGCCAACTTCTGATAAAGATGAAGTACTGCAGGATACTGATGAACTACCTTAGCAAAATCTGGACACAGAACTGTTACAGTAACTAAGGTCTTGTCCCTACCTGGAAATAATGCTGTGTCATCACATGGTTTAGTACAGCGGTGGTGAACATGGTTTTGCAGGTGCCTATATTAACTGTTAAGTAGAAGCTGACATCAGTATGCTTAGTCCTGTGAAGTCCAGCTGATGTGCTGAAATAGTAATATTCTGGGTTATACCTACTCATGCTTAAAGATGCTCCTTCCTGTGTGGTAGCCTTCACTGTAAGTCTTCTGTGCTCAAGTGAGAGGCTTTGGTCTACGAGATGTCACTGTCACCCCTACCAAACACTAAACTGTCTCCTTCCCACACAGTACCACTTGTGCAGAGTTGCCTCTTGGCTATCCATTGGCTTAACTGTAGCACTATTTCAGAAGTAAGCGTGTGACTTTCCAGTTGCAGATGACTTATTTCCTGCAGAAAAACCTAAAGCTGATTTGCATTGCAATGTCCACTGTGGAAACCATGAACAATGTTCCAAAGAAACCACTTGTACTTACTTAACTGGAGAAAGAGAAGTGCATCAGAGATCATTTCTGTAGAGTTGCCATCCTACACACAGCTCTACTACTGACTGTTGAGCAAGTCATAGTAACTACATGTAATGGTGGACTTAGAGGGGGTAGAGGTGAACAGGAAGCACTGGAATAAAAGCTCTGATCTCATGGCACATGGTGAACATCTGAGTTAATTGTATATCTCTAGCTTACTTCTTCTGGAGTGACTGCAGAGCAAGACATGATGAAGCTGGAGCAGCAACTCCTAACTAGAAAAAAATCTGATTGCTGAAGAGAATGAGGTGACTGTTTATAGGCAAAGCTGTGTGAAGACAAATCTGCAGATAGGAGTTAAGACTGCCTACCGATTTATAAACTGTAAACAGAAGCTGGTGGAGAAATGGTAAAGATTATCCATTTCTGTGAAACAGTTCTCGCTGTTAAGCGTGAAGGGAGTTAGCTGCCGTTAACCTCCTGCGTAGGAGCTTATAACTGATGGTGCAATAACAGTAGCTATCTTGAGAATCGTGTGGCCTTGAGGAAAAAGAGGTAATTGCTTCATGTCTTTGGCTTTCCTTCTGTGCAGTGGTGCCTTTTGCGGTGCTGCTCAAGAATCTGCTGTTGAGGTGCAAAGGAGGAGGGCCGTTTGGCATGCGGTGCCTCGGCAGCACAGATCACTGTCCCATACTTGGGATGCACTTCGCAAGGCAAGCCACCTCGGGCACTGGCAGGGACACGTTCAGTGTGTGACTAATCTGAGAACAAATTAGATTCTTACTCTGACTGTACAAATGTGTGTCTCGTGGGACGTTCAGATGGGCTTTTAAGATTTCGTTCTTCTCCAACTACCTTTTCCTGCATCAGGCTTCCTAAGAAATAAGGGTGCTTAAGATTTTGATCTCTAGCTGTTTATGGGGCACCCAAATTTGCTGCCATCACAAAACGATCTGTGCTTCTTGGGGCTATTTGAGAAAACTGCCTGGAAAAATTCAGCCTCATCCAAATGCCAAGATGCATGCCTGGGGAAACTAATCACTTTTTTAAAAATGAAAATAATACTTTTCATTTAGAAGCCTACCTCTTTTAGTGTTTTACAGCTGTTTTGTATGATGTTCAACTCCTTATTTCCATAGACCTCAAAGTCCTTCATAGACTGGGTATGCTTTGCTAGCGTGGAATAGTCATTTCATATCAACTTTTTCAGTGGGATTTTATTAGGAGTGGGAGATATTCATAACTTTTACATTTGAGGCTCTGAGGAAGCATTAGACCAGCAATTTTAAATGGTGCAAGTGCTGTTTCCCCAGGATATATACAGTGAATAGTTTTGGGTTTAGTTTTTTTTGTTGTTGTTTTAATTCTGCTGTGTAACCTTATAAGCAGACTGAAGCCTTGCAGTTTTTATTATCATATGTGGCTGAGGAAAAGCACATGTGTGAAATCCCAAATTATTTGCCCTTTTCCAATATTAGTCTTGAGAGCTGGGTGAACACATGGGCTATAAGATTCTTTGGATACTTAATGGAGTATTTTCCCTTTTGGAACACCTTTTTCTCTTTGGAACAAGGAGATCCTCAGGTGCTTTCAGTGGGATCTTAGTGTCAATAGAAATCTCCCAAGAAACAGCACTCCTGTAAAGCTTTTGAAGCGGGAAGCTCTTTTCTTTCATGAGATATCTGGCTCAACGTACTAAATTACAGGCAAGAGAGCACTGCGAAGCTAAAGTTGTTAGTGAGCCCTGCGTTATTCTCCTTCTTCCCCTGCGATCCCACAAACACACAGCTGGGGGAATTGGCAGTGGGCATCGCGGACACCACATAGTGTTAGGGAGGGGAACGGATTGCTCACTTTGTTCCTCTCCTCTCCCTTTTTCTCATAAAGAAAGGTTGGTCCCCAACAGTTTGTGAAGGTATCTACACTTGCAAGGAAGGAAACTTCTTTTTTTTTTTTTTTTTTTCTTTCTAAGTGAAAGGTAACTGATAACTGCTGTTCCTCTGTCTCCAGCACCATGCTGAGGTAATCATTAGCATCTAAATTCCCCATTTCATAACAGGTGGAGTTTAGTGAGTTTAGTTGCAGAAGCCTATTCAAGTACTACCCGACTTTGTTTTGTATGCTCTGCTGAACGTGGCGAGACCCAGAGGATGTTATTTTGGGGTGCATTGAGGAACCTGTGGAGTCACCACAGAAATAAATAGCATATGCACCCACTGACCTTGCTGTTACCAAGTGATCTTCCTCTCCCAAGCACACATGACTAATCACATCTGCAGACAGCTGCACAGAGGTAAGCTCAATGGGAAAGAGAAAGTGGACTGACACAGATGTTTTGCGAATTGAGTTGCATGGTCATCTATCTCAATCAGGCTACAAATAGTGAAAGCTTCTGTGTTTTACACGCATGCCTAAATCTAATGGCTGCTTGCAATTGTGTTTACCTATCTGGATGGGTGTTTCTAATGCAGATTACATTCAGAACTACAAATGCCAAATATTTAAAATCCTTCTTTTGCAGTCACTTCTGCATAACACAGACTTTCTCATTATCTATTTAAATAAAAAGCACAATCTAGTTATTTGCAACATTTTCTTTCATGGAAGTAAGAATACAAAGTTGAAAGAACAGGTGATTACTCAAAATGTTGTTGGCTTCCTTGTTGAAGTTGTAAGGCTAAAACCAAAGAGGTGCTTAAAGATTTAAACTTACATTGAATAGGATTTAAAAGCTAGATTCCCAAATACCTTTGGGCGATTTGTCCCTAAAACTTTTAACAACAGTCACCATGTTCATCTTCACAGTTTGTCACAGCTGAGAAAGCTAGAAGCTATCTTTCTGTGTGAAAGCATAGAGGTGAGAGCAGAAGAGTGCACAAATTAAAGGGACGCCGTAAAATTGTTAGACTGCTTTTTACTACCCCGAGGTGAAACCACTTACTCCTCTGAAGAAGCGAGTAGCAGTGTCGTAGGGGGAGTGAGTACTTACCTGGAAGAAAATGGTGGCATGAAACAGACAATGCTCCAAGTTCATCTTCAAGCAGTCGCTTGTCAAAGCACTTGTGCCAACCTACAGGGGCTCTGCCTTCCCGTACTGCCTGACCAGAGTCTGGGTGTTTCTTGCTGGGTGAGATTCTGCCTTGTGACCATTCAGGGCATGCGCATGTGCACACAGATAACCTAGGATACAGCTGCTGAGTCTTAGTTATGAGGTGTGCAGCACTGGAGGGACTCTGTAGAAGTCCCACCACATCTCCCAGAGAAGAGACTGGCTTCGGCATTTCCAGAACCCACGTACGTTTTTGACCTGCTGGTTTTCACACCTGCTGCCAGCGGCACCTCCCTGCCCTGGTCCTCACCAGGGGAGCGTTGTGCAGATGTCTGCTGAACCACTCGTAGAGCAGATACTACCAGTGGTAACCTGCTTGTGTCACTGTGCGAGGGAAAAGCGTTGGTGGGGGTTTTTGTGTGGAGATGCTTCCCCCGCCGCACCTATCCCCTACCTTCTTCACTGTCCTGGAAGTTCCCTCCAGTAACTGGGCAGCATCACCTGGCATTGACTTACACTGAAATTACATTTCCTTCACCTTCTATTAAGGACTTCTTTCTGCTGCTAGTAGGTTTTTAGCCCATACCTCTTCCTCCACAGTTTAAAATTTCTTCTGAAGTTCCTATACAGGGATGAATGTTTGATCCGCTATCAGCCTGCTTTCCAGTGTGTGTCCTCTTTAGTTCCTCTCCCACTGCTTGAGTTTTTGTAACTAATGTTTCTACTGAAGTGTTGGAAGAGGAAGGGGATGACCAAAAAAATCCTCTTTATTCAATTTTTTTTTTAAATTGCATTCCCTTCAATATCTAAAATGTTCTGACTCACAAGGGGGCCATTTAATTGCACATTTATGCTGGTATCGGTGAGAAAAATCGATCAATCAAAATCTGGACAAAGATGATGCTTTGCATGCTTTTCCTGAGCACCCTCCAGCGAACTGAGTCTTTCCCCTCTGAAGACCACAGGGAGAGCTGTCGGTCACGCAGAAGAGGCTGAGCTGGGCTACCTGTCTGCAGTCCCTGCTGAGAGCCCCTGGGCTTGTCCCGGGGGTGTGCGTGGGACCGCAGGTCCGGCTGTCACCTCATACATCAGCCACGCTCTGAGCAACGGGTGCTAATGGGCGAGGGGTATTCCCCAGCCGGGCATGGACCTGCTGTGGGTGCTCTCTGGCTTCAGAGCTGGAGAGCAGCATCCCTGGCAGAGAGGCAATCAAGGGGGCCATATGGAGAAGCACCAGGGTTTACTTAACTAGTATATGCTGGGGTTTGGTTTTGTTCAGTGTTTTGGGTTCGCTTTCTTTCTGTTTCAAGAGTTCGCTTTTGCCTTGGGATTCAGACCACTTTGGTAGCATTAAGGTGAAATGAAAGGTTGCAGTTCATGCCTGAGGTTTTCAAACAAAAAGGTTAAATGGTTTATTTGTCGCTTTTACTTTTCCAAAGGCCTGCAATATATTTTCACTAAGGTGTCGTATTTTATGTTAGAAGAGGATACTTGTGATTTTCTGAATGCAGCTTTTGTGGTGGATTCTGCTACCCCCTGAAAAGGAACCTCTTCCATTTTACTGACAGTAGGAAGCAGCTGTACACGCTTTGTGTTTTTTCGCTGTCTGTGGGAGCCTGCTCCTATAGAAATAAGTGGGAATTTTCCCATTGATGTTGGCAGGAAGGATGATCAGACTAATGCAAAGCTTCTGCGGTAGGGATCTTTAGTGGTGTTGGTCCTTTTGATGTAAAGCATCTGGCTTTGTGAAGATCCTACTCCATAAAATCCCTGGCAATGAGAATGGTGAGTTCTGGATGCAGAATGATGACAAAAAGCACATTTCTCCTCTGTGGCAGAAACTTTGAAATTGTTGGCACAGAGAGATTATTGTTAGAAACTCTAGAAGACAGAGGGTGTAAAAACCTGCAAGAGGCAAAAACCCCACATAGCTGATGACTATTTGCATTGTGTGAACACTTAACGGCATGAATTGGGCTTAGCTGAAGCAAAAATCATCAGGAGCACTGAAGGTTTGGCTGAAAGTGGGTATAGCACTGACATTCCAGAGATTTAGTACCTGTGATTTAACTTGCTCAACTCACCCAAGTTTAGAGTTACAGCTTTTTAATGCAATGTGGAAGATCAGTTTTCAGGTTTTAAAAATAAAGTATAAAAGCTCTCTTTTTTTTCTTGATCGTATTCATTTAACGTCAGTTTATTTTGTGCCTGTGGATGTGTTTAATAAAAATTCTGCATCTGCTAGAGGAAGAAAATAGAACTTGTCAAAGTTCATCTGTGACAGCACTTTATTGTGACTTACTGAATATAAAGGGCTAGTAGATAAATTCAGTCATTCAGAGCCTAAAGAGGCTAATATTTCAGTTTGCCCAGACATCTTGCTCTTTTAAGTCTGAAGCTTCAAGAAAGGTTATTTGCTGTGTTTTCTATATACAAGTAAGTACAGGAGACCTGATAGGACTGTCTGTGCAAGATGTGTCAGCTGGAGCATTGCTGTATTCATCTTCAGTGCCAAGCAACTCCAATTACTCTTTGGTCAAACAAACTTTTTATCCATTGAGGTGCAGTCATTTGCCAGAGCTACTTGCAGTCATGTGGCAGAGGGGGCACAATTAGTACATTGTAGAAATGATTTTATTTTTTTAATGGTGTATGCTATGGAGATGTAATGGAGCCCTGCTGGCAGCGATCTGAGGAGAAGTGCAGGGCCAGGGTGAGGATTTGCCAGATCGTAGCAGAGCACTTGAAATTCTCCAACCAGCAGGAAGGAAAAAGTGTGCATGAGAGAGCCCGTGGGAACTGTATTTTTGTTCAGCAGTGTCCGTTAACATTGTCAAACTGCCTGTCTCAAACTGTTAAGACTGATAAACTGCCAGTAATTATCATTTAGAAAATTAGCAGCTGCCAAGACCACCACGCACATCACATGTGTTGGTTGGACTGGTTTGAAATTACTTTGCTTTAAAAAAAAAAAAAGGAAAGAAAGAAAAGAAGAATTCCTGAGCCTGCTTCTGCTCCAAGAATAGCATTGAGTTTTGACACATGACAGTTGGTGCTGGCAGTAGTTATTTTTGTTGTTCGGAGTAGGCTTGGGGGATGCTTTCTTGGAGTGCGTCACTACTGCTGTTTACCTTTTGGGTAACAGGGCTACTGAGACCTCTGACTATTTGCAGCAAATCTAAATAAATAACTGAAACTAGTGGGATCTCCCTTTCCTTCCTTGCCTATGACACTGGGCAGAGAGACAATTAAAAATACTGGTTGCCAGAAGGAAAACTTTCTTATTTTGCAGTTGATTTCCAGCCACTGTAAAGAAACAGATTGAGAGTGGAAGGGCTGAGCAGGGCAGGGCAAGAGCTTAGAAGCGGCTTTGGCTGGACACCACCGTCATTTTATCTCCTCCCAAACAGCCCATATGTAGAAACTGTGGCTTGAGGCAGGGCGAATGTCATCCAGTTCCTCCTGAAGGAATCTGAATGCAGCCATGACCAAGAGCTAGGGACACAACCGTATCGCACAGCCATTGCTAGGAAGGGAGATGGGGATGGTGACGAGGCTGTGTAGAAGCTTGCGTGATGTTTTTCATACAGAGGTTTGTGATTTGGTCAGTCATCGATGAATGTGTTGGTGCAAAGCCTCTGAGTCAACGACCTGTGAGTCTGAAGGACTCCAAGTTTGAGTTGTCAGACAGTCCACGAAAATACCACTTACATTTTAGTGTGTGTGTACCTTTCTACTTGTATTGAGTGCAAGTATGTAAAAACTTTGGGTGCTCTCTGCTTTTCTCTCCTGGTTCAAGACAGGTCTTCTGGGGTGACATAGCCAACCTCCAAAGTTCTGCTTGCGCTCACTTTCCTGCACAGCTCACCTACTGTTTCAGAATTTAAACCAAAACATTTTGGAGTGATTGATTTTAAACTCCAGTGTCTTCAGGACCCAGCAGTCAGTGCAATGTAACCAACAGGCAAATCAGTTGAACTGAGGTAGTGAAGAACTGCAGCAGAACAGCCTCTGCATCTAAGGGATAGGAACGGCTCAGGGTTTTCCTTCATCAGCACTCCCAATTGGTATTGGATCTGCACCTTTACAATAAGTGATGTCATATATCAGCTTAATCTAACTCTTTGTGGAATACAGAAGGAGAAATTCCTCTTCTCAAATAATATTTCAAGTACTGTGAAGCAAGATGCTTGCTTATGACTGGGAAAGTACCAGTTATTATATCATGAAAATAAAAGGAAAGCGTATTGCATTTCATTATTTCATCTATGTGAACACTTTACTGTGTCTAATTCTGTTAATCTAAAATTATAAACAAACTTACCCTGATATAATCTAATTTTCATTATAGACACCAAATGCTATTATGTTGGGCAACAAATTGGCTTAAGATAATTCTGTCTTTAGAAAATAAGATTGTAATCAACAGATTTATAGTTTAATAAAGTCTCATGATATATGTATACCCTATAGCTTTTAGAGCTTTATTTTCAGTTCAGGGTTCCCATTAGTCTAATCTAGGTTTATTGGTACAATCATTAGATTTAAGATACGGGGGTTTTTTAATCAACAAAGAGTGTCAGTGTGAGATACTGGAAAGAAGCAGTATGAGGGAACCATCTATGAGGGATTTTATTGCAAAGCTGTTGATGGATGAGATTTAAGGGCGAGGGTATGCAGTGAGATCCTGTGTTTTGTCTAGAGTTTGGAAAGGGCAGAAGACAGTGAGGATGTGTAGGGTCCCAACTGGAAAAAGTGAGGTTATTTTAGTCTGAAATAAAGCTTTTGCCAAAAAGTAAAAGCTTTTTGTAGGTCAAAATTTTTTTCTTTCTTTCTTTTCTTCCCCACTAGTCAGGTCTAAACTGTAATCTCTGAAGAGTGTGGTACAGCTTATTGGCCAAGCAGCTCTGGTCTCAAGATTTAAAAGCCCAGCAGCAGAATTCTCCCAGATATGGATGTAGAGAATTAATTGCATCTTATTTGTGGAAATATTTAAACAGAAGAAATGTATGGGTTTGTCTGTTTGCACCTGTGTGTTTTAGTTTCTGATTTATTTGTTTATCTACTATTTTGTACTTTGAAACAGCAAATCTGGTCTGTTTTGCTTTTTTTTCCAAACCAGCTTTTTGTTTTATTAAGAAAAGTCACGTGCCTGCAGTTTGCTCAGCTTCTTGTCTGAGTAAACTTGTAGAAATAATTAATTAAGCTCGGATAGTAAGCAGACCGTGGATCTGGGTCATTCGTAACAAATAGGCGAGATTTTGTGTGATGATTTTGCAAACCTGATAAGGTGTGTATACAGGGGGGTGGGTTTCTAGCTGGCTGGCTGTGCGTGATCAGGATTTCAGAGAGCGTACAAAACATGAGGATATGTGAACGCGCTCTGGTTTGGGATCTTCTGAAGGGCTGGCTGGCGAGAGACCGGGACCTCTCCCCCTTGGTTTGTCCCTGTGCTGTTTCAAGGGACTGTAGTCTTCCCTAGGCATACTGGGATTAACGTTGGCTAAGAGCCTGTAATTAAACACATGTGGAAGAGCAGTCCGTCTTGGTTAGGGGCGTCCGTCGCCAGGATGGGAACAGCTTGGTGGGGCTGGGCACGGTCAGGTCCCTCACCACGGCTGTCCACCCAAGGGCGCTGGGGAAGGGCGGTGTGGCTGCCAGGTTTCTTCCTCAAACCACGAGTGACCTTCTGTGCCCACAGCACGGGGAGACCGTATCTCCAGTATAACTGGAGGTGGCAGGGTGTATGTTGGGGAACGGCTTCCCTTTCCCCATGCCCCCCCTTCCTTCACCCATGCTGTTAGAGTAAAGAGAGGGTTTCTCTGGTTAGAAAGCTGCGTTTCACGAGGACAGGAACCAAGAGACAGCTCATTTCTATGGAGAGTTGCTATAAATAGCTTGCTCTGTTAACATAAATTCTTTCACTAAGTGAATCCTACAAACAGGGTTTTGTTCCAAGCCTACAAAATGCTTTGTATGCCCTTCTCACTTTGTACGTGCTTGTTCAGATGCTGGCACTTCCCCCTCAAAATGAGAGGTAAGCCTGACACTTGCAGGGTGACCCTGCTCTGTTGATGGAGTGATGGAGTCAGCTTTCATAAACAGACCTGTTACAGCTTTAATTTTTTTGCGTCATTGATAGCAAAAGGTCTGCTGGACGTTTTTAAGGCAAGTAGGGCAGAACTTGCTGAAGTCCACACTCACCGGTGTTTAAACCTTCAACTAGGCTGCAATGTTTTCTGCCGCACTGCTCTCTGCTAATGCTTGCAGTCTGTCTGGGTCAGAAGCTGTGGCTACTGCAAGCCTTGAAAGCTTCATAGGGCTTTTAGGAAGCTTGTAATTGCTCCACTGTGAATCCTAGAGTGAGAAAGAGCTTGCCCAGGAGGAAAAAGTCTTCTGCTAGTGCAGTGGAAACTCTATGGACATAAACGGTCCCAGCTGTATGATATGCATCTGTCACTCTGCAGAACTGCAGATTTTTATTTTCTTCCTCTTACATAGCCCTGGAAGCCCTCTCCCTGGGAGAAGATTTTCTGCTTCTGGTAAAACACATTTCTACATTTGACGATCTGATGCTCAGTCCATGTCCCTTCCCCCTCTTCTCATGAAATGGCAGCCAGTGAGCTGTTGAAATTTTAACAGAGCTGAAAGATGTGACCCAGAGGTGTCTGTCTGGAAAAGGGAAGTGATTTGGAATCCAGGCAGTTGATAAAACACACGTGTTTATGAGGAAGCGTGCTCTCTCCTACTTTCTGTCCTTTTTTTAAATGCATCTCTTTGCTTGTGGAGACTGTACTGTTTTCACGCATGTATGACAAGGTCAAATACAATTCCCTTTCTTGATACCCTTTTGTGCATGAGGTGCTTCAAAGTACTTGCTATAGCTGTATGTCCACGTAGGTGGGTTAAAAGTGGAGTAAGCAGTGGCTGGGCATGTATGTACCGTGGGGAGAGGAAGCAGACCAAATAAACTGGTTGTCATCCAAGGTGAATACTGCGGTGCGTGGCGAGAAGGGCAAGTTGATGTGGCAGATAGCATTTCTGCGTAGGCTGTCAGCTGCAGTGCCAGTGGCTTTGTGGGACTGTCATAGTCCCAAATCCTGTTGACACTTTGCCATTAGATGTAAGAGTATATGCAAGAGAAATGAACTTGACATTTTTGGCATGTACAGTTTGGTTTTAAAATATGACTATTGATTAGCTGTTGCTGATGCTGTTTACTGTTGAAATCTTCCCAACTGGCCCTTGCAGTGGCTCCCAGATTGTGCAAATAGTTTTTGGAGGGGAAATTAATTAGCTTGTTTTCATACTCAGAAGAAAAAAGTCTCGCCTCTTTGTGGTTCTCAGGCATGCATACCTCTTTTTTTCCATAGGATTGTTATGGATATGTACTTCCAGGGATTGTACCATCAGCCTGTACCATTCATACATTTTGCCAAGTTCATAATCGAATGTGTTTGCAGCTGAAAAGTGGCACACGTGCTGCTCTGAATGCTCCTTCTCAGATGTCTCCTGCTTCTGGTAACCCATATTCTGCAGCTGGAGGCTGCGCTCCGGGCACCGCATGAATGGCGCGTCTTGTGTTTCAGCGGCGTGAAGTGAACTTGATTCTAGGTCAAAATCAAATGTGACATTTCCTAAATGTGTGAGTCCAAACTAGTTACAGTACTAAAAAGCGGAGCCTGTGAGTGCTTTCTGTGTGTTATTTCTCAGTGATTTATGGTCTATTTCACTGCAGGCAGGTTGAATGTGCTTTTATAATCCTGATTACACCTGCAAAACTGAGAGTAGGGAGAAAATAAACCAGTGCCACCTCATCAATTAGGGGTGCAAAAAGACTTACCCTTACAGTACCAAAAATCCACTTTTCCTGTTCCAGGGTGAGGGTATCCAGTTTACGGCCAGTGGCCTAGATAAGATCTGCCAGCACAGCTCCTCAAATCTGCAGCCTGCTCCTCCCTGCTCCGCTCTCCTTCCCCAAGGTCCTCGCAGGCACAGCAAGAGCAGGCAGTGACCCAGATGCACCGCTCTGAAAGTGCCATTTGTTTCCAGCACTCGGCGTGCTGGCGGATTTGACACATGGCTACACACACGTCCATTACTGGACCAAAATACACATCCCTGGTATTGTAACGGGTGTTGGATCAGCTGAGTGACTGCTGACGGGGCCGGTAGCTGCTTGCCCATCGCACGAGGTGCGTGAGTGCATGGGACGCTCGTCCTCCGAACGTGGAAGGATTTGATGAGCTGCAGGATGTGGAAGCTGGCTACAACAATAATTTTTTTAAATTTTTTTTTGACTGCTTAAACTTTCCAGGGGGTTAACAGGCAAGCGTTTTGCTACTACATGCTTTGTTACCTGTCATGCTGTGAAAAAGAAATAAGGGGAAAGGCCTTTCTCCACTTCTGGTTTTGGCAGAGAGTGCAGGGCTGTGTTCTTTCTCTTCTCCTATTCTTCTGACTACAACTTTTTTCCAGATTCCTTTGCCTACAGACAGAACTATTACATGTATGTATGTAAATATGTATTTATATACATATATATATTAAAAAATCATCATAGAGTCATAGATATGTATCTATACATATATATGATTCTTAAGACTGGAACATAAAACTAGTTCTCTCTCCCCTTGTCCAAGCTATAACCTCAACTAGTCTTTCTTCGCTACTTTGTGGATTCCAAGCCATCAAATCTCATTCAGCGTGGCTAACCGGATACCCGTTGATACATGCCTTCCTCCCTCCACCTGCAGCTCACCCCATTATCTCCCCCCTCTGTTGCCGTGGTCAACACCAGTGTCCCTCAGTCAAGCCAAAAATCCGCCCATCTCCCAGTTCCCTCTGTCCTTACTCTGAGATCAGCTGATTCTTCCTGCATACTGTCTTTTAAGAAATGCCCTGCGCTATCCAGACCACACAGCTGAAATTCACACCTAAGTGCTCCTTTGATGTCTTGAATGAATGCGACATCCTTTTCTCTCACCTCTTCAAATTATAATTCTGTCTGTCCAGAACGCAAAAGGAATTTTTTCAGCTTCCTCATTTTTTAACAGCGTAACCTGCTCTACGCGTTCCTTTACTGGCTCCCTCTTTGTTCAGCACAAGGTGCTCGTCTTTGTCACCAAAGCCTCTCACTCCCTCACTACTTTCTGTCTGTCAGCCAGTTCCAAGCGGGCTCCTCCAGCTGCCCATGATGCTGGTCTCTCTGGTGCACGCAAGCTGCTTTCTAACAAGCAGTTAGGCGTTTTCTGCTGACCTAACCCACCCCGTTAACGTTGGCAGGACTACTTTCTTCTAGTCCTTTAGGACTCTCCTTTAAAATACTCTCTTCTTTTTTTTCTTTTTTTTTTTTTTTTTCCCTGGGATGCAGGTGATGCAGAGTCCCTGCCTCAGGCGGTTCACCCACCCATTTTTCACTTTCGGAGTGCGGTTATCTTTTACAAATAGTAAGCACTCGTTAGAGGAATTTTAGACCTTATGGAGATTAAGGCCTTAACCAGCATCTTCTGTCATTGCAGGCTTTTAAAAATAGGTTCGATGTGCATGGTAATAGCAGCGTTGTAACCATGGCAATGCAAGGAAGGCAGGGTTTGCAGGCAGGGATTTTTTACTAGACCAACTGGCGTGGCAGAGGGCTGGACCAGGGCAACACGGGGGTGAGATTACAGGCTAAGGAAAGGACTTGGACACCAAAGCATATCTGTTTTCCCGCAGCTGGGTCAGGTGGCCTAATAAAAAGAATAACATAAGTGCAGTTGATCCTGCCTTGAGCGGGGAAGCAGCCTTAGTTGGTCATTTAAGGTCCCTTTTAATACTGTGGCTCAGTTTTAATAGGGAGAGCTGACTTCTTTGCGTGCTGTGCGTTCGAGCATATGCTGATATTCTGCTGATACCAACAGAAGGTCTCTGAATATCAAGAAACCAGAATATCCTCATTAAGGATCTGCTTGGAGGATGTGAGAGTAATATATTGCTCTTTGAACGGGGGCTGAGTTTGTGCAGCAATAAAACACGAATATTAAACAGGAAGCCAATGACACTTCTGAAACATGTCTGAGACAGCAATCCAGATGTTGCTCGGGGATAGAGTATAGCCCTTAAGCATTATGTCTATGCTACTCTTTTTTTTCTTTTTCTTTTTTTCTTTTTTTTTTAATACTGCATCTGCATAGTTGGGGGGGGGGCATAGCAAGAGAAAACCCAGATTTTTTTTGCCTAGTTTCCTGAGGAAGTTGGGGTTAGGCTGTTAACTCGGTGTGTCTGCACACCAGTCCTCCTCTTTATAACTTTGCAGACTGTCTCCATCCAGGGAGGGGGCTTCAGGGGCGGCATCGAGCTTCGCAGTCCTTTCTCCAATGTATTTGCTGCTGCAAGGAGACAGGCTGGATGTGGGACAGCAGGGGCAGAGTGCTGTGGGCTTCCCTGGAGTGGCTGGCTCGTGGCTGCAGCAAGGCTCGCCCAGAAATGTGGCTGGGTACCAGACATCCTGGGGCATGAAGGAGCCAGGAGGGGTGGGATGCAGCCCGGGAGGGACTCATGTTGTAAATTTAGCATCACGAGCCCAAACAAGCTGGAAATCCAGTTTCATTAGTTCCACCGCTCACGCATTTGCTTAATCTTGAAAAACAAAAGACAAAAAAGTAGAGGGGGAGGGTGTTATGCTGAATAGTAATGATATTTTAAATCCATAGAGTATTTCAGCAAAATAAATGCATTTGGGTGGCTTTTGTATTGCAAAGACGTTTATATTAATGTAGCGCAATCCTGGAATTATGTGAACCTTGTGTTTATTCTGGTTCACATTGGGACACTCACTTTCTAAGGGGAGAACTGATGTATTTATTAAGGGCAGTGTGAAAGAATAAAGACTTGATACTGCTCGAGGCCGAAGCATTATGTCACTGCAAAATCTTTTCATTTGTACTTCTAGTGTGTTGCCGTGAGAATTTAATTTCCTGTTTTTCATTACGGGAGAGTCTTTTTTGGAAGCCACTAGAGACCAGGGGTGTTTTTAGAAAGTAAACTGTCAAAATACAGTGACTTTTGGGGGTTGTTCTTTTTTTTTCTTTCCTGGATATAGAACTCACCAACATGAAATCTCATCATTAAAATAAATAAATAAATAATCAGTGAAGTAGCATGAGAGACAACCCTCTTTTTTTTTCACTTTTCCCCACCCTCAGCCCATTGGTGATTGTTCCTAGATTTTGCAATGATGCTTCTCAGATTTAAAGCTCTTATAAGCTTCTGCTTTGTGTTGTATGACAAGCAAGGACCTTATTTATTTGCTTTACTTCTCTCACGATAAAAAAACCAGAATGTCACGTTTTCTGTTCTTCCATTTCCAGTACTCTTGTTTATTTTGAAACTTCCAGAAAGAGATAAAAACAGCTTAAGAAAAATGATCTCCAGAGCGATCCTTTAAAGAGCAACAAACAAACATTGCAGATTGGTCCTAAAGGCTGTGCTTCCTTTCTGGGGAGGGAGGGAGGTGGAGAGAGAGAGGATGTTTTCTTCTTAGCTTTGCTCTAATCATCCGATCTGGGATTTGATAAACTCCACAAGTCTGAAACTGCTGCCTCCTCCTGTCTTCCCCCTTCCTGCCTCTCAGAAGATTAAAGTGAACATGGCAAAAAGGAAACAGTTTATTTTCAGCTCGTGGTAGTTAATAATGAGTTTACAGTGCAGCATTTTCATTGTTTGTGTTTTAATCATGTTGCTATATTCTTTTCTTACACTGTTTACTTTTTGCTTCATGGGCTTTCTTTGATACAGAAATAGGTTTACAAATAGCTCACTCCTGCAAAATTTCACCCTCTTTTCAACATTTTTGCATTTCACATCAGGAAATGTGACCACGTGTAGGTGGCATAGCTTCTGCAAAGACCTGCTTCGCCTTCCCCCCTGCAGACCCACCAGCCTGTGGGGGATGTTCACAGACCATGCCACCCTTTTGTTTCACTCTCAGACAACTTTGGAATTAGAGTAGTTAGGAAAACCAAATGTACAAAATATAGAGTGATTAATCCATTAAAGTATTACATGTACAAGATATAAATATTATTTGCCATACTCAAAATTAGCTAAATCTATGAATTGACTGAACTACAAAAAGTTCTTAGTACTACACTTGTTCTCTTTTCACCCCCAATTTGTCCTAAGAATATAGGGTATGTGCTGAATTCTTTAAAGGTTTAAAGCTTGCAAGTGAATTGGCTGTGACTTGAGATTGTTTCTTCCCATGTGTGTATTTTTTATGATTTCTTGCACAATGGGAATGGCTGACATTATGGGTACTACAGTATTGCAACATTAGCATATATATTCTCTATATACTGTATATGTACGTGTTCATTTTCATTGTACATCATGGATATAGCATCCTTAATTAAAGCCCTGGACACTGATTAAAACACAAAAATGTTTATTGCATAGGTAAGATTCTTTCTTAAGGGGGAGGAGAAAAATTTTTTATAAAAACAATTTTTTATATATAAAACCCTATATTTACATTGCAATGTAATTGCACTTCTAAATGGCCTTTACTGCTTCTGTGGAGGGTTTGTAAACATGCTGTTTGGCCAGTTTCTGCTAAAGGTACTTTAGGGTCAATCCTGTATCTTCAGAAGAAAAACATTTTCTTCTTTGAGACAAACTGCAAAATCAATTATTAAAACAAAAGCTTCTAAAATCTTACATAATGCTTGCTTTTTTTTTTTTCCTTGCTATCTTTTTTTTAACTTCCATAATGATGTGAGTGCCTATTTCTGGCCGTAGAAGCGGTTCACTGATGCCACAGTGTTATTAGGCAGGTAAGGATGCGTAGGCTGAGGGTGCGGGAGAGGGACGCGGTGCTGGCTCCAGCCACCACGTCCCTGCCTCGCTGGCTGCCCGTGCCCTCTCTCAGCTGCGGGGGTGCCCAGCAGCGTTCCTAGGAGCCAACTCAGAGGGTTGGAGAGTGCAGTCTATTTTTAGGACTATGGGCTCCATTCATTTATTTGTAAAAAAAATTGTTTGGGGCGCAGTACTTCTCATTTTTCTGCAGAGAAATACGAGCACTCTTCCCGCAATTAATGAAGTCATTTTTCTACTGTTTTGAGAACTCAAGTATGTTGCTGCAATCACATGCTCCTCATATATGAGTAACATTCTCAGTCTAAGTGCATGTTTGGTATTGAGCTTGCTAATAGCTTCCCCTATTGATTGCGCAGCCCCCGTGATTGCGGACGGCTGCCTGACACAGGGGCAGGCAGTTCCAGCGGGGCGGCCGAGGTATGCAGTACGCACACTGGCTTTCGGCTTACACAGGGATACACGCTTCCTTATCTCCCAGGCAGCGCAGATGGCAAGGGACGCCACAAACTGTGGGATCTTCTCGGAATGATTTCGAAAGGCAGCATTTAGGAACGGGCCGTGAGTGCCGTCGCGTTTGCCTTTCTGTTGCTGGTACCCTCGCAGCGTTGTGCTCCCCTTGCTCACCATAACCGCTGGCTGTCCCACCGAGTGTTTCACAGTGCTTTTGGCATCTTCTGAGTCACTGCATCTGCCTCTGCTGCCTCTCTGTACGCATCTCCACACGCTACCTGTTTTGGCACTTCCCACGCCGGAGTGCTTGGTTAGACGGTGCCTTGAAGATTTCAGACCCCAGCTCCTCTATACTTTCAGCTCTCTGCTGTGTCACAAAGCAAGTTGCTGTCTGGAAAAGCAGCTGTGAATGCAAGGAAGGTTTAGTTTAGTTTATCCTGCTTGAAAGTTGAGAGAGGAAAAAGGTACTAATATCGCTGGTACTGAGCTGGCACTATCGAGGGGCTTGAACTGCCTGTGGGAGTGAAGCATCCCAGGGAGGAGGAGAGCGAGCAGCGTGCTTTGGCAGGGCTGGAAGCCACAGGACACACAGGACATGGGGCCCAGCTGACAGCAGCATGTCTGCTAAAGATAAGTCAACAGATCCAATGTGTGAGGAGATTAAAGTGGCACAGAAAAGAAGCATTTCAGCTTATAATCTTTAGCACAGTTTGTGGTTTTTTTCTCTTCATAGCTCCATTTTATAAAAGTAGAAAAAGTTCAAGCAAAGCCTCTGTATTTTCCTGATGTTTTTCTCCTGTGTTTCCTGTTTCTTAGGACTTGTTGCCACTGCAACAGTGACATTGCATCTGAGTTCCTCCTGCTCCAAACAGAAAGGGCAGTTTGAAAGATGTGTTTTTAGATGGCCACAAGTTTGATGGTGCAGACAAACATTTTTGTTTTGAAACTAATGTCCTTTGGGACTCCTTTAAGAGAGGGACCTAGTTATCCTTAATTACATCCCACAACTGCGTGAAGCTTTCAAGAAACTGTTTTAGAAACCCAGTGACTTTCACATGAAAAAATGCAGGGTGCCTGTCCCATAGCCACGGTCCTCTTTCCAAGTTTTGGCACTGCTGCATGGGAGGATGAACCACCGGAATGGTAGTGTTTAATCTTAGTAAAGTCTTCTAATGGCGTTGCTGGGTTTTGTCCTCCCTGTTGTCCAGGGTTGCGTCTGGACTCGTTGCAAGAGTTGTTTCCCATGGGAGCTCCCTCTTTCGGCTGCTCAGTTCTCCCCCCACCCCGCTGATGACCAGGCTTTTTCATATCATGTGCCTGCTATCTGGGACCCTCACTTAGCAAAGGGTAGTTTCAGGCTAACAGGGAGGCTTCTGTCTCTGTCTAAGAGCAAGCTTATAAGCTTCTCTAAAACTTTAAAGGTTTTATTGTTGGAAAGCTTTCAGATGTTCACAGGATAAGGGGTCTTTATATGTAATCTGGCATTGCACAGTAAAAGATTGCTTTATGTAAGTTAAGATGTGCAGTTCCTTTATAAACTGGCCATATAAAGTCAGCATGCAGGAGATTGTTTTTCTTCTTGTGTTCAACGTTGCTTTTAGAAGGGTTTTTTTGAAATTTTTTGGGGGGTTTTGGTAGGATTAGAAATCATAAGGTGGTGGGAATAGGCGGAAAATGCTGCACCCTAGGCAAAACTGAGCATGCATGCCTCTGTACATTTGTTCGAACACTAGTGTCAGCAGCCTCCCAGGTAATAAAAGTCCTCAACCTGCCTAAAAAGGGTGACTCAAGACTCTGTTACTGTAGGGCCATAGTAACCTACTACTGAAAAATACTTTTTGGACTAATTCATGGCCCAAAATCTATGTAATATGATGTGTTGTAAAATAAGCACGAATGACATTAGAACATACGAAAAAGGAAGGCAATTGCTCTGCAGACTAACCAACACTTTCTCTGCAAAGTGGATCCAGCTCATTTACAGGTTACACATCCTGACCCAGATATGTTCATTTGTAAACTGTTCCCCAACCTGAAAACCTTCTTCCCAATTCTTGTCAAGTAAAATAGCAGCCAAGAACCAGGGATGCCTGCTTCTACTTAAGGTTTGAAAAAACAGCAGCAGAAGCATGTTACTAATAGAAAACTGACAGATGCTTATCATTATGTGGATTTTCTTCTGTGTTTGCATATCATAAACTGAATTGCATCTACTAGCATTTGAAAAGTATTTAAGATCACTTATGACTTCAGCCAGCCACTTTCTCCAGCTGGGTGAAGCTCACACGAACTGCAACAACTGCAACATGTACCAGACCAGAATCCTCCATGTAACTGTTTTTGTGCCTTAAATCACATTTTTATCTGTTTCAAATGGTGGGTAAACTGTCACCAACTAATTTTTGCTTTAATGAAAAATAAGGGGGGGTTGTGTGTTCTTGTCTAGGATTGTTCATAGTGACCTTGATCCAAAGATCCTTGAAGTTGGTGGATGTTAATGGATTTGGGAGTGCAGGCTTGAAAAAAATAGTAGTTACTATGTCTCCTGACAGTGATTTCTCTTTTGCCAGTAGTAATAAACTTAATTCTGATCCCAGTATGAACTGACAAAAACGTATCCGGAAGCTGATGAGAATAAGCAGGGGTTGTCTCATGAAGCAGGCAATGTCATGAAACCAAACACGTGAATGATTTGTGGTTATGCTACTCACGGCATTCTGTTTCACAAAATACTTTTTTCTTTACAAAAATAAAGTAATTTTTACACAAAGCTACATAGAAACACTGCTGGTGTTGCAACATGGCGGGGGGGGGGGGGTATTGGTAAAAAATTCCAATTTGTTGAAGCTGGTGTTGCTTACAGGAAAAGGCTGTTCCTGGCAGATAATAAGCCTGATTATCTCCCAAGAGTGTTTTGGGGTGGTTTTTTTTTTTTCTTTAAAGTTTCAAATCAAGTCGTCTTGAGCTTCAGAGCAACTTTTCTTGTCTGTTGGCGTGCTAACTGTTTTACTGTGTCTTACCATTTAGGAGGAGATGCTTGGACAGCTTTCATTTGGACACCACTTCCATATTGGCAGTGACATGTGTGTCACGGTTTGGGGTGACCCTGTTGTAAATATTTTGGCCTGGGATGGGTAGCAAGTTGCAGCTACTTACAGGAAGCTGATTTTTCTTAAATCTAATACTATTCAATTGATCGTACTCTAAAACATCCTCATTCTGTATTTGATTTTAGATGGCAAGCAGAAGGGGAGTTCAATGTGAATTTTTTCAGAAGAGGTTTTCATTCTCAACACTTTTCCTTTGCCTGCAACTTCTGCTCTTCCTTCCCCACTCTTTCCCTGGCTGGGGTAACAAATAAACGTAAACTTTTACTGTATGCTGTTCAGTTGGTGCCAGCAGCCTGTTGGATGTTAGGGTATACCTTTGTACACTTACAGCCAACTCTTCATAACAGAAGCAGATGAAAGCCTTTTATGGTAAATGCCTTCTGTTAAAAGAACTATTTGTGAAAACAGACTTATCTGAAAGAAGTGCACCTTTCACTGAATAGTCAGATGGCTACCTCCAGGTTTTCATTTTTCCCAAGCACAGAAACTTGGGAAGGCAAGCTCTCTTCCAGTAATTCTGGTCAGACAGACCTTTTGTCATCTCTTCTGTTTCTTATACTAATTGCAAAAGAAGCCAAAATTGGTGTGCTTCGAAGCCTGTATTAATTTATTCTGTATTTCCTATGCTGTGTTCTTGAAAGTCAGCAAAGCTTTTCTGAAAAGTGCTGGTCAGAATTTGGAGATAAGTAACATTATCTGAAGCCCTCAAGAAAAAGGAATATTCCTCCTACGTGCTTAGGCAGAATGAAAATCATTAAGGCTAAAACCAAGTTCTGTACAGACCCCAGACTGAATACAAAGAGTGAATAATTTTTGGTTTTCTCTGCAAGCCACATCCAGCCCTTGCACCCAGTTTCGCAGCAAAAAAATGTTTGCTTCCTTTCTCCCTCCCTGCCCTGCTCTACCCCCAAATACCTCATCTTCTTTGTAGTCAGAAGGACAGGGCATGTTTGCATCATCTTCTAAAATCAAGCAAAAAGCATCCCCTGGAAAAGTTTCAAGCTTTCTACCTGCCACCCCCAAAGTTCAAAAGATCTTGCAAGGCTAGAGATGTGGTAAATCATATCTCTGCCTCAGATTTAACTAGACCCCCCCCTTTATTTAAACCCTCTTAGTAGTTTTTGTTGTTTCATGGAGGGCTTAGACTAGGCGTCTTTAGCATGTATTAAGGCAGCTGCCTGCAATCCAGGACTGTAAGAGTGGAATCTTACTGTTGGTTGAAACTAACACTGCAGCAGACTTGCCATTCCCCAAATCCTACCTCTGCCTATCCATCCTTTCCTCCCTTTTTCCCTTGTGCCAGCACAGGCTTTTTTTTTTTCTTTTTTTTTTTTTTCCCCCAGTTACTTTGCAAACTGGGCTGGAGAATTCACCCAGTTCATTTTAATCCCGGTTGCTTCCCCAGCCCAGTTTGCTGCACAGGCATTTGTGCTGGGGTGAGGGAGGGAATGCTGCTGGGGCCGCGTCCAGAAGCTCCACACCAGTGCCGGGGGGGGGGGCTCGGCCCCTTTTGGCAGCAGTGCTGGCCCCTGTCTTTCAAGTATTCATGGGACAGAGTACAGAGTTTCCCTTATTTGTCGCTTCTCTGGGGAAATTATTAAATCAGTCTCTTGGTGTAGAAGAAAATAATGAGCTAATCCGGAGTCGAGGTGCTATTGGATTGTTTTGGACCTGGCTCGTCTCTTAAGCTCCTAACTTTTCTGCATGCAGATGTTATCCAATTAGTTTGGAGGCAGAAGCAGAGCTTCTTGACTTGATTTTTTCTTTCCAGGCCAAATGCCTGGAAGCTAGGGAGGGAAATGGATGGCACTGGAATAATAACCACCTTCCCTGAACCTGAGCAAAGCAGTTAATACCCATCTTTTTTTCAGTGTTTTCACAAATTCTGCCAAGCTGTACAAAAGGTGTTGGGGCAGGAGGAGGTGTTGGGTTTTATTTTTTTCTTTATTCTTTGATATGCCCAGGTTTTTTTCTCAACCACTGAACAAAGAAAGCAAGCAGAGGAGAAGATGCTTTGGTTTGTAGGTTTGTGATTAAAAATGTCTATTCCTAGAATCTTTCACAACAGCCCTTTCTGATTTGTAATGAGTTATTTCTTTTCTTCTCTCTCCACTTTGAACTCTCCACCCAAAATTAAGTCTCAGCCTTATGAGATCAGAGGTCTGCTTCCTAATCAGGATTTAGAGCAGTGTAATCCAGTTCCCATGTTTTAAGGAGGATTTATTTGGTGGTTCTTCAATAGAAATTTTATTTTCCTAGCTACTTTTCATGTAACCATGACCAGTAAAAGTAATTTGACCTAAGAAGCCATTCACCCTTCCTTTCCTGTGGATGCCTACAGCATCCTTCAGGAGAGGTGCTGGTCCAAAGATCTGCTGCTTCTGCAGCTGAGGCAGGTTGCCGCCATCAATAATGCAGGGCTCCAAGTCATCTGTGTATAGCGGTAAAGTTACTCATCCAGCAGTAATTTCACAGATGCCTCTCTCATGGAAAATTCAGCCGCGTACTTGGGGGATAATGGGAGTTTAAAGCCGTTCAAATTCAGTCTGGCTTTGCTGGTGTGGACACCTGGGCACTGAAACGTGTGTCCTTCCCCATTTGCTGTACAGTTACCGCTCCCAAACCCGAACACCAGCAGAATCATAGCTCCTCCATCTTCTAGAAGTTTACAAACTAAACGTTTTAACATCATTGTTAGTCTGTGCTCTGTGAGTTGTTCTTTCAAAAATTTTGCCTCAAGGAAAAATAAGGAGTAGTTGTCATTTGAAATTTACTCAGGGTTGGCAAAATGATGGCATTTGTCACTTCTGCTCTCCATCTTCTTCAAACTGGCCCTAGTGTGTGTCAAACTGGATATTGTGTTGACTTACTTCTTCTCCCTCTTTGTTCTTCTAGAGAACGCCGAGTAATTAATATAGTCTAAAAATGTAGTGTGGCACAAACCCTTTTTTTTCCTTTGTGTAGCTTTCAAACAAGGAGGCTGTCGAGACCCATACGTGCATCGTATTTCAAAAGCAGTTTGTTAAAGCAAAATCACTAAGAGATACTGGGTTGACCAATTTTTTTAGGGCTGGATCTAAAATAATTGGCACACTTGCTGTATGCTGCTGCGTGTTTCATGTTGTTGACCTTGTCTCCCTGAAGTCTGAATAGCTGTTGTGTCAGTGACAGTGATGTGTCTGAGCAGTCTGACGGAGTCCTGCAATTATTTTAATATTTTGCATAATACCGGTGGAATTTAATAATTAGTTGTGAATGTTCACATCCAATTACCTTCTTCCCTAAAACAGGAAAAATGGTGGAAGTTTGGTGATAAATGCTAGCAGAGTGAGAAAGAAGTGTAACGTAATTTGTGGTGTTCCAGTCACTAATTTTTTCTTTTCCTTTCTCTCATTTCACAGGGCATGTTTTCGAGCCGTGTTTGAGGAAATGTGGTGAATGTAAACTTGCTCTGTTTGGGGGGGAAATTCTGGTAAGTGGTGCCGTCTTGATCAATTTTGGTTTCCAATGAGAATTTCAGAAAAATTGTTTTAGCTTTTTTCAGTTTTAATTTTTTTACCTGATGGGAAATACAGAGACGTAGTTGATTATATGTGTATTTCTTCCTCTGGTATGGAGACTCGCAGTATGAGAAGCATTGACAAAAAACAGCATGCTAGGCCTCAGGGCAAGGAACATAGTTTCATTTGCTCCAGTGGCATCTGCTTACTGTGTCTGTAGCTGTTATATTCTGCTGAAGAGTAGCTGAGCTAAAACCGAAAGTAGAAGAAACACAAAGGCCTAATTTAAAAACAAGGGGAACAAAAAAGCATGCTAGTGGTATAAAAAATCAGGAGCAAAAATAATGCAGAGGGAACATGTGCTTCCTGAAGTGGTGGGGGTGTCCGGTCACTCTGAAATCTTTCCACCCATTCCCAGAACGTCTGACTGGCACAATTGCCTCTAGCCACCACATGGAGCTAGGATGGTTTGCTTATGCCTGGGAGATAAGGAGATAGTTAGTGCTCCTGTGAGCTGTACCAGTTATCCTACGCCTCTTTTCCATCCCACACGACAAGCTTTGCTGCTTCTCCGGTTGTTGTGTGCGCAACACTTCCAGAGGCACCAGCTTCCTACAGACTTCTGGTCCTACGGTGCTGTGGGAATACGGCACGTCGTGTGTGATGTGTCTGTGCTGCTGAGCTGCGCTGCTGTGAGGGGAAGGAGGCAGAGAAGAATGGGAGGTAATTAGTGACATGCCCCAACTAGTGGGAAGTAATCCAGAGAAAACTCTTCCAACTTGAAAAAAAAGCAGCAGATCTGAAGCAGTTTTTAGGCTCATCTTGCTTTTCCCTCTAGGAGACTGTCAATATATACAATTCTGGCTGGTGCCAATCAATCAGCATCGCCCTGAGGAAAAATTGCCAGCAGAAGATTGTGTCCCTTCTTTCCCTTGGCCAAGCAGGGTATTGGACTGGTATTTTTTCTTCAGCCAGCACGTGCAGATTGCAGTTGAAAACTGGCTTACTCTCCACTGGCAGAAGACTTCAGAGTCGGATAGCCTGCAGGGTAGAAAACTGAAAATCAAAGACTGGCTCTGTGAGAACACTTGTTCTTTTCTGCCATTTAAAAAACCCAGATGTTGTTACATCATACAGAAAGATCTGGATTAGCTAGCAGATGTTTAAATGTAGATGTTTAGCCTTCTGCAGAAGTATAGTCTTAAAGATAAGAAAAGAAAAGATAAGATGACCAAGATCAGAATTTTACAAAGAAGTTGGCCAAATGCACGAAAAGTCCTGCACAGCGGTACCTGGGTAAACCCCACTGTAGCTCATTCTTTTAAGCAATTTTCTCTCTACAGTTTGGCTTTTCTGGCAATTGGGCATGTTGTAAGCTTGCATCTATATCCATATACTGGGAAATACTAACAACAATTATTTAACTAGAATTTAATTGTAAGGCCAAAGATGAGCCACAGACCAGCAGCATGAGCTCATTAGTCCACAAGATTTTGTGCTGACTTCTGTTACTGCAAAAGAGGATAGGATCTATATCTAGTTTTCTTTTTGGTGATAGTAATGATACTTTGATCCTAAAAGTTGTCTGGTGTCCTTACAGACTGGCTGATCTTTGTGTGGGGTGTGACAAAGCTATGGTGCTCACAGGTCAAGGAGTAGAGTCATAATTCAGAAATAGTGATGCCATGTAACACCAAGAAAAAAACAGTTTGTCAGCAGACCTGGTAGTCAGATTGTTGTGTTTTAATTTCCCTTCAAAGATGCATCAGCTGACACCAGCCTAGTCTCCATGGGTAGCCTTAATAAAAGGGCATAGTTCAAGAGCAGCAAGAGGAAAGAGACAGAGGAAGTCTACTTCTTAGAATCATAGAATAATTTTGGTTGGAAAAAACTGCCAGTTGTCATCTTGTCCAAACTCCCACTTGAAATAGGTCCTATTAGGTCAGGTTGCTCAGGGCCTTGATTTTCAAAATTCAGTGGGATGCCAAAGCTGGAAACTCTACAGCCTCTCTGGGCACCTGTTCCCATGTCTGACCATCCTCAGAATGAAAAAGTGCTTCCTTGTTGCTTCTTGTTGTTGCTCACTGATGATCAGTGCAGACTTTACATCTTCTCTGCCTGTGAGAGAGGAGTCTTAGAGAAGACCCCAAAATTGGGGAAGCTGCTTCTTGTGGCTCCAGGGAAATGTGGGGTCACACAGATGCAGTAAATTTGCTAGTGGGGTGAAAAAACCCCATAATCTGGTTCACAGAGGTTCTACTCGGGCGATGTTTCTCAACCTATAGTTCATGCTCAGACTAGGAGAGGATGGCTGCTTGACTTGGTTGAATCTCAAAACTTGGGAGAAGGTTAGCTGACAAACTGATGCTCCTGAAAACTACCTGTTCTCCTGACTTACTTAGAGATATAAGCCAATGAAAAGAGACAGTTCTCACTGCTGGATTGTAAGAATCCTGGAATTTCAAGCCAGTCTGGAGCTGGGTTTGTACCACTCCATGCTCCAGGATTTTGCCCTAGAATTTAATATTGTATTTCTGGAGCCATTATAATATGTAAACAGGCTCTGCAAATTTTGCTTGTTTTCACAGCTGTTCCTTCCCCTCTTCCCACTTCAAACTGTTTGCAGAATCTTATTTTGAGGTAGAATAATCAGGAACCTTGAGTTTCTCATCTGTAAGGATCTCTGACATATCTCTGACCCCACTGTAGGTGTGTTTATGGCATTCCAAAGTCCCAGAGAGTTTAAAAATAATTACAAAAAATATCAGACAAGGAAACAGTTTTCCCCAGTCTCTGTCCCTAACCCACTGAATCCAAGAAGGACTGGACATCAAGAGAATGTTTTGAATTTATCTGGATGTAGCAGCTGAGCTCAGAGGCTCAGTGGTTATTTATTCATCTTGTATCAAAGTCCTAGAAAAGGTCGTGCAGCCTCCAGATCACAAATTTATAGTAGTTTTAGGAGCTGATTAGAGAAATATACTTGAATGCTGGGAGGGAAATCTTGGCTGAATTTAAATCTCCCTCGGCTAAGCTGATGATATCTTTCTGAGCAGTGTGAGAAGAGACCTCTTTTGCTGAGATTTCTGTAAAGCAGCCCTGTGGATGTCAGAGCAGATATTTAAATGCGTGGCACTGTGGGTTTGACCTGTCTTGCGTTGAGCGCAGCATTTAGCAGGCCGTCAAGGAAGGGCTATCCCTCCACGTCAAACACTCGCACGACTGCGAGGAGTCCCAAGAAGCATGGCTGATGTAGGACAAAAAACCTTGGGGTGATCTGTGTTTTATTTTTGTCCCTACTCACATTGCTCTTTGCCAGTCCAAACTCCCCTTGAAACTCTTGCCTTTCCTAAGAGTTTTTTGTATTTCGAAGCTGTACAGTATGGAGTTCTGTCCCTGTCCTTCTAGACCCTGTAGTTGGTTACAGCCATCAAGATCAGAGGAGGGTCAAGCTGTGAAGCGGATAGAGGGGCTGCTCTATCCTAAACCTGATCTGCATCTTCCTGTGCCAGGTGTGCCACTGTGTGCTTGTCCTCTTCCTATAAATATCCTCTTTCCAGGAAAGCTGTGAATGCTTCAAACACAGGCCTTGAAGATGAATGTATACCTCAGGGTCTGGAAGTCCACTGCTCTTTTCACTCTGAATTTAGGCAGGGATACCTCCCCAAGTTCAGGGCTTTTTGATGTTTCAGCTGCAATCTTGAGACGCTGTGCTCCTGTCTGCACACTTCTCTGTAGATTAGAAGCAACTGCACATCTTAAACAATGGTTTCAGCTATTTCTAGTTGCTCAGATATGTCGTGGACATTTTGGATTTCAGCTACTAAGACACTCATCTGGTATTTTGTTTTGGTTTTTTCCCATTAAGGACAGTCAGATTTTTTTCCTGTTTTAAACAAAAAATTAGCAGGTAGTGACTGCTTTGATTTTAAGAAATTATATAAAAACAAATTTTCATTGTCTTTATACATATTAAATTTGTTTGCCTTTAGAAAGATTGTGATGCCCTCAGCATTCCTGGGTGTCCAATTTGTATGATACAATTATTTACGTCCTTGATGTCTACCAGAAATGCTATTGAATTTCTCTTGGTGATTCTTCACACTTGTCAGGTTTCTGACATAAAGTATTATAGAGCAACTATGTATTATCTGCAGAGAGCTTGGAATATGTGCTCTCACTGCAAAAATAACCCGCTGTAACTTTTGCTTTATTACCTGTATTCTGCCATGCCCACAAGAGGCTTTGCCAGAATCATTAGCTGTTCTCTGTAATTAGGGCTGACCTGGTGCATTTTGGTCCTATTTCTAATAGCTTTTAGTTTTCCAGAGTCATTAATTTGGTCACTGATGCACCTCATAATGTGCTTCTGTTGCGTATCTTCATTATCCCTTTCTACGGGGTGAAGATTATCATGCATCCTTAGGAAGGAAAGTATGTGGAAATGTTTGAGCATTTTAAAATATCTTGGGGTTTACCAAGATTTGCTATGCTATGCTTATAATTCCTTCAATTTAGTCTGTTTCTTTTCTTCCAGTCTAGTCTGTGTGAAAGATGTGCATGTTGGTGCCACTGGGTGTGGTAAATGTGAAATCTGGTCCATAAGATTTCTAAGGAATGCGGCATGTCCCCTGCCCAGAACCACATGTCTCCAGTCCTGACCAGATTGGATTTACTCTTCTCTCTTAAGAGATGTGAAGCACTGTTATACTTGTTTTCAGTTTATTAAATCAGATAACCCTACACAGGGAGGTTACGTTCCAGTCTCCTGCCGAAGAGATCTTTGTGTCTCAGTCTCCGTTGTTTTCCCAAGTGTTTTCCTACATCTCCCTGGTAATCCAGTTAGTATAGCTTTTTTTTTTTGCTTTTTTTTTCCCTGAGGTTGAGGTGATCCAATTGTCGGAATAGCTCAGCAAAAGAGGGCTGGTCTGTGGGCCATCCGTCTGGATGTCCCTCTTGCTGTAGCCACTGGAGAAGAAATAGGGAAGGACAGTTAGGACAGCAGATGGAGCAGAGCACTACGTGCAGCTGTACCTCCCAGCTTTCTTAGCTGGTTCAGTGGCAGAGATGTTTGCAGTGGATCATGAAGTTACAGCAGCTTGAAGATCCATGATAGGATTTTGCAAGTGGTAAATTGGTTGTTTTTTTAAATCTAGGTAACAAGCCCTCCAAATGCTCTGTTGAAAGAAAAGCATTAAATTTGAAAATTCAGATGTTGCTTTAGGGAGTGTTACATCAACTTTGCTCTTTTCTGTATGCGCATCGGGGTATTTTTGTCACTGTGCAGTTGATACAGAAACTCCTGTTCCATCCCACTGGCATGTTCTCGTACCTTCTGTTCCCCTCCCTCCCCTCAAGAGAACTGAATGAAAACATGTATGTGATACACTGCAAGGGCCACTACCATCCAACCCATTATGAGTTCAGATTTAGATACAGAACAGCTTTGCACCTGGTTTCACGTCCAGCTCTGATTATTTAATATTAAAGTGTAAGTGCAGCTTGGAGCAGGCGGGTCCCACCCAGCTGGTAGAGGGATCCTGGGGCGTTGTAGGTGGGATCTCCAGGGAATTTAGTTGCTAGGAAGCATCCTTAGTGAGCTCATGCAAATGGAGATTTTTTTTTTTCAGAGGTTAGTAATTTAGTCATGTTTGGGAGTTTTCTGCAGAGATCAAAATACAAAGATTTTCCCTTGGCACCTTGCAAGTTTATGGTCCAAATCACAAAACCTCTTGAGCTGTTCGAGGAGTGACCAGAAGCTTTTAACATGAACAAATCACTCCAGTTTCCCATGTCTTGTTTCAGAATTAGCTTGAAAAAATTTGGCTGAAGTCACGCCAAAAATCCAAAACAGCAACAAAGCAAGGAAGAAAAAAAAATCTCCCAGCAAACATCCAGCATAGAGAATATTGCCAAACTTGGGACTGTTTGTGCCAAGTTTATAATCAGGCAGCAACAGGGTCTTAGTAGGTAATGCTCTCAACCCACAGCTAATGAGTCCTGCAGCGCAGGGAGTGAGGAATGCTGCAGAGAGAGGCAGGGCTCTTACCTGGTGCCTGGTTTGTATGATGTGCCGTGTGTAAGACACGGATCATACCTGAAATTAAAAAGAATAGAGAGCATGAGTTCTGGGCATGAGATAAGGCCATTTCTGTGGATAAGACTCTTACTAAATAAATATGTGTTGTACTAAATGAATATGTGTTGTAGTGATAAAGACGTCTATAGGTAGAGTTTAAGGTGTGTGGATGGATGTAGATTTTCCTGACGTGAGCGTGCTGTATTTTGTAGTACAGCCACAGCACTGCTTTACTTCTAGAGTTTCTTTTATGAAATACAGGGGGAGGGAGGCGGTTAATGTAATTCTCTCGACATTAATTCTGCTTCATCAATACTTCATGAATTTAATAGATTTTAGAGCTACAATCATTTGGGAGATTATTTTATCAGCCAAGCACAGTGGAGGTTGCTGAAAGTAAATGGAGGACAGAATGCATGCATGTGTGATATAGGATGCTGCGGTATCAAGAAGATTTAATTATTATGGGATTTGTTTAGGACATTTCTCTGTGCCTTTTGTAAAACTTTATGTTGGGCACTGCATACTTTGCATATAGGCAAGTTATATCTTCAGTAAGAGTTTGGTATGGATCTCTAGGCACAAGTGTCTGTTTCCACCTCATAGCATAAGCACACTGCTCTAGTTCTTCATCTCTCATTACGTCTCCCTCTCGCTTAACTGCTCATTGGCACGAACATAATGAAACTGCATATAAAAGAGCATGAAGAAGAGGAGAGATCTCATTGCAGATTACCAAAGCTGAATATTTTTGGACATTGAGTTATTTATATTAATCAGTTTGCTAAGCTAAAGATAAAAGAAAGCCTGGGATGCAATCCAGAAAAACCAAGAACAGAAACTAGTGTGAAGATCATGCATTAGTGCGTGTTTTGAGAATGCCTGCAGTGCTATATCACAATACCCCTTTCAAAATAAAAATTAAGATGGGCACTGCTCAGTGGTGGGGGAGATTCCTGCTTGACGTGTTACTCTCCATCAGCTGGGGCGGAAAGCTCTGTCAGGGAGCGCTCTGCATCGTCCTGCAGCAGCCCTGCTAGCAATGGTGAACAGCATTCGTGGGCTCCGAGGGGTCCCACACAGCCTCCACTGGTCTGGGGAAAGCAGCTCTTCCAAGACACGTTATCAAGGAAATCACTAATGGCAACTTTTAGAAAATATCCAGTGAGCTTAAATTCATGAGAAGTTTGTGTTTATGCTGAAGGTATCACCCTGAAAACCTCAGAGCTAACAGAGGTTTATACAGTCTTCTAATAAACAGTGTTTTGTCCTTGTGACCTTTATGCCTGTTCTCCGCCCACCTATAGGAATATATCCAATATAGGAAGTCTTATTGCTCCTATTGTTTTTAGGGAAAGAAAATAATAAAAGATTCAACTGTGTAAATGTCATTCCTGCCCAGCCCATTTAGTATTACAAGACAGGGAGAAGTCTGCTTTGAAATTTTCCCTCTGGCAAAAGCTTGAAAAGCCTTGAAGATTGTGTGCATCTTTGATCATGTCATGCAACAGCAGCAGTGAGAAATATAAAATCTACTAGCCCAGTCTGCTAGGGTTTTGAATGCTTTGTTGAGTGCTGAGAATCCTGCCTTTCTAGTCTTACAAGGTGGTATCTAATCCTGTAACAACCTTTCAGATGGTATTGATTTACAAACAGAAGTTTTGCTTTTTTTTAATCAAATTGCATTTCTTACCTTGTATTTTATTTTGTGCAAAAATCATGATAACGGAAGCAAGTGGCTTTACAGGCAGAAGGGTAAAAATAGAAATAGCATGAGACTTTTTACGTTCTTTGTAAAATTATTAGTTAAAAATATGTGTGGATCTTAGATGTGATCTGAAATGTTAACTACTTTAGTCCCTGGTTAACAAACCCCCCCATTCATGCAGTTAAGATGCTAGAAAGAAGACTCTGGAAAGAAACCTCAACTGCACACTTTGGAAACAGGATTTCAGGTCATTTCTCATCCTCTTTTGCTGTTTATCAGAAATGAAAAGTTTGTCTTTTTTTTCAGTGGGAACTTACACCACATTATAGTGCAGTATGCTTAAAGCTAGTGGTTGTATTGGTGCACGAGCACCCATTGCTGTGATGGGTGCTGAGTCTGGTTAGCTGTAATTGGGCTGAATCATCAGTTTATGAAAGTCCTCATTTTGCTATGGTATTGTTGGTTGTGCAGGACACTTAGGAGTTTTTGTCCATTTTTTCCCCCCGCTGCTAATTCTGCAATATTAGGCCATTAGTCTCTCTCTGCATGCCGTTTACTATCAAACATAATCCCTTTTCCCCCCATTTCTTTCCATTTACCTCCTTTGATGAGAAATATTTAGGCCACTACATGTCTTTATTCTTGTAAGACAGAGGCTGATGGAAGATCCATTACATAAAATTCTGCTCTATCTATAGAGCAGGATTATCTCCAAATACATCTGTAGACATACAGAAAACATAGAGACTGACAGCTGATAGATGCTGTAGACTTCTCATTGTTTTCTACCATGGTGATTATGCCAAATGTGTCAAAACACAGAGAAACAAATTTGTATATGAGTGAAGAGGCATTTTTTTGGCTGGGAAGACTACGGAACATGTCGCTATTGTTGATAATAGTCAATGGCATACTCCACATACATGACCAGACAACATGTGCAGTCTACATCCACAGTCGTATTTTTAAGATATCCTTTATGACCATTTTGGTATCTGCTAAATGCCTTTGCAGGAGCCCAAGATCATTCCATTTGTTTTTTTTTAATGTTTTGCTTTTGAGTTTTGCCCTCTAACTGACTGTAATTACACAGGGAGGCTTAGTGTGAGTCTAACCACCAGCTTTCCTGTATGTCATTAGATGTTGCTGGGGGATTAGCATGCACAGTTGTAAATGACAGTATATATCTTCGTCTTCTTTTTTGGATTAGACTGTTTATAAGCCAAGTGTTTCAGATGAGAGAGAGAGAGAACACTATTCAAAGCTGACAAAGTAGAAGGAAAGCTTGTGTTGAATTAAGGGGCTGCTTGCAGCAGCCTTTTGCTCACCCTGAGGAAGTAAGAGCATGCCAAAGATGCAAGCTGCATTGCTAGCGTAAAACAATTTTTGCATGTTGATGTTGAAGTATTCATCATTTCTGTGTTAGTGCGGCATGTGCCTTCCACGTGTGTGTCATCCTCTGCATGTGCTGTAGATGTTATCCAGAAACAGTTATTTTGAGAAACTTGTCTGGCCATGTGTGTGGAGTATGCCATTGACTATTATCAACAATAGCAAATCTTGCATGTAACTGTGGCTCCTGTCTTGCTCTGAGCAGTTTCACATGGCTTATTCTCAGTAAAACATGTAGCACCTTTCATCTAGTATCTCTTGCAGCAGAGTGCAAAAGGACAATGTGTCGCACAGTACGCAGAAAGCAGCCCACCTTGAAGACATTTCAGAAGGTGGATGTTGTGCAGAGCTCCGAGAAAGGAGCTCTGTTTCCAGGCAGAGACACCAAAGAGCTTGAGCTGCTCACTGTGCACAGCTGGGGGTCTTTGGGAAGAGCTCACACTCAGATAGGTTTTGTTATTTTGCTTTTCCATCCAGTTTAGGTCCCCAAACTTGCATCTGCCTTTACCCATGCTTTTATGCATTTGTGATTTGGGTGAATGTATGTGAGACCTGAGTTTTAAATTTTGCGGGAAACACAGACCTGTTACTCTGGTGTTGCAAGACCCCTTTAAGTTTACAGAAATCAAAAGAAAATTATGGTTTTTCCTTTGAGGCTTATATTTGAGACATCATTGAAAGTCACGTGTATTGCAGGGGACTTCTAATTGCTGTATTAAATACTTGCTTAACATTAAATTGCTTAACATCAAAAGTTTCTATTGCTGTTATTAAATATATCCCTAGCTGTACTTCTAATTAAAAAATAAAAAATTCCTAAGCTGTGACTTTTAAAAACCTCTTCTCTAAGAAAACTCTTCCTCAATAATATGAGAGACCAGCACCATTCCAGGCCACCATCCTGTTTCAGCAGGAGCTGTAAGAGTGCTGCCATGTGAATTTTTGTGTCAAATTATCTCTGCTGCCTTGCTTCCACTGTAAAAAGCAATCCTCATGGTATTTTTTCCCCAGAATATTTTTCCTCTTTTTGAAGCTACCCATGAATATAGTCAATGTCTTGCTATCTTCTTTATCTTTCAGATCTCTTATGTCTGGGATAAGTTCCAGGAGCTTTATGGTGTAGCTTTAGGCTCCTCTGGGTTGGAGATGCTTCTACTTGTCACCCAGACAAGAACTTGCCTTATTATTTAAAACAAGAAAAGAAAAAAAAAGACAAAAAAAACACAACAAAACATAGAAAACCCTTTTTAGTTCCATGGTGGAGGAGGAAGACACCCTAGGCACAGACGGCAATTAGTTGTATAGTTTCTTCAGGTTGATAACCAGCTCTGGTAGAAATCTGTTCTTTGATGGACAGTTCTCTAATGATATTGGACAGGGAAAGCAGAAAATTTAATATGCTCTGCAAGTCAGGGTTGGTTGAAGCACTGGAAAACTGTGAAAGTCTGAGAGAAATCCCCTTGGAGCTTGCTTTGTCGGCTCACCACTTGCCCTTTCTTCTATTTAACCAGTCTGAGTTCAGGTCATGTGTCCTAGACTCGTCTGTGTCAGTAGAGTGGGGGGGTGTGAAGGGAGCTTTTTTTTTAGCTTTTTTTTTTTTTAAACCCAGAACACATGAGCAAAATAGCAGGCGGTACACAAGTTGAAATTATGGCAGTCCACGCAAAGTGTTGAAGCAGCTGTTGGTAACGATGCCATCAGAAATCTGTTCTTGGTCAGTTTGGCAAGACATAAACTAGCAAGTGACTCGCCAAAGGTACTTCTGTGGTTATTTGGCAGGTAATGACAAATTTACTGTGTTAACAAGCTTGACTGTAGCTTAACACGTCCAGCAACCTCCACTTAAACTTTCTGCAACTTACAGAAGTAATTCCTTCTAATGTTGCATGCTGTTTTCCTGCAAGGGTCTGGAAATATCTAAGCCATCCCAATCCATTCGTTAAATTTTATAGGTGTTGCTCATCTTATGATTAAACAAAAGCTTGAAAAATAAGATTCTTCAATGGAGCCCAGTTAAATCTTTTGCAAAGGCTGTTAAAAGTGTCAGATATGGCTTGCAAATAGCACACCCTGACACTGCAGATTATTTAAATCTGTATGACATCATCAGTGGATAATTTACAAACCCCACTTATTATGTAAATGTGTTCAATAACCAGTAGAAGGCTTATGTATGTAAGAAATCATACTTTTGTGCACTGTAAGTCATCTTACCTGCATTATGTTTGTTCTGGGTGGAAAACAGTGTCTGACTGTGACTGGGAGCCTCTCCAGGGAGCTCATCCTCAAATTGCCACCGCTGTGATTTACAGGAACGAAGCTGCTTGAACCTTTTGGAGCTTCCTGCTTCTTTGTTGGTTTTTTCAGGTCTAACGTGTAATTTTAGTTACTTCTTAGCAATTAGATTAGGCACAGGCAGTTTCCTTGTAAGATTGCCTGAGCAGGTCCTTTGGTAAACTGTAATAACCCTGTTGTGGCTCAGCAGCATTTGGCAGGATAATTAAACTGGACTTCAGCACCGCAAACAGGTATGCAGCTAAACACCACAGGTCTGCTCAGGTGCTTGGTTAAGTTTCTATATACATAGGCTCTGTCACAGCCATATGTGTCTTCTAGTTATGCTTTCTGCTGCAAGCTACACATCATTTGCTCTGGAAAATCATGTTTTAAGTACATTGAATGATAAAGCACTTGTATCTCTTATCCCACAAATATGCCAACATTAGATGGATTCACATTGATTTGTGCTATGTCTTTCTTAGCTGTTTATTTTTAAACTATTTTAATCCCTGAACATTCAGGGAGTTTAAGATAGAGGAAAGAGAACAGTTAAAGATTTCACACAAATCAAGAATCACCTTTGTGAGGATCCTTCCAAATAAGCCTGAGAACTCTACAGAACAGAACGGATGATTACTTTTTCATGCAGGGTCCATATTGATTTTGTGCCACGTGACACATCCTGCTAGGTCTTTGTGCAAAAGAAACCATGCTAACCTCCTGCCCCTTCCCCTGGCAACCTCATCGCTTTCTGACCGCCTGTGTCTGGTGCCCCTGCAGCTCTCCCCATAAACACAAATGCACCTTCCAACATCATTTCTCAAGCTTTTGCCTCCTCATTTCGGAGAGCACAGAGAAAGCAGTGTCCCCGTCCACGCACAGACATAGCATTACATTTCCAACCAATAGTCTGATTGCTAAAAAAATACCCATGGGTAATTAGTACTGTGTATGTAGTTAATCGATTTAAAATTAAATGCCACTGGCACTGGCAAAAGGTTGTACTAGGTTTTGTTACGGCTTTGAAAAAAAATCTGTTTTAGTGAAAGCTGTCTCTGAGAAGGGATATTGGTTCTTTGTGTGCTGCCCACGACAAAAGAAAAGCCGGGGGTACAGTTTTCACAAAGGGTGCTGTAAATTTTATTGTCATGTTTTCATGGGGTACCCATGCTGATTTTAAGAAAGCAACCCTTCAATGTGAGGAGGTGGGTGTATCTTACGCACAGCACAAGGAGCCAGTGTGCCAGCGGTCTTGTGGGTGAGATAGGAACCTCATCTCCGGCTTCCTAGTCCATCATCCTCATCATTAGACAATTCTGCCTCCTAGGCAGACAGATTACTTCATATTTTCATTCATTAATGATTTATCAGACAGCTCCTCCCCTAAAGGCTCATCTCCTCTGTTATATTCACAGCCCACACGCAACCAGCACCGTGTAGCTGCCAGCTGGCACTCTGGCATCAGGAGTGCAAGCTGCGAGCCCTTTTCGGCATCTCCTGCTGCCCCCTCCTCACCTCCCTTCCCGGCTGCTCCGCTCACCTGCCCGCTCCTCGGTGCCTTAGATTGCACCAAAGCCATCAAATCTCCATGTGTCCTGTTCTCCTATCCTATCTGTCCGTTCTGATTGCTTAATGTGCTTTTAATAACTATATTAAAAAAAAAAAATGCGACCCCATTTGTAACGTGGCAGTACTTGTGTTTTTATTATGGAAATAGTGGCCTCTCAAAGCACAGCACGTTTTGGTGTGAGGGTGTGCTCAGTGGTGACTTAAATTTTAGTTCCAGATAGAATTCGTAGAGAAGAGGGAGTGCTGGGGAGAAAATGAGCAAGCTGTGTCTATGAGCAGGAAGGTGTGGGTTGGCTTCAGTTTCAGGTTTTGCTATCAGGTGTTTGGCACAACAGCTCTTTTGAAAGCCTTCTCCAGTTGCCTGTGTGAGAGAGTGATTTTTATCGCATTGCTACAGATTAACTCTGTTCTTGTTCTCTGTTCTGCTCCCAGAAATCAGGCATGCTCCTAGGTCTGGGAAAGGGAGTCCAAATGAAATCTCATGATGAAAGGGGAAAACGCAGAACTGTTTACCACTCTCCAACTTGTCCAATGCAGGCGGGTTGTGACCCAGAACAACAGGGAAACAAGGGCTGCAGGACAGGAGGAAAAACATATACGCTAGGAGAAAAGGGATAAATGAAACTCCCTTGAGTCATTTATACGTGAATGTGTAACTCTGGAGTGCTTAATGTACCCTTGGTAAGCAGTGACTGGTAACTAATTTTCTCTCTTCCTTCTCCCACACCCTCCCAGCGTCTTCAGAAAGGACACATGACAGGGATAATAAATCTCATTATTTTAACAGGCTACAATGGAAATTATGGATTAAAAGTGCTATGGATGCCTCAGTAGAGAGAAACTGGCTGTTCCTAGGATGCCTAAAATATATTTTCACTTGCACTGTTTTTGAGAATTTTCTGAATTATTTAGGCCCCTCCATGTACCCCTTTGGCACAACATTTTAAAGTAAACCAGTGTTAAAGGCACCAGGGTTTGATCGAGTGGCCTTGTTGCTCCTACCGCTTGAGGACAGCCAGAGCCTGACACTGAGAGAGCTCAAGCTTTGGGGGAAGTCTGGATCTAAATCCAGACCGGATTATCTTTATTCTGGGTCTCTGAGCTGGAGCTTTGCGCTGCCGTTTTAAGGAGAGAGCTAGAAGGAGAAGGGGAGTTCAGGCTGACACGCATAATGGTGTCGTCGTTCTGTTGTACACCACAAGACTAATAAATTTGGATGCCTTTGGCTTTGGAGGGGAGAGAGGCAGGTGAGAACAGTAGGTGCTTGTGTGCTTTGGGCAGCCAGGTCTCTGGAAAACCAGTGTCAGCTCTGAGGGAGTAGGAACTTTGGTGTTCCTCCGTGCCCTCCTTGTTGCAGCCAGGGCAGGTTTCAGGGCTCCCATGGGGGTGAGTGAGAGGCCGTGGCAGGGCTGTGCTCACGCAGGCTGAGAAAAGAGGTCATTGTACGGTGATTCAGGTCAGGACAGGGGGGAAACCAAGAAAAAACAAGTAACTTATTTCAAGGGGTAGTTTGTGAGCAGAACAGGGACTTGGGACATGGGTCTTGCAGGTCCCAGACCAAGGAGAGAGCCCAACAGTTGCTGCAAGACTGGGACGTCCCAGAACCGTGGATGAGGACAGCAGCTGAGCTGGATAAAGAACTTCCATGCATTAGCATGTGTGTCAAAACTTCTTCCAGGTCTCTCAGTAAAACCTGTCAAACCTGGCACATGACTGTCAACAGAACTAAGGGCTTGTTTGCCTGGGAGTTTGCCATCAGTAAAGCCAAGTGTAAATTTACAGCACCCAACTACTTCGTAACAGTGCCCTGCATACAGAGTATGTTACCTCGCACATACCACGCATTAAATGTGCAAGAAGTTGCTGTAGCACAAGGAGCGTGCACTGAATTTCCACCTAGTGCTAACTGCCTGTGGTAAACCACAGTTTACCAAGCAGTCGTTCAGTTTTTCTTGCATCCCGTCTCTCAGCTTTACCACTTGGATTAGAGCACAGGTTCTAAAAAAGCAGGAATTTGAACCACACTATTTCCCTGCAAAATGTGTGCCGTGGTGTTGTTACATGACTGAATTGTTGCATTTGTCTCTAGTTTCTAAAAGGAGGATTTTAGTAAGTACAGCAGGTCTACATATGACCTGGAAGAACCACAGATCACTAGGGTTAGAGAGGGGCTCTGGAGATCATCTACTCCAACCCTCTGCTCAAAGCAGGGTCAACTCAAAGTTGGTATCTCAGAGTCATGTCCAGCTGGGGGTTGAGTATCTCCAGCAATGGAGACTCCACAGCCTCTCTGGGCAAACTGTGCCAGCACTCAACACCCTCACAGTAGAAAAGGTTTTTTTCTTATGTTTAAACGGCATTTCCTGTATTTTAATTTGTGCTCATTGCCCGTCACTGGGCACCACTGAGAGGTCTTGCCTCGTCTGCTTTGCTGCCTCCCATGAGGTATTTATACACATTAATAAGATCCTCCTAGGCCTTCTCTTCCCCGAGCTGAAAAGTCCCAGCTCTCTCAGCCTTCCCTCATAGGAGGGATGCTCCAAACTCTTCACCATCTTTGTGGCCCTTTGCTGGATCCACTTGAATAAGTCCATGTCTCCTCTGTACTGGGGACCCCCAAATTGAATCCAGCACTCTAGACGTGTCTTACCAGTGCTGAGTAAAGGGGAAGGATCACCTCCCTGAACCTGCTGGAAGTGCTGTTTCTAATGCAGGCCAGGATGCTGATGGCCACCTTTGCCATGAGGGAGCATTGCTGACTCATGTTCAACTTAGTGTCCACTGGACGACCCAGATTTTCTCCTGCAAAGCTGCTTTCTAGCTGGTCAGCCCTCAGCACGTATCCCCAGCCCAAGCGCAGGATTTTGCGTTTCCCTTTAGTGAACTTCATGAGGTTCCTGTTGGCTCATTTCTCCAGCCTGTCAAGGTACCTGTGAATGGCAGCACAGCCATCTGGGATGTCAACCACTCTTCCCAAACCTTCTGAGGATGCACTCTCTGCCATCATGTAGATCACTAATGAAGAGGTTAAACAGTATTAGCCCCAGTATTGACTTCTATATCAGCAGCAGGCCCCTTTTGTTACTGATACACCTGTGGAAACCCTTCTTGCTGCTTTTGACAACCCTCACTGGATTCAACTCCAGGTGGGCTTTGGCTTTCAAAACCCTATCTGACCCTGCTTCCACCTCTTGTGCACTTCCATTTCACGTTCAAGTTTAGTCAGGCACTCCTTGTTCATCCGTGTGGGCCTCCTGCTGCCTCTGCGTGACTCCCTGCATATTGAGGTGGACCTTTCTGGAGCTCATAGGAGGTGATCCTTGAAAATCAACCAGCTTTCCTGAACCCCTTTTTTCTCCAGGGCTGTATCCCACAGGATTTTTCTAAGCAGGTCCCCGAAGAGGCCAAAGTCTGCTCTTTGTAAGGGTTGTGATCCAGCTTTTTGGAAAAAAAGACCATCCACCATCTCATGGTCAGTACAGCCCATGCTGCCCCTGACCTGCACATCTCCTGATCCTTGTTTGTAACTGTAAGGTGCAGCACAGCATTTCCCATTGTCGGCTCCGTCACCTGTGTTAGGACATTATCACCAGTGCACTTCAGGAATCTCCCGGATTACTTGAGCCCTGCTGATTCAGGTTGGCATTTTCAGCCTTTTCTCACATTTAATAGATCTGTGGCTGCTATTTCTTTGTGCAAACTGTTCGGTCGTTTTACACGATTAAACTTTCGAACCCCATCCTGAAATTATGTCCTGTGGAAAGCGGTTTGCAAAAGAAGGCTAAGTGAGGCCTGTACCAAAATGAAACATGTAACCCACCTAACATGTTGGGTTTTATTTTCTCCCCTTTTCTCACGCTTAAATGTAAAATAAGCATTATACTGTAGGAACCAGGCAAAGGCTAATTTCCCTCATTTGAATGTGAAAAGGAGCCCACATCCTTCCTGTGCCCTGCAAAGAATGCAAAAAAGACTTTACAGAGAAAACAGATGTACTAATATGTATCACTTGTTGGGGGTAGGGGGAATCCAGGGTGCTGCCATTAAAGCAATGCTGAACTTGCAAGAAAACAAAAGCACGGCATACACAATATAGTGCTGGGAAGTTGACAAAGTTGGGACTGTTTTCTTTTGCTTATATTTATGCTCCTGGCATCTGAAAAACTGCTCTGAAAAAAATATATACAAAAGAAAACATGTAGCCTCATTTTTCACACTGAAGAAAAACTTCACTGAAGATGGTTAAGTGCCCAAATATGAACAAAAAGCAGAAGGTCCAGCCCAGCCTTAGGGAAATCTTCTACATTTCAGAGTCAATATTGCCTTGCCAGAAGAGTACACTACTGACATCATAAACAAAACAAACATAACTTTTTGAAGTATCCCTTGATTTTATTTATATTTTTAACTCACTTACCTCTCTAACACATAAATATGAAAGAGTACGTCCTGTCATCTCACCAAAAATGCAGGATATAGTGGGGAGGGGTTTAATGGTTTTTAATGGTTCTCTATCTTCCCTGCTAGAACAGCATGGAAGATAGAGAGCAAATGAACTCTGGATGTTATTTCTACAGCTATGCAATCCAGTTCAGAGTACTGTCCTCTCCTGACCCATCTGTTTATCCCTTCCCAAGAACTTCGGCAATGAGCAGTCAGCACTGACCAGTCAGCTTGCATATCCGCTGGTACTCAAAACTACCCAAATCTGGCAACCTGCCTGATGCAGATTTGGCTCTGTAGTTGTATAGAGTCTCTTGCCAGCTTTTAGCTTGCAGACAGGAGGCAGTTGCATGTGGCCATTTATAATTTATTATATACATGTATTGTTAGTCACAGTAATAAATAGGATAAGTGTAAGAGAATACTTGAAAGTTTCCTCTTAAAAGGCTACCTCAGACTTCCTAAATTAAAAACTGGTTTTGCAAAAGCAGAGAAATGAAGCATAGCAGTCAGGTTTCTTTGTTCAGCAGTGGTAGCTGGGTAACATCCAAGGATAGGTGCAGCGCTTCGTGAAGGTGTTGTGCGGTTTCCCTGAATGCAGCACAATGGCCATTTTCTTACAGCCTGCAATACTAAGGTTCAGGACCACAACAAAGACCCTTCAAAATTGGCGCTTCCTGCTTGATGTACTGTTTGCATCTTTGGGAAGTGTTCTTAATTCACAGGAGTTTTGAAACTATGGCATTGATACAAAAATACCCAGCCATGGATAAGACAAGCTCAATAACCTCGAAAAGAGAAATGTTAAGCCCGCTTACCTAAATCAGTTACATAAATGTGAATGCAGTACAACAGTTTGAGGTGTTTGAATTGCAGTTTAGCTGGAGGCTTGTTTTGTAGGGTCAGGGTAAATAAAATCTTGGCCTTGAACTACTATCTGTGTTTTGGAACAAACATCTCAATGCAGCACACTGCAGAAGGAAGGAAGCAGAATAGAAACTAGATCATTTTCCTTTCCTTCATTATTTGTTGTAAGTGTAGTTTTCTTACGTATGGAATACACATTTCCTGTTGTAAAAATATTGTAACAGCCTGCAGTAACCAAACAACTGATAACCTACTGTCGCTGAAAACTGGAGTCATATTAAATGAGCATGTTTTAGAGGGAAGTGTTCAAAGCCTGCCGATGATCGGACCTCTTGTGCTCTGAAAAGATGGTGGGTGTGAACTACGTAATAACTGCTACGATTGTCATAACAGCTGTAGCTTTGCAGTATGGAAGAAATAATAAACTTTAACTCTTCATACTAATGGCAGTGTAAAGATATGGGTGCATTTGCTTCTTGCTTTTTGTTTTGTATCATTTATGGATTTAGACAAAATCATGTGAGTATCTTATCCTCTCTTTTTCATGTGCCTTAATCCTAGAGTACAGGGGCTTTATTTATCTCTGTCTACAGTAATGCTGGTTTGTAACCCTATTCCACAAGTTGTCTTACAGCATCATTAAGTCCCAGCTGTGCTAACTGCACTGTCTCTGTACTGTGGTAACAGCCACGGTGGTGGGAATCCAATTTAGTAACAGAATCATCAATCAGATCACCTAGTCCTACACCCCTACCCTGGTCAGGGACATTTTCCACTAGACCAAGTTACTTAAAGCCCCATCCAACATCATTAAATATTTACAATGCTGGGGCATCCACATCTTCTTTAGGCAACCTGTTCCAGTGTCTCATCACACTCATCATAAAAAAATTTCTTCCAATGTCCAATCTAAATCCACCCTCTTTCAGTTTAAAACTGATGCCCCTTGTGCTATAACTACAGGCCCTGGTAAAAAGTCTCTCTCCCATCTTTTTATAAGTCTTCTTCAAATATTGAAAGGTCGCAATAAGGTCTCCCCAGAGCCTTCTCTTCTCCCAGCTGAACAACCCCAACTCTCTCAGCCTGTCTTCATAAGAGAGGTGTTCCAGCCCTGTGATCATTTTGTGGCCCTCCTCTGGAGCTGCTCTAGCAGGTCCAAGGTCTTGTGCTGGGGACCCCAGAACTGGATGCAGTACACCAGGTGGGGTCTCACGAGAACAAAGTAGAGGAGAAGAATTACCTCCCTTAACCTCCTGGCCACACTTCTTTTTATGCAGCCCAGGATAGGATTGGCTTTCTGGGCTGCAAGCGTACATTGCCAGCTCATGTTCAATTTTTCATGCACCATTGTCCCGTCTCCAAGTCCTTCTCTGCAGGGCTGCTCTCAATCCCTTCATCCCTCAGTCTGTGCAGATACTGGTGATTGCCCCGACCCAGGTGCAGGACCTTGCACTTCATAGAATCATTTAGGTTGGAAAAGACCTTCAGGATCATCGAGTCCAACCATCAACTATGCCCACTAAACTGTGTTCTGAAGTGCCTTGTCTACACGCTTTTTGAATACCTCCAGGGGTGGCGACTCAACCACTTGGCCTGGTTGAACCTCGTGAGGTTCACAGGGGTCCACTCCTCAAGCCTGTCAAAGTCCCTGTGGATGGCATCCCTTCTATCAAGTGGACCGGCTGCACCACACAGCTTGGTGTCATCTGCAGACTTGCTAAGGGTGCACTCAATCCCACTGTCTATGTCATTAATAAAGATACTGAACAGTACCAGTCCCAATACGGACCCCTGAGGGACACCACTTGTTACTGATCTCCATTTGGACATTGAGCCATTGACTGCAACTCTTTGGATATATGGCCATCCAGCCAATTCCTTATCCATCGAATAGCCCATCCATCAAATCCATATCTCTCTAATTTAGAGACAAAGATGTTGTATAGGACTGTGTCAAAGACCTTACAGAAGTCATGATAGGTAGTAAACTTTTTATTTTGGTTAAAGGCTTCTTCTCATTCCTAGTATCAGAAGAATGTTTCAACCATACTTTTGCATCTTGACAAATGCTTTAAAAAAACATAACATGACAGCATGAGAAATTCAAGGAATTCCTTTGGAAGTTCAGTGGTATTTTTGATCAGCCTTTGTCCTCTGACTCTCTAGAGCCATGACCCCAAAGTTTTCTTTCTGGAAGATTCCGCAAGTAGCGGGACACCACACGCTCCAGGGACTAAAGTGTTTGATAATTCCTGATGATTGGTGGTCTTAAAACTCTTATTCCCTGAACATTACAACGTTTACGCAGGTCCCCACATAGCTGAAAAGGTCCTGCAGCCTCTGATGGTCAGCCAAACTGTGGACCACACTTTGTGGCCACATTTTGGGAGCAGGTCACATAAAGGGTAAGAGATGAAGGACAAAAGTCTTCTTTTCTTTTGTGTAGGGTGGTTTGATGTTCTAGGTCAAGTGGTTTCAGTGGCTGTAACACATGATCACTCTTCTCTCAGAGACCATGCTTCTTATGGACACTAAAAGTGGTAATTTTTATCTTTCTCTTCATTGTGGTCAGATAGCAGATGTGGACTTTTATTGTAGTAGAGTGACCCACACAAGTAGCTGCTGAAAAGGGAAGTGAGAATCCATTTCTTCACAAGACTTTCTCTTCTTGGAAGCACTCTAGGCACACAGAAAGGGGAAGCCTTGAGGATCTTGTCTGGTTTTTGCATGATACCATTACAGACAACCTGTCTGCATGGACTGGTGGGGAGCTGGGGGAATGGAAGAAAAGGAAAATTGTGAGTAGCAGAGGTGGAAGCCTTTCTTAGGAGAGGAGATAAAAGAGGGAGGAGGGAATAAGCTTGGGATCTGTTTCTTCGTTCTGTTTTCATTGTATAAAATTGAGGGATGAGACACATTCAACACCGGTATTTTCCCTTATGAGTTCTGAAAAACTCTACCATTGATGTATGTTTTTTTTCTCTTCTCCTTTAATATAGAAGTTATTTCAGGAGCAACAGCAACCAGGTAGAGAAGAAAATCTTTAATCTTTTATTTTCAAGATAGTAATTGTGGCTTCCTTGATATGTTTTCCTACCATAATTCATCTTTCCCTTGGAAAAAATATCCCCAGTTTCTATTCTTGCAGTCCCTTTCAGTGTTGCCTCAATGTTCTCTGATATCGAACTATGCAACCTCAAAGCTGCTAAAGCTTGAGCATTTAAATGAGTGGCAAGGCAGGAAAGTTTCATCCTGACAATCATATTGAAAGCAGGTCCATGTAAACCCCTAAATATTAGAAGAGTAGGAGAGAAGGAAGAAGAGCAGCTTGCTTTAGGGTGAGGGTACTATGTTAGGAACCCTGTTGAAAGTACTATGACCATAAAGGACTGAATTACACAGTTTGTAGGGTTTTAGATTAATATCCTCTATGGAACAGACGTTTCATGCATTTTATGTGCAAAGATCCAATTATATATACAAGTCAGGTAAATTTAAGTTATAAATGAAATGCTGTGTATACATCCAAATGATACTTTAGAAACATCTTGGTTCTCCCTTTCTTAGACAGCACGTAATAGTTTTGCTGCTGAGAGGTGAGCATGTGTTTGGCTTTGTTGTGCTTTGTTTTCTCTTGCTTTTTTCTTCAGTGAGGAAAGGAGATTGGGTAAAACTCTTTTCTGGTCTCTGTTGACATCAGCACATTCGATCTGCCTGCGTCCAAAAGAATTATGTCAAAGCAATTGCCTGCATTTGTTTCTTAGCATGTTCTCCAGCAGCAGTGTCGCTTGAGGGTCAAACTGGAATACATTAAACTGGAATTGGGGCAGAAACTGCAGCCAGCCTCAGGTCAATGACGCCTCTTGAGATTTGTGAAAGTGACACTTCTGGGGTTCATTGCATTAACTTCCATAGCATTTCTGCATCTGGTCTGGGTGACTTACAAAGGCAGATGGGGCGGTTAGTCTCACATTCTCCCATTTAATTCTTTCTCTGTGTGTCTGGAGTAAAAGGACAAGCCTCACATCTGACTTATTTCTTAGTATTTCATAAAAGATTTTTTAAATCCATTTATTAAAGCTGTTTGCTTCTATGTAGTTTCTATCACTTATGTTTAGGGAGATAACCACAGCTAGTTCATTTGTAAAAATAAATTTGTGGATTCTAGCCTATGTGATCTTTGTAATGGTACATCTTTTGACATAAGCAAGCCTTTACAAGGCTTAAAAACACAGTTGCATACATGCTTAACAGAACATCCTAATCCTGTAGGGTATAGCTGGGGTTGTGCCAAAGGAAGAGGGAGAAAAATACATCGAGGAGGACAGAAAGTATTAAGATGCAAAAATGCACAATTCAAACTGTACTTTAGCAGGCTCTGATTCATCTTTTCTTAGTAGCTCTGAAACCTTGCTTTTGATCAGCTTTCCCAAAACTCTTGCTCTTTTAGTGACTAAGGAGTTGCCACTCACAGTTTTGAGTCTTGAGATCTAGTGATAGGAATACCAGGTATAGCAGAGACCAGGTGGTGGGGTGTGTGTGAATGCATGTGCACATATATATACACACACTTGGACAGGCCTTTTTCCTCCCTAAAATTTTCACAAGACTTCTTGCTTTAGTTCACTTGCAGAAGTTCTGTACTACAGTAGTTTACTTAAGATGGGATTCTTCTTTTATGTTTGTAACATAGCACCAAGATTTTACTATGCTATGTATGCTGTGTTTTAGCAGATATCACTTAATGAAAGTGATGGAAAGTTTGAAAAACACATTTTTTCCCACCTGTTGAACAGGAAAATATCTGTAGAATCATAATTGCATATAATTAAATGTTTGTATGAAATAATGCCTTCTAAATCTTTGGAGTGGCATATGCGAACCAATGCTGAGCTGAAGTAATTGAGATTATTTTATCTGTTTTATTTGCAGAATTTACACTGCAGCATTCAGTCATAAGTGCGTTCATTCCAGAAGCTTAAAATGAGCTGATGCCAGCAACGGGCACAAATCAAACACCCCCCAGCCTTCACCACTCCTGCACATTGACAGGATTAATACTTTCTGGCCAAAGGCCCAGGTTAAGACAGACATCACGGACAAAAAAGCTTGCACTGCGTCCTTAAAAAACCACCAAACTTAAATATTGGCAGGCTGTGGGATGAAGAAAATTCAGCAGCCAGGGCCCCCCATTCAGTGCATGGTCTTTAGGAGCCCACCTGCCAGAACTCACCCTTGGGACGCAGAGCCAAAAGCTTTCTTGGCAGCACCCAGTTCCCTCGGCTGGGTGAAGGGGAAGGAGAAAACTTGTGGATATCCCGAGTGAGCTGGGAGGTGCCTGCGGGAGCGGTGCTCACGTCCACCCACCCCGCTTAAAGGCACTAACTTGTTTTCCTGAAGAAGGTAGCTAGTCCATCAGTTCATCCTGAAAGGGTGGAGTTGGGAGAGGAGATATCTGTGAGGTATGGAGGACTCCTTCCCTGAGCCTAATTCTCTGAGGTCACCCTCTGCATCTAGGAGATCCTGGGATGGAATCCCAGGCAGATCCCTGGGATGAGATCCCAACAGCAGGTAGCAGATGAAGTGAAGTGTTGAAGCAAGGAGTCGCAGACACTCTCTCAGCAGCAGAGCTGTAATAACCCCCATCGGTTTCCTAAAAGTTGTTTCCTTGGCATCTCAGTGTGAGGAGCTTTGCACAGTGAGGTTTTGTGCAGAACCAGGTGCTGGGAATTCAGAGACAGCTGCCTGCACGTCCTGCAGAAGATGGACAGTTGGGTGTCATCTGTACTTAGGTGGCACCTCAACCCCAAAAGTTTGGGGTTTCCTCTGGAGATATTTTGTAGGCCATGAGCAGGAAGGCTGCCAGGTTTACTACCCTGAGAGGGGAGGCTGTGTTTCTTAACGGAAACACAAAGCGCTGTCTGATGCAGCGACCACCCGCCTGCCCTCCAGCGTTATGCAGGCAGTGGATCTCACCCAAAGCAGCTCCTGCTTCCTGCCTAATAACCCAAGCTGCATGGGCGTGCATCCTTTTCAGATCAAGCACGGTTATTTTCACAACTTTGCAGAGATGGACAGTACATCACAACCTGTGGTGTAAAGGGTTAATTACTGGTTAATTGCCCATAACAGATCATTGCTGAAAAAGCAAAACAAAATTGCCTGTTCACAATCTGGATTGGATTTAGTTTCCAGTTCCAGTGCATGTTCCACCTTTGCTAGATTAAAGCCTGCTCTTATCAAATTTATTCCCCATACGAATATTCCTGTACTGTGAACAAAATAACAAAATTCCCTTTAAGCTTTTTGTTTATAGCAAAACCTTCTGCTACCCAGTGTTTTCAGTTCTTTAATCTCTCTCCCCTGAACACTCTTCCAATTTTTCCAACACTTTATTTGAAAACTGGAGCAGCAGAACCTAATACATTATTCACGGAGCAGAGGAATGAGAGCCAAATACAGCATCACCATAACCTACCTACTCATCTTTTGATTTTCATCTGTTTGTACAGCTGAGGCTCGCATTAGCCCTTTTGGCCACAGCCTTGTGTGGGGAATCCATGCCAAGCTGATTGCCTCCCAGGACCCCCGGTCTCATATTCAGTCTCTGCTTCGGAGGATAGAGTCCTCTCTCTCCCTCTCATCCTGTAAGTACGGCCTGTATTCTTTATTCTAATAAGGTGATTCTGCACTTGGCCATATTAACACCTAAGCTGGTTTCTCCCATCTTTCTACAGACCCCAGTTGCTCTGTGTCAGGCTTGTCCTTTCGTTGTTTGTTTTTTGCTGTCCCCAATCTTGTATCTAACCATAATAACTTTAATCCAAGTCACTGATAAGGCTATTAAATAGTAAAGGGATGATCACCAATACCTGTGGAAAACCAATAGGAACCCATCTGTTTGCTAATAAATAGCTTCCCATTTACAGTTACACTTTGGCTTCCTCCATTTATCAACTTTTTAATACATTTAATAAGATTGTGGACTTAGAAGCAACTTCAGTTTAAAATATGTTTGAGATTTTTGCCTGACCTCATACAGTGATCCCCACCTATGGAGTCCTGCTCTCCATGTACAGATGGAGACACTCCATACAAGCTTCAAAGCATTCAGTTTCTCCATAAAGATGTTCTACAGAACAAGTCAAATGACTTAAGACTTGTAATACTGTCAGCAACGCTGCCTTTGTGAATTGAACTTGTAATTTTTGCAAGAAATTACATCAGATTAGTTTGACAGGATCTGTTTTCCTTAAAGCCAAGTTGATTGACTTTAATTATAGAGCTTTTTTTTTTTTTTTTTAATATTTTAATTAATTGAGTCCTATGTTGGTTGTTCTATCCTATGCAAAATACTGGAAACTCAGCCAACTGGCCTGTAATTACTTTCTACCCTTCTTAAACAGTGGCCCAACATGAGACTTCCTCCTGCCCCTGCTCCTTCCCCAGGGGCCCAGAACTGCTTTAAAGGCAGCAGTAGCAGCTCCAAGGCTAGCTCTCTAAAACCTTCTGAGACAAGTTTATTTCCAGCAACTAATCTGAAACACCTTGAACTGTGTATCTGCTGCTTAGCGTACCCTCTCCAAGGGCTGCTGTGGTGGGAAGTTATTTCCTCATCTTCATAAACAGATCATCTGGCCTTTTAGCTGTGTGCTAATCAGAAATATTTATTGAATAACTTCTGCCGCTGTCATATTGTTATGAACAATCCTACCACTTTTATTGTTTAGGATTCGTCTTTCATGATCTGCTTAGAAAAACAAAAAATTATATATCTCTGATTCTATCTGCCTTAATTTTTCCTAGTATCTTCTTGTTTCCTCTATACAGTCTATTTTTTATAGCTTTTTTTAGCTCTTTTGCCCTTTCCCCCTTCATGTATTGGTTTTGTACATAACATTTTATATGTTTTTTCACTTCCCTGGTAAACCCAGCTGTTGGGGTTTTTTGTTGTGTGTTATTTTTGTCTAGCCCAGTCTTCTTTTCATGGTTGTAACACTGTAGGCATTTAGGAAATGTCTTAAACCATTCACAGATGTCAGCAACTTTCTGTACGTTCTGTCTTCAGCCTGATTTGACTCCCATCCACTATAGTTTTGTGAAATTGCCTCTCAGAAAGCACGCACCGTGATTTTAATTTACGTATGCATGAAGAGCACATGTTCACATACTGCATAAAATTTTACTAGTCTGGATTTGATCGCAGACGTCGTCAGTTATCTGCACAGAAAGTGTCGGTCCTTTTCAGGCAGTTCAGGTGTATCTACATCATACGACCAGCGGTAAGTTGTGCTCGTGCCGGCACTGCAGCTCCTGCCTGTGTTGCCGTCCCTGGCTGGGGCAGGGAGCAAGTCAGCAGGTTCTGCTGTGCGTGGCGTGGTAGGGTGACCACTGTGGGGTTTAGCTGCGTGCGGTGGAGTTTAGCTACGTCCCACAAGCTCTTCTTCACGTTGTGGTCATCGTGCTGTGAACTGCTCCTGAATTCTCTGTTCCCTTTGATGCCGCAAGGCCTATATTGTATATGACTCATTTTGCTAATTGGCAAGAGCTTTAGTTCACAGGGTTAGGAAGGCTGATCCTTCCTTTCAATCAGGAGTTAGTAACTTGTCATTAGTAGCCTTTTGGGAAGTACAGGCGTGTTTTAGTGCTAGTGACATAAGGTCTCCAGCATAAATAACACAAGGGGGCTTTTTATACTTGTATATAGGTGTTGAAGAAGCCCATCATCCTGTGCTCTGCAGTGATTCCAATGGTCTGTAACAGATACCAGCTAATACCCCACCTTGGGTGTATCTTGATTCATAAATATCCAAGATTACTTACTTCCAAGTCATCAGTCACTCGGACAGATGTCGTTTGTGACATATAGGGCCTGTCAACTCCCCTCTTCCATTTGGACTTCTCAAATTGGCTACAACTGTTTCTTTTAATAGTCTAATAATCTAAATGTAGCTATCGTTTTTCAGGAGTATTATTTTGCATTGCTACTCTGCAGGCAGAGGGTTTATCCATTTTTTCAGACGCTTGTAATTGGCATATAGGCATCTGAAAAGGGTCATCTTCTTACAGCCTCTGCTTTGGTTAATGGTGTTCTTTATATCATGGTTTTGTGCTGAATGTGCTTTTGGTTGCTTATTTAACCTGACTCGCCCAGCCAGCCTAGCTTACAGAGTGTGCATTTGTTCGCTGTCAGGAGGTCACTTTCCCTTTACAACACGATCCACAAAACTGACGTCTGTCCCCTGCGCTGTTCACCTAGTTGTTAACTTCAGCAGCCTTCAGGTTTTTGTCTTTTTGTGCTAAGAAATGGGGAGGAAGTCCAGACGGGATCTCCAGATCTCCCGAATTGTCGACAGTTGTGTAGTCCACGAAAACAGTCACGTCCAGTGAAACCATGCCTGTTTGCTCCAGATTACCATCCAGTCCTGCAGTTCTCTTTTGTGTCTTAAATACAAAGAAACAGAGAAACCTCTGTTGACTGCCTTTTCCTCACGCACCACTCTTTTCATTCTGCTGATGTGGATGGTTGGAGCCGTCCTCAGGGGCACTTTAGGTCTGTGCTTTTCAACTGCTCTTGCTCAGAGAACCGAACTGGGGAGGGCGTGCAGGCGGTGTGAGGGGGAGCTCGAACACCACGAGCAAAACGTTGCCGCAGCATCCAGGGGATGTGTATTTGCTTGGTCATGTGTGTGCTATGGGCTTTGTGGACCACCTGATGATTTATGGGCCCCAGAGCTCTCTGGATCACCAGTCAAGGAACACCACTGTAGATAATCCTATGTGCTAGGTTAAGCAAACGTCCACTTGGGCAAATTTCCACACTCTGTTCTGTGTGACTAACAAGGTCTTCAGGTGGGTTTTTAGAGGTTTGCATATCTACCTTCATTCACAGGCCAGATTTAAAGTACAGTTTCTTCTCCTAAGCATATGAACCTTGAGAAAAAATGAAGGAGAGAGAGAGAGAAATAAAGAAATCACACTTCCTCTGGCTTGAGCAGGGGGGGCTATTAAAAAGTGTTTGCATCTGCTGGTTTGGTCACTCACTGAGTAATAGAAAACCAAACTGAGACTCACCCATCCTCCTGACCAGAGGCAGTGCCATGCCTGCCAGATACTTGTCTGCCTTAGGCAATCTATTCCAGGTTGTTTTGCTGTCCCTGCCAGTAGAAAGGATTTTCTTCCTTTACACCTAGCCTAAATATCCACAGCTTCCATTTAGTCCGTTATTTCAATGTGACTTCCTGCTTAGGCCACGAAGGATTAAAGTAGGACCTTCTGTGGCTGCGCTGAGGAGATTGCAGTAGCTTTAAGCTAAAGGACCAGGTCATGGACCTGTAGCTTAGAGTCACTACACATGACCATCCCTTGCAGATCATTCCCTGGGCAGTATGTGTAATCACCTCACGTTCATGATGAAATAAAATTATTTCTTCTACTTGCCCTCAGAGGTGGACAGAAAGCTTAAAAATAGATCTACCATATGCTTAGTGATACTTAGGTATTTTGATCAATGTGGAAAGGCCCTCTAGCTGTTGGCTGGCTTCCTTTGGAAACTGCTCACTAACCCAGCAGAATCTATTTTTCATGGCCCTTAGCTGGCATTTGATCCCTTTTTAAGCCCTATCTTCTCTGGTTAACAGAAAGCACTTTCCCTCATGATTTTCCCCACCATCACCTCTTTTCTAAACTCCAAATCTCAACCCTTGAAGTACCTGTGATGTTCTCCCATGTTTCTTGTTGTCTCATTCTTCTCCAGACTGTGATATTCTGATTCAAGCAGTGCAGCCACCCAAGAGTCAGGGCGGGCTGTGGGATTAATCACCAAAAATGAAAACTCATCAGTCCTACAACTATATACACTGATGCAAAGACAAAGAGGACAATACATTGAGGAGAGAAGGCATCTGTCCAGCATTGTTGTTTGGTATTCCCCTGTTGCTTCTGCTGGTATCTTGAATGCTGGTATCTTTTCAAGAGACAGAGGGAGACAGAAAGAAAGACAGAGACAGAGAGGAGCAGGCCTTTTGGGGCATAGGTCCATGTGTATCAGTTTCAGTACTACCTCCTAGAGTTCCCTGGGGTAGCAGTGGGATGTAGGCAACCTCGTTGGTCTTTGTGATACTGCAGGGTCGACTCTGAGCCGAGCAGTATTGATCCACCTTTGGAGACAGGGATTTTGCTGTGAGTCACTGGTCATCAGCAGAAGCCAAGGAAGGGGACAATACCTGCTCTTTTTCCCCCCATTCTTGTGGATTCTGCCTCAGTTCCCCTTCTGTTACTCATCCCCCTCTGCCGATTGCCCCATCCAGGTTTGTGTACATTTTTTCTGTTTCTAGGGGCATTTCCCAGCTTTTTGGCACTAGTGACTGTGTGTGGTTAAAAGGAAGGGGAGGCTGACCATAGACTTCCTAGAAGACATCCCTCATGGCACAGATGCAGCTTGCGGCAGCACAGGATTGTAGAATATGGGGTTTGTAGGGTAGTTGGCAAAACGGAGTTGAGAATCGCTGATCCAAGTGGCCTTGTGATTGGACTGTATGCATCAATGCTGTCACTCTTCTGTAAGAGGGAATGCAAGTTAGGACCTGTCTCCTTCCACATCCCATTGTCCAGGGTGTTTTTCACTACCATCTCAGCCTCCCCCTCTCTGGTTTTCCAGATTTCAAAATCTCGGCTAAAAATGGACTAGATGGTAATGTGTCATCTTTGTAATCCTGGCAAATTCATCTCCAGGCAGTATCCCAATTCTTGCCTGTCTGGTTAACATGGCTTAACCTGTGTTAAGCCTCTGAAGTTATTTTCTGGACCAAGAACATCACATTTTACTCACTGTCACGGGTTGACTCCGGCCAGCAGCTAAGCCCCCACCCAGTTGCTCGCTCACTGCCCCCCAGGAGGATGGGGGGGAGAATCGGAAAGGCAAAAGCAAGAGAACTCATGGTTTGCGATAAAAACAGTTTAATAAGCAAAGGAAGTAAAAGGAAAACCAGTGGTGCAAATGCACTCACTCACCACCTCCCACCAGCAGACCGATGCTCAGCCAGTCTCTGAGCAACGGCTGCTTTCAAAAAACTCAGCTTTTATTGCTGAGCATGACATCATATGGTGTGGAATATCCCTTTGATCAGTTGGGGTCAGCAGTCTCAGCTGTGTCCCCTCCCAACCTCTTGCCCATCCCCAGCCTACTTGCTGCAGGGGCAGACTGAGAAACAAAAGTCTTGTGCAAGCACTGCTCAGCAGCAGCTAAAACACTGGTGTGCTCTCAACACTGCTTTGGTCACAAACCTAAAGCACAGCAGGGTTCGGGCTGCTATGGGGAAACTTAACCCCATGCAGACCCAGTACACTTACCTACGCTGTCATACAGAAGTAAGTTGTCATGATGCACTGAAACCACAGTGGCAACAGCTGGGTTTGAGAAAACAGGTCTCACTGGTAGCACTTTTTTGTGTGTGTAAGTGTAGGCAGAGTTTTCGTGTCTTCCCATTACTGAGGTAGTCAGTACCTTCAGCGCTCTGGTTGTTCACTGGCCTTTGTCACCAGGTGGTTGCCACCTTGTCTGGGCTCTCTACCTGTAAGCATCTTTGCTGTTGTAGCTGAAGCCAGTTGCAGTGATGATGAGAAGACTGGGGATTTCTTTGTGAGCTGGCCACAGGCAAATTTTTACTCCTATTTAGGAAGGAGAGTATTTTTTCCCCAGTGTAACTGGACAAATAAGGAATTTAAATAACACTTCTAAAATATTAGCAGTAGCAACCTTGGTGAAATGAGAGCCCCTTTGGGAGGGAATGGCATCTGGAATGGTCTTGAAGTAAGTCATCTCCTGATTTGAGATGCATCTTGCTCCTATTTTCTTGCTGTCACATCCTCCTAGTTCTTCAGTCACAAAACAGAAATCAGACAAGGTGGAGAAGAGGTTAGTTTCATTTGTGCATAGGCAAAGGGCGGGGGGCGGTGAGCAATGGGTTTCTTTAGAGAAAATCTTTTTCTATGCCTCTTACATATTCCAAAGAAGCAAACAGGCAGAACTTCTATACCGGTCCCTTTCCCTTTCCCCCCTTCCTTCCCTGCCCGTCCTAATTCACATTTTGCATTCTGCTCCATGCTGCTCCCATACTGCGGATCAGATGAACACCCATTAATCCCGGGTAGATTCTAAAAATAAGAATGGAAAGAAAAAAAACAGAACAGTGTGAATCAACCTGCAATCATCTTTCTGTTCTCTTAACAGGGGAAAAGAAAGAGGAAATCAGTGGAGACACTGTTTCACTTCTCTTTCCAAGATAAAATGATTCTGGCATTTGCAGCAGTTGTTCTCTTGACACAGGTTTTCTAATTTATATACTTATAAAGGCACTTTAAAATTTAGGCACATTAGCTCAAAATGCTTATGCAGACCATACACCCACTTCTCTCTGCTCATGAATAGAGCTATCACAAGCAGCCTGATGAAGGAGGAATGTAGCTTGAAATTACACTATTGAATTTACATGGTGTTCTCGTGTGTTACTCAGAAGCAAGGATAGACCCACCCTTTGGGGGGTTTAACTGTAGAGTAAGCAGTGTGTTTACTGTGTGTAGCTGCTGCCTTTAGCTGTTAATTTCAAAGCTTCCTTTAACTCGTTTTAAGCACAAAACAAAAAAAAGAAAAAAAAAGGAAAGAAATCCTATGTGCAGTTTTCAGTCTGACTTGCTCTTTGGTTTATGAATGTAAAATCTGCAGGCCTTCCTTTTCAAGTTAGCTGTATGTAAGCTTCTTTCTTTTAGATTACAAGTGAAGTTTGGATGTTGGTGGGAAAAGAAAAAATCACAGAAGAACCTCTCCTCAGAACTGATCTTCCTGTGCTGCATTTTTCTAGGGCATCTTTTTTTTAAAGTAATAAAAGCCCTGAGACAGTACAAGGTGTAACTCAGTTACTGTTACTTTAAGAGATTGGAGGGTGAGACTCTGCTTTAATCGCTTCTCATGTTTTGTTCTGGTTTGGTTTTGCTGAAAGGGATGTATCGCAGAGAGTGGAAAAGAATTCAGTGGTTTTTGAAAAAGAGGAGGCCACGGCATTCACAGGCTCAGCTGGCAAAGAAGCTGCAGAAAACCGAAAGGGTGGCGACGTGTCCTTTTGTGGGCAGCGTGGAGCGTTTGTCTCCTTTTCTTGCACCGGTTGCATGGGGGAGCTTTTGATTACAGCTGCTCGAACAGCCACATTGTGCTAATGCATCTTCTTGTGGCCTCGCCAGGTGACCTCCCCACCAGCCAGCGACCAGCCAGTCCCACCACCACAACTGTCCCTCAAACAAGCACCACACCTGGACATAGTTATTGTCCCTCCCGCCCGGCTGGAACGCTGATTTCTGTTTTTTCTCCCTAGCTTGTAATAAATGTATTGTGTAGATACAAAGATAAGAAATAGATTGTCTAGTTTGTAATAAATCTCTTGCCGAGGAGGGACCATACCCCACCAGCAGGACGATGGATCTGTTTGTGAAGACATTCATTGCACTTTCTTCCTGGCATTCGGTGGCCAGCTGCCCTGCCCCATGGACAGCTGTGCTCAACCTCTGGCAGAAGCCAAGGGTCTGGTTGTAGTTCAGTGAAATCGCTGGTCCTGGCCTCCGAAGCTGGTTGAAATTTATCGGGCAAGAAGAAGCCCAAATCTTCATCTTTCATAACTGACTTGTAGTTCAGGTCCCAAAGGGGAAAAAGGGGGAAGGCAAGCACAGTGCTATACTTTGCAGACATGTGTTACAACTTAAACATTGTCTGTAGTGTCAGGAAGCTGTCATTTCCAAGGCCACATCCCCAGTCACTCAGTAAATGGGGAGGAACAGCAGGGCAGAATATGGCACTTCAAAGCTCCTTGCAGGGTCTGCTCTTCTCATGGCAGCAGGAGCTGCTCCTTTTCCTGAATCCCTTCTGCCACCACTGTAGAAGACTTCTGAAGCAACGTTATGCTGACAAGAAACAATAGTAAGAGCACTCCAGCACTGTAAAAGGCATTTGCTTTGAGCCAGAGCAGTATGGCAGCAGGAGCTCATCTAAGACTGCTCTTCCTACTCCTCCGGCCATGGATATCCATTGACACTGGGCAGTGGCCTGACTTTTGACTGCTGCAGACAAACAAGCAATTAAGCTGCTGAGATTTTTCTGCTCAGCCCACTAAAGCAGAATCCGGGAGTGAAGCATTAAAGGACTGCCTTCAAAAATCAAAAGAAAGCAGCCCAGGCATTTTTCAGTGCTGTTTTTCTCATGAAAACGCTGTTTCAATGCAGTCATTGATCCTGAAACATACTTGACTTGAAGTTTTGCCCTGGTGTTTCTGGGCTTTTGTTCAGGAATACCATATTGTGTATGTGAGATTTTCTGCATATCTTTAATAGTAACAGGACATCCAGTGGTAGTACTGCGTCTTCTCTGATTTACATTTTTTAATGCAGTATGACAGGTGTGGTGCACATGTAGATTTGCAGGCATTCTACACAAATCCCCAGTCTCCAGTCTCTTTCAAGGCTGAACCAGATCTATCACACTGCAGTAAAATTCTATTCTTTCTATATCAGGCCAGTAGTATAAAAATTATATGTATATGTATAGTAACCTGCAGCCCACAAGCCTGAGAAATAATGAATAACACCCAAGAGTTCGAATTATTTTACAGTATTTGTTGTATCTTTCTGACGTGCTTTATGATTCCTAAAATTGTGGAATCACTGGTCAAGCTGGAATGAAGGCAGTCCTCTGAAAGGTCCCAGAGTTAATAGATAAAAACAAAAATAACACAACAAATGTTGCTATTTTATTCCGTCTGTTGAGTTTGAATTGCCTTGAAACTGAGACAGAATTAATTCTGGAAATCCAAAATCCTTCCATCAGCATAGATATAAGTCAAAGAGAGGTCAGCAAGCAGACAGCATGAGAATTACTGACCTACATAGGACTAGTTTTAAGTGCCTATTTGTTGCCTAACTTGAAATGCCTTCCTAATGACCTGTAATGGTCAAAGTGAGTGAGCAAGACTTTTCTGAAAATTGGGGGTTTTAATGTGTCTCAGGCTTGTGTTTCAAAGTATGTACTCCATCAGTTTCTCTCTAGGGAGCTACTAATGGTGGCATGGAAAGTAAGACATTTCAACTTCAGGGTAAATTTCTGTGTTGTTTATTCCCCCTATCCAGCCTGCAGGAGGCATTCCACAGAAAACTAAAGTCTCTTTTAAAAATTCTTGTAGTTCTTATTCTTGGAAAGCCTTTTCTGTCCCTCTTGCATCTTCACGGTAACTCAGAATGTGACATTTTGAATATTAAATCCTACTGTAGCTCATGAAATTTGGCTTATTTGATGTCACAGACTGATACTTCTGTGGTGCTTTCAACAAAACATAAAACACCAAGAAGATATCCCTTAGAGAATATATTTTTCACAGCCATGCTGGATGCAACCCTTGGTTTGATTAACAAGCATGTTCACCACAGAGACTGAATAAAAGCCAAGGATTTTGTTCTTCTGATTCCCTTTTAACATAACTGTTTCTTAACGCAGATTTCCTGCTGGTGCTTTCCAGACAAGATTTGTTAGATTTGGTCAGAAAAAGACAGTTGACAGTTACCACTCATCCAGTCTTTCCCTTTTGTGTCTTGCACTGAAAGAAGTTCTCCTAAAAATATACCATCAAATTTTATTCCAGAGCAAACCAGGAGGAAGGACAATGTGCCCTGCTGGGTCTGAACCTGCTCCATATCTCTGCAGCAGGTTGGAGCCCTCCCCCACGGTGGTCTCTTTTCCTACAGAAGGGGTTGGAGGACAGAGACCATGGCATGGATAGGAGGGTGCAGAACAGGCAGGTTTTTCCTTGCATCTCCCTGTACCCCTCTCTCGAGCATTTTAAAGACCCACTTTCTCCTACAACACCCAAAAAATCAGGTTCTGAAGAGGTACCGTAACTCAGAGTTTCAGCAACTGTGTTGTTGCAAAATCTCATGGAAAATCTTCTGATGTTCTGAAGGAGTCAATTTACACCAGTCTTCCTCACATCCATCTTTTCCTGATGGCTTACAACTGCAGAAGCTAGACTAAGCAAAAGCTTATCAATACTTTTTGCTTTTCAAATATCACGTGTTGGAGCTTTTACTTTTCAAATAAAGTATGAAAAACTTACCTTTCCTGGTACTCCTGGACTTTTCCTAGGCTTTGATTAGCTAACAGAGGACTGCTTTTGTTTCTGTTAATGGAGTGGATGTCTGGCTTTGGCGGGTGTTTCAGTCTTGGCTTCCATTTTGTATCAAGAACTGACAGAAAAACTGAAGGAGGGTGATTTACGATGATAATAATAATAGTGTTAATAACATCTCCTTAGCCTTCATCTGTTTCCTAACTGCAAGTAATTAAGGTGCTATGACTATGTAAATAATTAATAATTATATGATTTATGTTATAACTTTGTCAAATAACATTTCCACCATGTGGGAGGAAACTACTATTCTGGTTAGGCTGATGTTGGATTGCTTGCAGTGTGAATGTTGGAGTCCAAGAAACATAGCAAGGACAGGAAAGGAGACAAATAACATAATGGTTATTTTCATGTGTCTCTAAGGAAGTATCAAAAACCATGTAAATGTTTTAACTTTTCAAGAAAACACATGTTTTATATTGACCATAAAAACACAACTTTAAAATAAACAAATTCAACTTGCTTGCATTAGAAAAGTTCATTTTAATTAGGCTAGTTACATACCTTTTAACAATACCAGTGTCAAATTATGACAATGTTGCGTGACCCATAACTCACACATCTGAGAAATGCTGCTTTTCCTAATGGAAATGAATAAAACCTTGTTCCTTTACTGTAAGTTGCGCAGCATGTTGGATGGACAATGTTGTGTGCTCGTCCCTAGAGAGTTTAGTGTAAAACAGCTCCAGATTTTGTTTGGTGATCTCAGAGCTGGCTGAATGACTCCAGCCTTCCACAGCTTCAAATGCTGACATGCAGGGAGATGAGACTTTCGGATATTAAAAGCCTGCTCTGTGATACTGAAGGAGATTAGTTTTTGGAATCCGTTCATTGACACAAAGGCCAATGCTGAATGGAGGTTATATTTATTGTCTATGAAACCCCTGAGTTAGCTGAAATCACTTTAAGCATGTACATGCATACATGTATTCTCTCACATTTAGCCAACTCCCCATGATGCTGGTTTCTTTGAGACAGGAACAGACAACTTTCAGGGACTTGGCTTGAAAAGATGCGTGCATTTAACACCCTCTGTCACATTTTACAAGAGGCTACAATCAAGCAGCCTTTATGCTCGGATTGTCTAGACACTGTGACAAAGCGGGAGAGGGCAAGTGAAAGAAAAAGCCCTTTTTTTTCAGTCATTCACTTTGCATCAAATTCTCCTTCCCTGTGTGCTGCTATTGCCAGCAAAAAGATGAAGGGAGCAAAAACCAAACAAAAATCAAGAAACTGACAATTTGCTGGTTTTCTATTCATATCATTCCTTATAAAAAGAAAATCCCAAACCATTATTTTTCTGAAACTACCTGTACATATCTATACCATCTCCTGATTTATTAACCTCTTTCAGAATTAATGCTTTGAACAATTTTTTTTTTTTTTTGTAGCTGATTTGTTGTTTTAACTTTTTCCTCATTAATGTGTAAATGAAGTGTGTAGGGCTGTCTTGTCAGCACTTGTAAATTGGTATGCGAAATCTTCCCAGATTTCAGTGGAGATTTTTCTCCCTGCTCAGCTGAACGTTTGTGAATGAGCAACAAGAAAACCCCTTTCCACTCACCACTCCCCAGATTTCATGTTTCCCATCTTTTTTTTCTTTCATTCTTTCATTTTCTTTCCTACTTTTTCCCATGAAAACACATGGGAAAAAATAAGAGGAGAAACAGAGCTGGGAGGGGAAAGGGAGGAGGTGATAGAGTTTCACAGGGAGGTAAGTTTGCAAGCCAACGGAAAGGCTGCTGAGATTCTTCTTTAAATAGTAAAGCCTGCATATCGCTTAACTGTTTTGAGGTGAATAAGCGTATGTTCCAGCACTTGTAGCTTTTAACCAGTCTGCTTTAAAGGCTCACTCTTCCCTGTTTGGACGGTCAGTCCCTCTCTCTGCCCTTTCTCTCGAGCTGGGATTTCCCTTGTGGCATCTCCCATGTAGCGTTTGCTCGCTACCCGTGTTTTGCTCTCCGCGCACCGGAGGAACGCTCCCGCAGAGGCATAGCAGGGTCCAAGCAGTGAGTCCCAGACCCATCCCTCCCACCCGAAGCCTCCCTGGGCTCTGCCCATGCTGACAGCAGTGAGACGAGCCGTCGCCCCGTGGGGCTCTCGCCCTCCCTGTGGTCCTGCTTCACTCCCCGGCATCGCTCGTGGGGCTCCTCGGTTCTGAGAGGAGCTGGGAAAACCTCACCTCTGAGAGACATCTCCAAACAGAGGGTCTCCAGAGCCAGACCGTCCTGCCGTTGAAACGGGTAAAAGCAGCAGAGGTATCTCCGCAAGCAGTTTTTCGCAGGTGATACGAAGCTGGCCGGGTCACCTCTGCACCCATCGCCATCCCTGGGGGCTCAGCTGGAGTCATTACTGGTCCTGGGGGTGGACAACCTCGAGCCCCTTCCAGCACCGACCCATCGCAGCAGTAGCAGCAGCAGTGTGTTTTGCAGCTTCCAGGCTGCAAACCCCTTTCCCTCGACCTGTTGTGCCTTTAGTTTCTTGAGGGATCCCAGCTCGTGCCACCTATTGCAGCAAGGGCAGAGTCAGGAGTCCTTGCTTCTGTTTGTGTAAAGAGACTTAAACATTTTGGTGAGGGAACTCTGCTGAGTGGATGTGGTGTCTTGGAGGAAATAAAGAAATGCAAAAAGGGCACCTTTAAGTTAAGCAAAGAGCAAGAGATGGTAGACCTGTGCTAACAGCAGGCAATACAGCTCAGGGAAATACATTTAAAATGGTGCTTGTTTTTCTGAACAGGCTTGTAGAATAACTGGAAGTATCTTCAAATTGAAGAAAATAACCTTCAACAGAAGGGGTTTTTTAATTAGGCAGGTTAGATTTAGGAAGCACGTATCCGGACTGTAGACTGTCACAGACAAGCAGGGAGCTGCTGCATAATTTTTCAAGCATTAGCAGCAGAGGAATATGCTTTTTCTGAATCCCATGGGTTTGTCAAAACCAATTTCCTGTGTTGATGTTGGGGTAAGGCATACAAAACATCCAGCACGGCAGCTACAGAAAAATGAGGATATTTGAAAAAGGATAGGCTTTTTATTTACCCTAAGCGATGGATATTGGCTGAAATGTGGAAATAATAAAGGGGGGAAAAATGTGCTTCGCTATACTTTTCCTTTTTTGTGTTCTCTGCATTTTCTCCCTCTTTATTCATATATTCTGGACAAAGCATGTCTAGTAAGTCTAATTTTTAAAATATTTTTCTATTGTCATTGCTCTTCTTGCAGCCCTAGTGTTTAGAGTATGTTGTTTGTGTGCCAGGTTGCATTAAGAGTCGCTGTACCGGTTCAGATCAAGGGTGCATCTGGATGAGTATCTGATTCCCTAGATTCATCACACCCAGCTTCAGAAACTCAGGTTTTGTGTCCAGTTTCAGCCTGAGTCAATAGGACAGAGTTCAGTAACACCACCACATGGATTATAAGATGTTAGAGCTCGCAGATGAAAAGCAATACCAGGTAACAGGACTAAACTTGGAGGGCTGCTTCTAACATGGGGCGAATCACCCTCTGTCTCCCTCCACCTAGAGAGAGGTAGGCACCTAAAATGAAGAGAGATTAACCCAGGCCCTGGTAGTGCCCCATGAGGGTGCTGAACAAGAGGTTACAAGAATTAAAAAACTTAGAGCAACCTTTTCCAAACCGTACCCTCTCGGTTTCCTCCTGTCCGGGATCTAGACTTTGAGATGCTCTGCATTTGACATGTTAATTCTTCTGGGACTTTCTCTAGTTTCTTAACTCACGTATACCTTTGGCAGCCCCACCTTCTGCTACCAGCAGGTTTTACCCTTCGGTTTGGTAGTGCATAAAAGGGCGCTTCCTTTTGGTTTAGTTGTGCCATCTGATAGCTCCCTCCTACTTTCCTGTGCTGTGATGGCTATCAGCTCATTGTGTCTGCTTTTCTGCCTGTCACGCAGAGCTCCAGCAATGGAAAAAGGTTGTATTGCCTTTAGGTGAAGTCAGCTCTCGTGTAGTTGGCGAGGTCCAACATGAGCCGTGAGCTGAGTGCCTTCCTCTGTGTTTTGGAGGGCAGACTTGAACACCTCCAGCTGCACTTTTTGGCCGAGTCCTTTGCCTGCCAGTCGTGCTCTGCTGGCAAAGGGTGAGCAAGAGGGGTTTCATCCTCTCGCTGCCTCCCTGCAAGCCATTGCCTGGCAGGGCTGGGCAGAGAGCTGCCACTACCCTAAGAGCAGGTAGGACCTCCTTCCCCAGGTCTCGATGGGAAACCACTGCGAGGAAGGTTTGGTGTGAGTTTTTCCCAGTGTGTTGCTGTTTAGATTCAAACCACTGTGGGTTTTTTTCAAAGTACTTAACTTTTGAGTGGTGAACTTAATTTGATCCTCGTCATATGTGGGTTTAGGGGAGATCTGGTGAGCATCAAGGTATGAACACCTGTCTTTTCCTTCCTCTCCTAGGATTTTAGATAATGGGCTGTGTGCAATGTAAGGATAAAGAAGCAACAAAACTGACTGACGAGAGGGATGGCAGTTTAACTCAAAGCTCAGGCTACCGCTATGGGACAGATCCCACTCCGCAGCACTATCCTAGCTTTGGTGTGACTTCAATCCCAAACTACAACAACTTCCATGCCACAGGAGGCCAAGGACTGACTGTGTTTGGTGGAGTCAATTCCTCCTCTCATACAGGGACGCTGCGTACAAGAGGAGGAACAGGTGAGTTTCAAAGTCTTCTTTCAGTGCTCTTAGTGAGTATCAGTCACGTAATTACAGCAGAGGCACAACTGCCTCAGCATGCTGCTTTGGGGAAGAGTTATGTCATTAAACAGTGCAAAGAATTGAGGTAGGGGTGGAGCTGGGTCTTCAGCCCTACCTTTGCTAACGTGCAGGTGCTCGTTCACTTCAGGGTTGAGAAATTCTGTATACATGCCCGATTTGGCTGACTGACTGCCTCATCCCTCTACAAGGGAACAGAAAGTGTGGTCTGAGCCACCTCAAGTAGTTGACAGCAAATACTTGGCATGGCTATGTCTGAACTCTCTCTTCAAACCCCCTTTGCCCACTTGGGATCCTACACTGTGTGTGGGTACCAAACCAAGAGTACTGGTGACCGTACAGAGTGAAGGAGGCAGCATGCCCTCTGGCTGCATAAAAGTAGAGGGATTAGAATGGTTGTCCAAAGAGTAGGAGGCTTCAATTTATTTTGCTTCTCAGCAGCCAAAGTAGCTTACATTTGGCTTAGCCACTTCATCTCTTGAGGCTCCTTTCCCTCCTATTTTTTGTGATGGAGTGTAACTCACCTATCTTCTTCTTTAGGTGTAACTCTTTTTGTGGCGCTTTATGACTATGAAGCAAGAACAGAAGATGACTTGAGTTTTCACAAAGGAGAAAAATTTCAAATACTTAACAGCTCGTAAGTTTTAGGCTTGGGAATGTGCTCTTTAATATTTTTAAACTTACAATGTTGACAATTATATTTGCTTATGTTATTAGTAAAATCTAATGTTGGATATTCAAGATATACAGGGGGTTTACTCTATGCTTACTAACTTGTCTTTGCATTTAGTGCACTTTTGCAAAGTGCCTTATTATTAAAAAAAAACCACCAACCACATGCAGCTTTACTTCAAAAATAAGTTTTAGATTGTGTGATTCACTGCTTACATTTCACAGTAAACTCACATGCAGAACTGAGAGTACCAGCTCTGTACTTCACCAGTAGTCACAGAAGTTCTGCAAGGCATGTGCTAACACTTTTTGCAATCTGCCGCAAGTATCTCTATGCAGAAACGAGCTGAAAACTGATTCACAAAAGAGACGTTACCCAGACTTGCATGCCAATTTAAAAGCATTTTTTTTTTCCTTTTAAAGGTAGGTGATACAGTCAGAACATGCTAGGAAGTTCTGTTACGTGAGAATTCACCATTGTACAGTTGCATTTGGCATGAAAACCACACTTCCATCCTGGAAATCATCAACTTAAAATTAATTTTATTAACTGCCCATAGAAAAAAGTCCCTTAGCAATTTAAAAATAACATCTAAAACTTACTGTGCTACTGACCTATATCTGAACATCTTGTAATTCTTGGCTGAGAACATAAAGTTGAAGGCTCTGTGTTATGTTCAGTATTGCTATCACATAGAGGTAAAAATGGGTTAACAACCAAGTATGTCACTTTCTAGAGGCTTTGTTATATTGCTCTCATCTTTTTTTCTTACACTATGTGACAGTGAGGCAAATTCATCCCTGGTGCAACTCCTGTTAATTTTAATAGAACAACTCCGGGGTTGGAATTGGCTCAATGTGCATTAAAGTAAAAAAATAAATAAATCAGGTAATTCTGTGGAATATTTCATGAAGCCATGAAGCTGGAGAGCTTTGATGTAGATGAAAGCACAGAAACTTCAGTTACGACTTGTAGAGGGAGCAGCAGTTTAAAAACCTCTCTACTTCTAAATTAGCACTTGGAAAAAAAACCTTTCTTTACCTATCATCCATTTTGTTCACGTTGCCTGCTGCTTTCCTAACCTTGCACAAACTATGCCATAACTTGAAACAAGAAGAAATTCCACGCATTATAAATTCCTTACACACGCCAGTTGATGAAATCAGGGGATGCTCACAGGGACTTGCAGAGCAATCATACTTGGAGTCAGTGGGACAGAGAGATTCCCCCACGTGTGGATGGTTGCAGTACATGCATTTTGATGCAGGTAATTACTGCCTGGAGAAAGGTTTTCTAAAAAAAAAAACCAAACCAAGCATCCACTGATTTTCCTGTAGAATTATAGAAGCTCAGTTCCCATCGTAGTCAGCTCTGTCTACTTACAAACACGGACCTAACCACACTCCTGGAGTAGTGACAGCCAGGCTGGGAATTGCCAGAAAGCAGCTTTTCTGTGAGAATTCTTTCTCTCTCACTTGTATCAGAAATGATATGAAAGAAGCCCCTTTTTTTAAGAGTCTGCCAATACTGCTTGCAGCCAGAAAGCATATATGTGCACTAGTTTGTCTGGAATTTTTGGAGGGGTTTGGATTTTTTTTTAGCTCTCCACGAATGAAATTTGATTTGTGCTTTGGACTAGAAGTTCAGGATAGCCATACCTGAAATGGCATACAAAGGGTATCCCTGTGATTTGAAGTCAGAAATTATACCAAGGGCAGTCTGGGGGAAAGAGGTACCTGCAGGGGTGGTTCAGAGCAGAGCCTGACTTCAGGGCTCAGAAACACTCGGCCATCCCCTGCATCCCCACCGCCACCCCCACACACCCTGGCTAGCCCTTTCGACTAGCCTCCTCCTACCTCAGTTGGGTGTCTAAAATTAAGAGCCAGGAAAAAAGTCTGGATTCTTCCTCCTTTCTGGCAGTGCTTTGAGAGATTTAAGCTTCTCTGTCAAAGCAGAGGGGGTTGTCCCTGATGGTGTGATCATCTACAAGACTGCTTTTTTCCTCCCTAGATATGATAAAATACCTCCATCTAGTGGACTCTCTGTACAGTAAGCAGAACGAATACAATGGTACAATTTATCAACCACAGTATGGCATAATCTCTCAAAAATATTCTACAGCAACATATGGGGGAAGGGTTAGCACTTCAGCTAGTAAAATTAGGGATGCAAACAGATAGGGCCATTTGCCTGGCATACTAATGCACACAAGGTGTATTAAAATAGCGTCAGCTGCCAGCCTCTAGAAAAGCTACTTGTTCTTCACTTTTTTGAACTGTAGAATTGGAAATGTCTCCCTTTTGACTAATCACAGCTGTTTTCTCATTCTTTTCTATAGAGTTTGTACTCCTTCAAAGTGTTAAAGAAAGTGGAGTTGAAAATTTAAAGAGCTCACCTTGACACAACCTTTCCTGCCAGTAATAGCTTAGACAATGTGTTCTCTGTAACTGCTTGCTTACAGGAGAGGCTGAATTCTCTGGCCATGTTTGATAATAGTGTTTTATTTAGCGAACAGATCTCTGTTTTACAGAGAGGGGAACTGAGAAAGAGTTTCTAAGCAGTCCAGAAATAGAAAAGAGAATGCTTATTAGTAGCAGTAGGAGTTAAACATCGGTGAATCTGGTGCTGAGAATGAAATACAAATTGCTAAATCCCAAATCGCTGCATCTTGTAAAAAGCTGAGAAATAAACTTCTCATAAAGCTGCGCATTCTACAGCAACGCGCACTGTCTGAAGTGCAGTACCATGTCCCACTGTGTGCACCAGTGTATGACAAAAATTGATGCTAAGCCTGTGGAACGCTGCCATGAGATGGTCCTGCATGGACCTCTTCATGTTTAAATGTTGTAGAAGAATGAGGTTTTGTAATATTTGAAAATGCAGCTAAGTCCTTTGCTACTTCAGATACCTCCTCTAGGTGGCCAGGAGAGGAATCTAGACAATGAAGTGTGATCCTCAAGGGCCATCTAAAACTCCATGTTGATTGATGGCTTTTTGATGCCTTTGGGTTTCAGATTAATTATCCCCACAGAAGTTTAAAATTAGCAGTGGATGTGACAGTGTTCAGTTTGGCAGTTTTTCTATAAGCTCTCTCAAGGGTCCATATTAGAATAATTGCTATGGAGACAGTTTTCAATATTCTCGTCCAAATCCAGCCCTCAGCAAACCTGATTTCACTGGGTTGTTATGCCTGTTTATGCCATTATGCTACATTTGGAAGGCTACATTACTAATAACCACTGAAATAATAATAAGTGTAAAGAAATACATATATTATTTGGGCTTAGATGCAAACACCTCTCTCAGAAGCACACAAGTGATAAAGAGATGAGTTGCTGTGGCTTCTTAACGCCACGCAGCTGCGGGTGCTGTGAGCGAAGTCAGACCATTGCCTTTACATCTGTGTCTCGCTCTCACTTCTCCTCACCTCTGTTTCTGCAGGGAAGGAGACTGGTGGGAGGCCCGGTCCTTGACAACAGGCGAAACTGGTTACATTCCCAGTAATTATGTGGCTCCAGTCGATTCCATCCAAGCAGAGGAGTATGTTTTCTTTTTGTTGTAAAGACCCATTAGTGCTGTATTTTAAGGAGGTTTGAGGAGTTGGTTTTGATTGATTGCAGCGATTTTTCAAATGACTTACATTATTTTTATTTCAGTTCTTAACTGCACTGATAAATAATTAGGTAATTAGTAACAAAAGAAGCACAAGCTTAGTGCTTTTTCAATGTCAAAACAAAGGAAGAAAACCTGAAGGAACATAGGTCTGCTTCCTTTATTCGAGTGTTGACTAATTTCAAGCTTTAAGCAAAAGGTGCCCTTGCTTGTCCTGAATCAACTTGTAAAAATATTTGGAGTCAATTAGTGTGCAAACTGTCTATTAAAGAGGGCACGTTGTGTCAACAAATACCTACCAATAGGTAGGATGCCTACAACACATACAGCAGGCAGCATAATGAGGACATATCTATGTGAAAAGCAGAGTGCTGTGTGTATCCATATTATTTATAGTAAAAAAGATACACTGGAGGAGCTTATATAGCTGAGCAGGTACTACTGTAATCTGTACTTCAGGTTCTACTTGGTTGATTGTGAAACGAAAAAAAAAAAAAATTGCTGCAGGAACGAAAAAGGTACCGAAATTCTGAAAGCCTTATACAACCACAGTAAAGTGGTTGCATCTGGTCCTTCTACTGAGGTTTTATAGCTGTGCTGCAACAAAAATATTGAATACTAATACATCACTATGTAAGTCAAATATGTAGTTTATAGCAACGTCTGTAAAAATACTGCTTTTCGGCAGCAACACATTTTTCTGCCCTTTTCCTTGTCTATTTCTTCCCCCTCACCAAGTCTTGCTCTCTGTTTGTCAAAGTCTGGCCTTTGTTGCAAGACCCTAAACAAGCATTCTCAGCACCTATTGATTATAAGCTTAATGCAAAGTGCTACTGCACAACTTATACAACATCTACTACACAATTTGCCACATTAGCTTCCCCCCACAATAAAAGAGACACAGTATAAGAAAAAAGGTTGAATGTACTTGAGTAACAATAGTTTCTACAAATAATCCTCCCTGTCTGAGCTCCATGACACTACCTAGTAATCCTATGTAGCATTTGTCTTACTATTTCTGATGTTCCCTAAGGTGGTACTTTGGCAAACTTGGCCGAAAAGATGCTGAGAGGCAGCTGTTGTCATTTGGAAACCCCAGAGGTACCTTCCTGATCCGGGAAAGCGAAACTACCAAAGGTAGGCTGGCCAAAGCTATTCTGACAATGAATGAGAAGATAGATGAGAAAAATCGTGCTAAGTTTGTGAAATACTGTTTTCAGTGGTATGAAGGTAGAGAGAAGCGTCATCTTGCATGTATGTGTGCTAGGGAATTAGATGTGTGGACATCCGAGGTCTTAGAGTAAGCATTCAAAGCAGAAAACAACCCAAGTGCAATCCATGCCGTGCTCAACCCGTGGTATCATCAGTGCAAGTCACGCACAGGCAGGGTGCTCCGCTCTGCTGTCACACTCTGAACATCGCGCTGTCTCTCTCAACACGTGTGTTGAGGATACTACTGTAATGGAGTTGGGTGGAGAGCTGCCCCTCAGAACAGCAGCTTTGGGGCTACAGGAGGCAGACCTCTCAGTGTCCATGTTTGGGCCCAGGCACAGCCAGCTAGCTTACTGTGAACTTGCTGGGAATCTCATCTAGTTTGGTGAAAATTATCGCTTAATCCTGAACAAGCAGAATATTCGGATCTTCTTGCCTGGGAGATGTAAGATAAAATTGCGGGGGGGGGGGGGTACTGGTTATTATTTTGGGAAGATTAGGGGATTTTTTGGCCTTTCCCCTTTGAAATGCTGGATCCCTGGGTGGAAAGAAAAAAAAATGTAGCAGTTTTAAATTAATAGATTAACAGTGAAAAGACTTGAAAATATTTCTAATTAATATATTCATGAAGTCTTCAACTGTATCCATTCTGTTGAAGCCAAGTGGAAGGATGTATTCTCCTCCTTCCCTCTAAAAATATTGGAGGAGTTCCAGTTTTCTCAGTGGGTGCTATCTTTGCTTTTACATTTTGTTCATGAGGCCTGTCAACATCTTCAAAGCTTCACATGTATGAAAAGATCTATCTAACTCATACAACTATTGAGGAGAAAACCTGCAACTAAGTGAAAACAAACCTGGCCATTTCTCAATTAACCAGCAATCCAAAACAATAGCTGTGGGAAGCATAAGTCACTAGACTTAATTCCATGTAAGTTCTGAAGTCTAATGATGGTTCATGTAATTAAGCACTGACTTGTCAGTGCTTTGATCAGAGCACACTCTGTCAGCTAGAGTTAGCATGCAAAGTGGTTGGAGGCATGGTGGTAACGGGGTTTAGAGAACAGCAGCACTACTTCCCACTCCTCTCTACCTGACCTATCTTCAGATGCTGCATTCTGTCATCTAAAATTGTAAGTTTTACATTTTTGACTCCTGCAGTCACTGGATTCTTCCTTCACTGCCCATAACTCCAAAGACTGTTTCAGATGCAAAATCTAAATAGACATGCTGTTGTTTCAGACAGCTAATTTCCCATCTTGTCACCCCACAACTTCACTATACCTTATGTAGCAGCGAGGCAGGAGCCTCACCAGGAGCAAGACAGGCTCTAACTTGTTCTTTTTCTGCAAATAGCCTCCACCTGTTCATTTTCAACAACAGTTGTTGTGATGTGTGCGAGGAGCAGGACTTCATTCCACTGTGTGCCAAGTTTAAAAACTCACTCATATAGGCATCCATGGATCCTAAAAACAAACACAAGACCATTTCTCTAAATTATATTATCAGCTTAGTCTGTTTTGACCATTTTTTATACAGTGATATGTTTTGCAGGGCTGTTTACTTAGCTAAGTCAGGGCTTTTTTCCAGAGCTTCTTGTGAGACACAAAAGCATTGGGGAAATGGTGTAATCCATCATGGATGGACTTAGAGCAGCAAGCTTAATTTCTCTGCATTTGTACTTAAGGCTTTCTACATCTTCATGCTAAGTTTGCATCAAAGCCATTGGAAAAAACCAAACATGCATGGTTTTTGTCAAAAATGCCTATTTCCCTTCTCATCCTTGTGGTGTTTCAGTATGTTGTTAGAAGAAAACAGAGGGAGCTTGTTGTTTCTGAGAGAGAAAAGAGTCAGCTGAAAGGGCTCGAATGGTGCATTCCCCTGTAAGTCTTCTCAAAATGCCTTACTCCAGCTAGTCATCTTGGGCTTGAGGCAGGAATTGTTTTGTGGCCTAGAATCATCCCTTCTGCTTTAAATAATAACAATAATAAAATTAAGCAGGATCATGTTAAAAGTATCATCATGGATGACTTCAGCATGAATTTAACCTCCCTTGATCATGGTTGCCTTCTCTTCTTACTTCCAAAATAAATCATATATAGCTGGCTTTTCATTTTTTCAAGGCCTGACTACCCAGGTACTTCATCAGCTCTTGTCTGTATAATCCTTCACCTGGTTTCAATCTCCACCCTCCAAGGCTGTCTGGTTTTAGGTTTGTTTTTTTAAAAAATTCATTAGTATGATATATTGTAATGTCATATTTCTATCCAAATTTTTATTATGTGTCTCTCTTATATTTGAATGTATCATCATCAGATAATAATGAATAGTATAAATAACCAACAGCCTAAATAAATGAATAATGAAATCCATCTTGGTTCTTGTTTTTGTCCAGATTTGAACTAAAGCTCCAGTCCTGCAACTTGATCTGAGGTCAGCGGGGGTCCACAGAGGGCCACCCACGCAGCTCTGATTGCAGACCTGGAGCCACAGAATGTTTACATTTTCCTAAAGAATCTAAAATAGCGACCAGATAGGCAGGGAGCGTGACTAAAGAAAATACAGCTGCTGCCAGTGGATCAAAACTCACAAATGCAGAGGTGGAGAACACTGCCTGGAGATTTTTGAAAGTAGGCTGACAGTGTGCAGCCCAGAGTGGTGGTAAAAAGCGTGCATGAGATGTGCTTGCAAATCCCCAAGAAGCTTTGAACTCCTAGCTGAGAGACATGTACTTACTCAGTGGGAGAACCTCCTCAGAAAAATATCCTAAGCAAACAGTATTTTTCTACACTTAGAAATTAAAAACCCTGTCACTCCTCTCAGGGTGTCTCCCATTCGCATAAACTAGAATCATCTGTGTAAGTGCTGGCTCTTTTCCTCATATTTAGATGACAACAACCAGGAATTTGAGAAGTCCTTGGAGTCAGGGTGGAGACGTTTTGCTCACTGCAGCTCCCTCGGCGGTGAGCTGCCCGCCAGTGCGACCTGTTGCAGGTTCACGTGGTCAGGGACTCTTCCTCCTGGAAAAACATCCAGGAAAGACATCTTACACCAGGAATCGCAACCGCATAACTGGGGGGGTTCCTTAAACCATTTCACTTAGGTGGAGGTGGTTCTGGAGGATGTGAACCTGCCAGGTGTGTTGAAAAGTACCCTGGCTTGGGATAAGCAGCAGTTGGTGCTGTTTGCTGTCGGACCTGTAGGAAATCACTCCACCTTCCTTGTTGTCCAGAATTGTCTGCTGGCAGTTTTACTTTCCTGCCCTTAGCTGACATGGCTACCAGTGAAAGCAGCCCAGGCTGCAGAAGGAGGACCTTCCTGAGATCTCTGCAGCTGCCAGTTACCTCTAGGTGTTCTCCTTTTAATGCCTGAATTAGCTTTGAGTAAACACAATATTCATCTGAGCCATGAGTGAAGACTTGTCTTCTCCACTGCCTTTGAAATGGCCGTGGTTTTGCTCAGAAACTGCATTATGCTGTAAAATGTGGCTTTGCTTTTGACACTGTAGAGAACCAACATGTGGGTGTCACTGTATGTAGAATAGGACTGTGCTTCAAATTAAGACACCTGAATGTGCAGGTAGGTGGCTGTTGTGGTTTAACCCCAGCCGGCAGCTAAGCACCACGTAGCCGCTCACTCACTCCCCCCACCCAGTGAGATGGGGGAGAGAATCAGAAAAAAAAAAGTAAAACTCCTGGGTTAAGATAAGAACAGTTTAATAGGACAGAAAGGAAGAAAACAGTAATGATAATAATAACAATAATAAAATGACAATAATAATAATAAAAGAATTGGAATATACAAAACAAGCGATACACAGTGCAATTGCTCACCACTCACAGACTGATGCCCAGTCAGTCCCCGAGCAGCAATCCACCCCACACCCCCCCCACGCCATCTCCCCCCAGTTTATATACTGGGCATGGTATGGAACACCTCGTTGGCCAGTTGGGGTCAGCTGTCCTGGCTGTGTCCCCTCCCAAATTCTTGTGCCCCCCCAGCCTTCTTGCTGGCTGGGCATGAGAAGCTGAAATGTCCTTGGCTTAGTCTAAACACTACTTAGCAAAGCCTGAAAACATCAGTGTGTTATCAACATTCTTCTCATACTGAATCCAAAACATAGCACTGTACCAGCTACTAGAAAGAAGATTAACTCTATCCCAGGCCAAACCAGGACAGTGGCCAGGCTCCCTTTGCAGTCAGCGGGAAGCTGGGGTTCAGTTCAACTTCCCATGACTGCGGGCACCTAGTGCTCAAACCTGCATTATGCCATCGATATCTACGGTGCCACAGCACTCACGGAAACTAGGCTGGGATTCAGCTGCCCTAATAGCACCAGAAGCTGATGTGTGGGCATCTAAATCAAGCCCGTAGCCCACCTACAGACAGCTACCACTACACCTAAAACTAAATCCAGCCCCTCCACCCCCTTGAAGTTCCTTTACCGGGCCATGAGCATCCAGAGCCGTCTGAGATGCCTGCAGGGCATCCATGTGGATCCGACAAACGTGACAGCCTGTGGGAAAACTGCCAAGCAGGATGTTCTGGGGCATCTCGCATGGCACTTAACCCCTGTGTTTGGGCATCTGAATCCCACCAGTAAGCTCTAAAGCTCCAGCATGGATTTGGAAAGTGAAACACGCAGTTCTTGCAGGTCTCCTAGTGCACAGTCTTGGTGTAGTACCACCTTCCAAAGACTGTGACGTACAAAGTATGCTAATTCGGCTGTTCAATGTTTATAAAGAAGTTTGGGATCCATCTGGGTAACAACACTACACGTATATAAAGTCATTATCTCCAGTGCTTCCTATGAAAATCTTGATATTTACCGCCCACTGGCATTTACCTGAAGTATAGTATTTGCAGTGTAACCTGGCACTTAGAATAGGAAAAGTCAATTTAACAACCTGAAGCAGTAAATGTTAAAATGTGAGTTTTCATTTACACAGTAGTCCTGATTTCTTTCTAGAAAAGTGTGAAAGGGATATGATGTGAACATCCTAAGATTTCTGTGGTACTTACTTCGTTATGTTAGATACATTTGTTGTTTTTCAAGGTACAGTAAGCATTTTTTGGAAGCAATTTCTCTTTCATTTTATAACAACTGACCAGCAAACCAAAATCTTTGCATCTAAAAGCTACTTACAATTTTTTATTTCTCCTTTGCTTGGAACAGGTGCCTATTCCCTGTCTATTCGAGACTGGGATGATATGAAAGGAGATCACGTCAAACATTATAAGATTCGTAAACTTGACAATGGCGGATATTATATCACAACTCGGGCACAATTTGAAACTCTTCAGCAGCTGGTTCAGCATTATTCAGGTAATTTTTCAGATCATACACGGCACTCTGAAGTATTTTAAAACAAAAGTGTTTACTGCTGAGCTGATGTATGTGTAAGATGCCCTAAAGAGTCATTTGAGCTATGTCTCTTGCTTGTTGTAATGCATCTTCCATTATCCCTTTCCCATTACAGTTATAAATGGCTTTGAGTGCCGATCACAGTGTACAGCGGCAGAGCTTTTAAAAGCTAGCACTCTACTGAGGTAAAGGTTTTGCCTGCTCTCCCTCTTCAAGCAAACAGAATTACTGAATTTGACTTGCACATCTCAAACCATGAATTCCCTGTGCACAAGCGAGTGCTAATATGTACCATTTTGCAGCATACTATGGCTAATAAAGGAAATAGGGAATTGCATTGTGGAATTCAGTCACCTAAGGCAATGACCAAAAGGTTTGCATATATTACCTGACTCAAATTTTCCCACTGGATTTGTGTTCAATGTGCAAAGTATTAACATATAAATTATAATCGGTCTAATTTTAAAAATAAATATGTCAAGGTGGGTATTTCTTTATGCACACTGTTTGTGTCCACCTACCAAGGTCACTTTTTTTTTTAATTCCTGTGATTAAAATGTGGCATGCACTATTCAACCCAAAAGTGCAAAGTGCATCCTACTGTCACTGGCGATTAGTGTACGACAGGTACAACTTTAAAGCCCCCCAAACCTCTGCATAGGACAACCAGTTCTTACATAGGAGTCTGCCATGCTTCTCAACATGGTCATTTTTTAAGCAGAAATTAGTAATTTGAATTATTTTGCTTTTTATTTTTTCCTTACTTTAGCTTTTCATAATATTAACAGATGACCCCAAATGCTCATTGCTTTAAAACTTTTCATAATTTTTACTTGTGAAATCAACTTCTCTGTGGGATGTTTTTTCTGTATTCTTTGTATTCTGTCTGCTGTATTCTTATGCTATTCATACTAGACATCTGGCTGTCTTCTCCGCCCAATTTCTGATGGTTGTATGCTGCCTGGGAGAATTTCTAGTTGTTTCTGGTGACTACATTAAACTGAGCTAAATAATGTATAAAAACTCACATCTAAAAGGAAGATAATTTTCAGCCCCACTATACCAGCTGGTATATGTCAACTTTTAGTTTTCTGTGGTCAAATTATTTGGGTGCTGTATTTTCCATACACAAACACAGAAACAAATAGATCTGGAAACAGCCATTTCTGTGCAACACGGAGGCATAATCAGTAGGGTCCAGGTAGGGTAGCTCAGGAGGGCATGGTGCAGACCCACACTCCAGAGGTTTCACCTGCAGTCTCCCAGACCTGGGTGAACACAGGAGCCCTTATTCCATGCCAGACTCGGCTGACTTGAAACAAAAAGGCTGCCTCTAACTGCTGGCTCTGCACTCAGGGTTGTGGGAGGTAGAATAGCCCAGCTCCTTGTGAGTACCTAGGTTTACTTCTAGGGAGAGCTCAAAGATGCCCAAATGACTCCATAAAGATCAGCATGGTTCCTGTACCTGTTTTAAGATACAAGTCGCTGTGCAAGCTTTATATTGTAGTCTGCTTTGTGCAGCATAGTATACTACAAAACAATATGTGTGTCTATATATATATATATTTATATATATCATTGGTTTTACTCCTGCTAAAATATCCTGTGACTTTTGTCACAGTTCAGTCTTCTGTGAAGCTTTGCAAGAGATAAGTGTGATGAACCTGCCCCAAACAATGTAGGACTGGCTGCATAAGCTAATAAAGGTTTGCTCTAGAAAGAATGGCAGAAAAAGTCTTTTACGGGACACCTATAAAAACACCTTTTCACAGAGTAGAATATAGAAAATACCTTTTCCCAGGATGCCTAGAAAAAGGTTAGCAAAAAAGTCCACCAAATTTTCACTGCTGTGATTTTCAGAAAAAGTGAATCTTCTCTGTGTTTCTTTTACTCAGTACAGAAACAATCCAGTTTGTGACTTATAGATGATTTTTAAAAAGTTATACTGTACTATAATATACTAGTTACTCATGAAGTTATCTTAATGCAGCATTGTGGGAGAAGGGAAATCCTGAGTCCACAAGAGAAACCATTGGTGGTCACCTTCCATTTCAGGCTCTGGAAGCAGAGACCAAAATATTTCCTGTTCTGTCTCAAATGAATATGTTTCAGTGTTCAATTTCTAATCTTCCAGGATGCTTTGTGGTATGCAACTAACAGCTGTTGTGAGTAGCATTGTTTTTATGCTTACTGTTTTTGTTTCATGTCACACTTTTTTTTCTTTCCTCTCCTTTGCTGTTGGCTTCACTTCTGGCTCCATCAGAGAGAGCTGCAGGTCTTTGCTGCCGCTTAGTAGTCCCCTGTCATAAAGGAATGCCAAGGCTTACTGATCTGTCTGTCAAAACCAAAGATGTCTGGGAAATTCCACGAGAATCCCTACAGTTGATCAAGAGACTGGGAAATGGGCAGTTTGGGGAAGTATGGATGGGTATGGAGCAAAATAATTATTCTAAAATAGCTCTCTGTGTGGGGATTACAAGATGGAAGGTGAAAATGTAGGACACTCTGACCCACAAGAAAAAAAAGAGCAAAGCTCAAACTGTTAGGAAAAATGTCTTTGGAATCATGTCTTTGACTTTGAAGTTCTTTAATCTTCAACTTTGACTGTAATTGATGGCAAAAGAAAACTGAAATTCCTTGTTTCCTTGGAAGGCTTTGATTTTGACAAATTACCACTGTCTTAATAATAAATCAAGGCTCGCATAGTAATCTATTAATTATACCGAAGAGCCTTTTTCTGCAAGCTAACAAAAAAGCCCTTAACTTCAGTATCCAAAAATCAGTGTTTGCAAATGAACTTTAATGCAGCACTGAGAGACAAGTCACCTTCCATCTTTCTCAATGCATGCATAATTTTGGATTATAAGTGTGTTTTTTTTATTAATTTCCTCTCCTATAGAGAAAGCTGATGGTTTGTGTTTTAACTTAACTGTGATTGCTACGAATAATACCCCTCAAACTGTTGGATTGGCTAAAGATGCATGGGAAGTTGCACGTGATTCATTATTTCTGGAACAGAAGCTTGGTCAGGGGTGTTTCGCTGAAGTGTGGCGTGGTAAGGCAGAGAATATATTTTGCTTTGGATGGATCTTTTAAGGCCCTCTTGGCAGAAATAAACATTTCAAGTAGAGATCTTAAAGCTAAAAAGTCAGAATAGTATGAAATGTTAGTCTGTGTCGCCTAAAACAGTCAGACCTAAATACAGTAATCCATGGGGAAACTTCCTTTCACTTGCACAAGCTGGTATGAGAGGTTAGGGTATTAAACTTCATTAATTGCATTGGGTTTATTCGGGTGACTACACAATTGCTAGGTATTAAAATAGGAATGATGCTAAACTTGTAAGGCAGAATAGCTAACCAGAAGTTAATCTGGTAAGTAGACATTTTGCTTTCCTCGTGTGTTTTAGCACTGGTGGGGTCAGACCCTGAAAATGCTTCCATCCGCTCTCTCAGATTAAAATAATGGCAAGTATCAGCAAACTGATATTGCCAAGCTAGCTTCCCCATGCATCCACTTCTTTAAGTCCATTTTGAAATTTGTATCTGCAGCAGAACCCCATAACTGGATATAGAGACCAGGGACAATAGAGAAAATACTTGCCCAGCCCAGCTGAACCCCCACTTTGAAGTCCAGAAATACTGACATTTTCCAAATCCGCTGACATTGTTTTCTGCGCACTTGCCAGCTTTGCTTACTGCCCCCACTCTGTGGGCCTCATTCTTTTAAGAACTGTAAAACAATAGCAACTTAAAATATACATAAATCTTAGTATGGCCATAGCATTGAAACACAATATAGTAGCCATTTAATGAGAGGTGGGCTCAATTTTTGTGCCAAATTGCATTCTGTGCAGCCTCTTTAAAATGACCAATTCAAATAAAGAATTTCTATATGTTGTTTCTTCAGAAAAATTTGGTGGAGCAGTTTGGCCTCTCTTTTTGTTGAAGTGACACAAAAGTATGTACAACCAAAATAACCAGTGGGCTCTCCTGGGTTCTTGCAGCTGTTTTCCATTGCAAGACTACAGCAAGGAGCATCACAGCAAGTCTGTGAAATTTATAGAATTTATAGACTAGAAATATAGAAATTTATAGAATTTCACAGAATTACAGTTGACCTGTTGCAAAGAAAGCTACCTATGGTTTCTATTAGTATCCCCAGCTAACTGCAGTTTCACCTTCTTGCACTCCATCTTGAATGCATGCAAGAATTTCAAGTTGATGTTAATATTCAGTGGTCAGCTTTGTGTGCCGTAGATCTTAAACTGATGCAATCAGCTAAAGGAGCAACTGCAATTTAAAAAAAAAAAATCAGCTATGAGAAATAAAGTGCCAAGTACCAGTACCAAATATCTGTCAGAAATGCAAAAATTATTATTCCAATTATGACACTATGTTTCTTAAATTAATATATAGTGAAAATATGTTAACAGCCTTGAGGCATTACCAAATTGGAATAGATTAACACAATAAAATTAATAAAAAATGCATTAAGTAGTAACTAACTACATATGGGAGGAATTCAGAGGGAAGTCTGTGCTAATTTTCTATTAGAGAGAAACACACCAAACCACAACAAGAAAATTTAGCAATTTAAACTGAAATGTGGGCTGAGAGGATAAGTTAACCTTTTTGTTTGATTTTCTTTCTTTAACAAGAGAAATTCATAAAAGTATTTAAAAATAGAACTGCTGGAAACACTTCATGGTAACAGAACGAGTCCTGGGATTTTTATTAAGGCAACGCTAAGAGATAATACACATTTAATCCTGTTAACACACCAGGTAAAATCCTAGTTTATTAATGTCAGTGACAGAAGCCCTGGTGCCCATGAAACTGGGGTTTCATTCCTGGTTCATATAATTTGCAGCACCTCTGCACAGTGGCTGTGACTGACAGCACTCTGCGGTCCGGAGCCTCAGTGGCTCCCAATAAAACACGCTCCCTTTCACCCATCGGAAAAGATTTTGGCCATCCTGCTTGAAATTAGGAGGCGAAACCACATCCTTCCAAGCTTACACGGAGGACCCACGAAAGCCAAGTCCTGCTTCAGCTCTGATTTGAAGGACTGAGTGAAACTCAGGTCTCAAGAGTCCTCCTCGAGCGCTGGGGTAGCAGTGGTAGGAACTCAAGACGTTCCTCCGCCACCAGTAGAGGTGACAGCACCTGGCAGAAGAAAATCAAGGCATAGCGAAAACCGGACTTGCGCTGCACACTTTTGGCCAATATGTGCCTCACCCCCCTCCTAAGACAACGTCGCCCTCTAAGTGAGGGACTGCGCAGGCAGCAGCTCCCCTGCCGCTCCTCCCCAGTTTTCGGCTGGGTGAGGTGGCAGCTGGGACGTGGCCACTTGCACAAAAAATGATCCAGCTCATTTTATGCTCTGCCAGGCTGCAAAAGCTCATGTTGAAGTTATTTTGGCTTAACCAGTTCCCAGGCAGCAGCTGAGCCCTGGTAACTGTTAAAGTGCTTTAAAGAAAGACAAACCAGGCTTATTTTACATGTTACCTTTTTTGATGACATCTTAATTTATAGAAACTAGATCTGAGTCTGAGTCTTCATGTACTTTGTAGGCCTTCTGCTATCCTCATGCTTAAGTGCAGAGTAGTAATTTTTACCCAATGTGATTAATTCCCGAAGTCATTTAGTATTGTTTTGCCTTATCACACAGCAGCTCCCTATCAACAGATCACAGGTCCCATTCAAAGCCATTTCAGCCCTGGCTCTGGAGCAGGGTTCTGGCAAGTCTGGCCAAGGCACAACCAGAAGGCACTAGGAAAGTGATATTTCTGCCCATTTTAATTTTCCTTCCTTTCCCTTCCCCAGTCCCCCATCCCCCAAAAAACCCTGTTAACATAGGTAGGTGCTTGGAGTTTTTTTCTTTCCAGTCTTCCTTCTCCCCCTTGCAAATTCCCGAGTGAAGCCTCACCTCTTGTGGGATGCCCTGAGTCAGCCTTTCCCAGCTCTCTCCAGGCCCTTGTGCAGGCTTTCAGGTGTTACAGAAGGCTTGGTAGCTGACGGCTGAAAAATGATGAAACTTGTCCATTTCAGTGCTGACCGCAAGTAAAGAACAAAGCGAAGTGGACAGGAACCACTTCATTTTCAATCACAGCTGCTAGGTTTCTGGGGATGAGGAGGGGAAAGAAAAAGATGCATTTTGGTTTGGAAACACGCCCGTGTTTCTAAAACGAAATCAATTCAGAATTTGTTTCTTGGGAATTTTTCTTAGAATATTTTTTTTTCCTCTGACTCAGAACAAAAACAAAATGTTAAAATGTCCTGCAAATGGAAAGTTCTGCATTTAACCAGTTTTGTTATCCAAATCTATGACTGGAGCTGTGTTGTCTGTAGCAATTACTTGTTAGCAAGGGAATACATGAAGATGGGTTTCAGCAGTCCCACGTTTCTTACTCAGAGAAGGTTTCTGTGAATATCAGTGGAAGCATTGTCTGAGTAGGACAACGACGATTGTGCCCCAGTGCCAATGGGAGTATTATTTTTCAGTATAATAGACTAAAATATGAGGGAGGCGTGGGAGGAATATAATGATAAGGCAACATGGGAAACCACACTTTAAAAAAATTCTTATATTAAGTGTCCTTGCTAGTTTATTCCTTGGTTACACTAGGCATCAGGCAGAAAAAGGAGCGGAAGAGGTTTAATCTAACTAGAGTATCTGTGCTTGTAGGTACGTGGAACGGAAATACTAAAGTGGCTATCAAGACCCTGAAGCCTGGCACTATGTCTCCAGAATCCTTCTTAGAGGAAGCCCAAATCATGAAGAAGCTAAAACATGACAAATTGGTCCAACTTTATGCTGTGGTATCTGAAGAACCTATCTATATTGTCACGGAGTACATGAGCAAAGGTGAAGCCAGAGCTACTGCCCTTGATAACAATGTTTTTTCTTTGTTGACACTCCTTGGGGATATAGAGGGAGGTGCAGTGTGATGTATGAACAGTGTGTGAGGAAGGAGAGAGGGAACAGGAAGCTAAATTCACCTCTGACTTCAGAAGAATTATGAATTCAACTCTGAACTGGACCCAAAACCTGAAAGCCACTAGACGTACAAATAAAACTTGCACCAGGCAGGGGAGGGAGAAGTTGGGGCAGCCTAAGTGCTTCCAACTGCATCAGCATCTGAACTTTCCTTACAAGTGCAGATTTGCATTTTCTAGGTTTGAATGATATTACATGCTGCTTCCTAAGATCCTAGCTTTTCCTGGGGCCAGAGAGTTCATATGGCATCTTCTTTCAGTGTTCACTCGTCGGCCTAAGATTTCTGTTTCTTCTTTTAGCAGTTCTGAGTTCTGTCACATGTACCTCACTCTCAGATCACAGCTTAATTTTCAGTCCACCCCATTTATCAATTTAATACATTATTTGCACATATGATTCTTTCCTTCCTCTTTCCACTTCCCTTCCCCTTCTCTTTTTCTTTAAGCTACTTAACTGGTAACGATGTAGTAAAATGAGAAAAGGAAAACTTTTCGCTCTGTCAGATCTCCAGCAGGGGTGCTGAGAGCAGAGCAAAAAATCTGCTTGTTTTGGAAAAGCAAATGAACCAAATAGGAAACATAAGTTCTCACAGGGAAGTTTCATTGTACATTGGAGGATACAGTCTGAAATTTTAAGTGCATTTTTTCAGTCTATTTGGAGTTGATTTTTATTTTCCTGGCAGGTGCCTGCCCACCTCCCTTCTCAGAGGCATCCAAGCCCTGACTAACTCACACTTTAATCATATGTCTTGGTGACAAGCATGTGCTTTTTCCCCTTTAAAAAAAAGACTTCTCAAAGTCCTTCTGAAGTACGTGGTTTATTTTGGCTTACTATACTAGTTTTTACTGTAACATTTTACATCTTTGGATCTGAGCTTGAGGCTGACAATTTATCAAGGGAGAAACGCCTCATCATCTGTCTTTTCCCCTTATTTATTAAAACAATTCACTGACCTTATTTAAAGGAGACTGCCACACTTCTCTGAATACAAGATTGGAAAGGGAGCTATAGCATCCCAGGCTTTTTTTAAAAGCTACAGGAAACCTCCATGCTTTCAATTGCACAGGGGAGCTATGTCCTTATTGCTTTTGCTAAAATTGCTTTCATTTGATCTCTGCTTTGTCTTCTCTAGTTTTGCATAGTGGTCTTCTAAAATTAGTGGTTCATGCTACATTTAGTCATGGGTTACCTAGAGAAGAAGCACTACAAATTTCTAAGGAAAGTTAGCCTTTGTTAATGCTAGCCCCTTTGGGCTTACCAGGCTCCAGGCTGACCTTTCTTTTGGAGCAGGTTGAGCTGGGATCTGACTTTTTCCATAGTTTGTGTGGCTTGGAACTCAGCTGATGCTTTGCAGCTAGCTGAGGCCTTTAGAGAGCAGCAGGTATGTAGTTTCAAAGAGCACTGGGAAAGTTAAGAAAGATCAGCTTTCTCAGTAATGGTCAGGAAAATTTAAAACAATGTTGTTTCTTTACCCTGCAACTCTCTTTGGACTAGCGACATATTCTTCTGCAAGCCAACCTTAAAGAAGAGTGAAACAAGTATAATAGGAGAATTCTAAGATATTGGGGGGGGGGGGTTTAAAGGGTCCACTAGAACTTGAAACATTGCTGTCTTTAATATTGCACATATTGCTGCACCTCCATCCTGATGAATAGCCATTGTTTTCCTAATATCTCTATTGTGTCAACTTTGCATTTGCAGGGAGTTTGCTAGATTTCTTAAAAGATGGAGAAGGAAGAGCTTTGAAGTTACCGAATTTGGTGGACATGGCAGCCCAGGTCTGTCTTCAGAGTACTGAGCACTTAGGTGTATATGTTTTATAGCCCGTGTACGTCTGAGTTCATTTTAAAATGCACTGATTGTGTTTCATGGTTCTCGCAGGTGGCTGCAGGAATGGCGTACATTGAGCGAATGAATTACATACACAGAGATCTGCGGTCTGCAAACATTCTGGTGGGGAATGGCCTAATATGCAAGATTGCCGACTTTGGATTGGCAAGACTGATTGAAGACAATGAATATACAGCCAGACAAGGTAGGTACAGCAGCAGGCGTAGCACTGAGTGTGGGAGGGAAAGAGTGGAACATGGCTTTAAAAAGCTCGCTTTCATATGCTTTGGGGTTACTTTCAGTAAATCCTGAACTTACATTAACTCCTAGCCCAGAACTTCACTGCTGAATGCATGTCCCAAAAAACCCAACTTATTTAGTTGTTTTCCCTTTAAAAACTGATCAAAATGAAACAAAAATGGTGAGTGAGAATACAGGTGGGTGAAGTGACAGTAAAGGCAATATCTTTATGGTGCCATAACAAAGAGGATACTTTACTTACCAGCCTTGAAAGCCTGAATGGGGTAATCCAAAAAAGCCTATGTAAGCTATTTCTTTCATAGTGTGCCTTCTAGTATTTACTAGCCGCTATCAACATTGCTGTGCTATTCTTATTTTCTTCATTTCAAACGGGTCAAAGAATTGTGTCTCTGTGCAATGGAGCTGTCTCTCTGAGCACTGTGTTTTCTTTGGGAACTTAAAAAGTTACTTTAATAGGAAAGCCATTTTCCAGTGCCACACAGAGTGCTGGGCACAGCTGACCACTGATACACTATAAAAATGTATCAAAGAGTATTGTAGTTTTTTTTAAAAAGCATGTGTGTGTTCAGACTGAGCCATGACACAGGCTCTTTGTAGTTAGTCATTCTTTACAAGTCATGCTTAGTTGTCAGATGTTGGTCCAAGTTTGCAGAGCTACAGTTTTGTTCTCTTTCTGTTGGCAGTACATTGGTAGTGCTTGCTCAATATGTGTCGGTAAATACCACTCCGTCCATTTCAGTGCCAAAGCCAAGGAGTGTCCCGTTAAACCCTGTTGTATGTCATCAGAAAGCACAGGTTGGTTAAGTACTTCATAACCTGCATTTACCCCTTCATGTTGTGAGTTTTTTCTCTTGACCAGAAGTCCCTGTTTCAGCATGGATTTTGCCATTAATTCTTAGGAAAGAGCTAACGTCTTTCTGTAACTTTCAAGTGTTGACAGAAGGACCCAGAGAGTTTCCAGCATGCCTTGTCTTGGCCTGGGAGCAGCAGCTCTCATGCCGTTCACTCCCCTCTGAACTGCTGTCAGCAGTACCTCGTCGCAAGGACATGGACCACAGACTGCATCTACCATAAAAGTTGCCTGCTTCACATTCAGACAGTGAGGCCTGAATATCTGGGGGGGGGCTTGAAGAACCCGTGGTAGGTACTAATGCACTATTCATTTCTGCCTGAGGGTGGGAATTGCTCCTTGTTAGAAAAAATAGCCTCGTGTCATTCTCTCCAGAGTAAGAAGAGTCTCCGCAGGCTCTGGTAGACAGAAAGCTGCCTGCTTGCACTTCCCCCGTGTAAAATGAGAAGAGTTTTCCTTGAGCAAGGCAGCCAGATCCAGTCTGCAAAATAGCTTTGAAAAAGTGTCTTATATTATCTCTGTTTCTGTCTGGTTTACTGCCATGTCTTTTGTTCCCTTTGGAAACCACCCAACATATAGTTTGACATGACTAATTATTTGATTTAATAGAGAAGTATGTGACCTACTTCTGGCCAGATCACTTCAGGCTCCTGATCCCTAGGAAATCCTCTGATGACCTGTTTGCTTCCTGGTTTAAATCTCTCAGAATAGTTTTGTCCTCTTCACATGTTAGAAAGCCGTGAAAACCTGCCTGACTGGTGTTGAGGAGAAGATTAGGCTTTTAAAGACAATAAAAATTATTGGATTTGGGGGGGGAACTGAGCTGAGAAAAGCATAATGCCGGGACTGGCAGGGAGAGGGAGTGTAGTCGTCAGTATCTCTTGCCCTTCTTCCATGGCAGAAATCACTTGCATTGTGGAAAAAGTAGCTGGGAAGGGAGTAGTTTGGCTTTTAACCTGCATCACTGATGATCTGGAGATCTGAATCATGTTTGCCTAGCTTCATCTCATGGTGCAAGTATAGAGAAGTCACCCATCCTTCCCATACTTAAGGGCAATGGACAATACTTCCTTCCCTTGACCTCAGGGTCAGGCTTAAGTCCTTCAGAGCTACAGAATTCCTTAAAAGAGAGACCCAATGAGCTGAAATCACAGGTATGTTGTAGAAAGGTTTTCCTACTTTCACTAGTGGTTTTTTGACCCTTTCTTAAGTGGTAGCTTGTTCTAGGGAGGGATACATTTTTGACCAAGCAGCGCACTCTAAATTTACATTTCATTGCAATTAACCTGGCTTCTAAGCCAGCTGGGCAGCCAGGGTGAGCCTAGGACCTTTCATTTATTGAGGAAGAAACATGGTGTCTAATGCACCACTGGAATTTTTCTTCAAGTGGGATTCGGTCCTGGTTTGTTTAGTTAGACTTCAGTTTGAGCATTGCTTGGTGGAGACCACAGTATCAGAAGGAAATGGTTGCCTCTGCTTGTTTCCCATGACCTATTACTTCAGCCTCCAAGGGGATGCATCTGGGGACTGCTCTGTTTATCTAGCTGACTACTGCTTCAGTGGGAATTTTGACACAGGAGGAGAGCCTGGCCAGCAGAGGGGGGCGGGGGATGAGGAGCGCTCCAGACTGGCAGCTCCTGTGGGAGAAAGGAAATGTTTTGCCTTACAAAATCTGAAGATTAAAGCCTCTGGTCACTCTTTCCTCAGCAGTCATCCTTCTCTTGGCTTAAGCATGTTAGTACAGAGCTCACTGTCGGCGTGGGGAAGAGGTGGTTTTCTCCAGCCTCTCTTGATCTGCTACTCCCTTCCCCCACTGTCACTTTTGTCTCCGATTAAATATTTTGAAAGGAAACAGATGGGGATGCTTTGAGCCCCAGCGGGCTAGAGTGCAGGATTCCTGAACCTGTATGGGTATTACTCAGCCTGGTGGTAACGTTTTACTGACCGGTTTATTTTCTTTTTGGTTTGAACAAAGGAGGCCTGACTGCTTCTGATTTATGAGAGGTAAATAAAAAGCGGTTCGTTGTCTGCACTGCCATTTCTCAGCAATATTCAGGAAGGAAAGAGATGGTCATGCCACTAATGATTTAAAGTGTGTGACTAGCAGTTATACACTGCCATTAAATAATACAAAAAAAAAGTTCTTGGCTTGTAATGAGCATTTGGCTTCTCTTGCTTTTAAAGGAAGTGAGTAATCAAAGGGGAAAAACATGCCTGTTAAAGTGACGCCCATTTTAAAGGCTACATTGGTGGACTGTATTGCAGCCTGCACCATTGGCGCTTCCTTCTTTTGGCTGTTGCTGTTGCAACATCTTCCCCCCCTCCACCCCAACAGTGTCAGGCATTCAGTCTTGTTTCCTTCCATCGGTGGTGATGCTTGTGTCAGTCCTGTAAGGCAAGACTTAAAACTCCTGGTATCCTAGGGGACACAGAGAAACTTCCCATCACCTCCAACACAGGATTTCCCATGCAGTTCTGCTACCCTTACACTGATCCGGTTCACAGCTATGCAGAGTTTTGGCCAAGCACATGGCATTTTTGTGGAGAGTGCTGAGTGCTCCACAGAGTTGCTGGGGAAGAGTTGTTACTATTCTAAGCAGTAGCAGCTGATACAAATTTAAAATTGCCTTAATAAAAAAAAAAAGAGCAGAGTTATTTTCCAGGCCATGTTTCTACTGCATACACTGGCAGCACTTGCAGCAGTGCTGCTCCAAGCACACATGAAACAATAAGGATCTTTCTGATGCCTTCCAGACAAGTCAGAGCTATTTTGGGAGCTCTAGTACGTGTTTGTAAACTCTCAGATCATTCTTGCCTCCTCAACACTTAGAAATATCTCCTTCCTGCCCCGCTTAAAAACAAGTGATGCTTCTTATTTTGATTTCCTAGAAATGAGTGGGGATTTTTTCCCTCTTCCAGGCTCTCCCCAGTCCTTTTGTAGAGACTTGGCTCCCAGCTCACCAGCTAATCTCTCTTGTTCGCGACTGACTCTACTGTGGGCTGGAACATCCAGGGCTTTGTTCTTGCTCTTTACCTGCCTTTCCCTCGGCCAGCCGTGGAGCGGACAGGAGGAAGGACTCTTGCTTCTCAACAGCCACCCCCCAGGGTCCCGCAGGGGGATCACGGATACGCTCCTACAGAGGTGCCATCTGTTGTGCGAGGAGGAGCGCGGCCAGGTCAAGAGGAAGGGCGAGGGGAAGGGGGGGTACAGGCAGAGGGTGAGAGGGGTGTTTAGACCCACGGTTCCGCCCCTCGTCCCCCGCTTCCCGGGGAGAGGTCAGCCTGCGGAACCCGCTTCTGATCACTGATGTTTCGCCAGGCTTGTAGTTTCATGTTCGTTCTCACAGCACAAAAAATGTAATTGCGCAGTCCCTCCCACACGGCACTCATCATCGCCTACCAGGGCTGACTCGTTTCCTGTTACATGCTTGCTTCAGCACTTCGTTTTTACCTTTTGCGGCTTTCCCTTTCCAGCCCCAAGAGCAGTTCGGTGCTGCAGTACGTTCTCTGGTCGCTAATCCAAGAGTTCCCCTGGTTTGGGGGTCTTAGACCTTGGGGTGCTGCGTTGGGTTTGGTTTTAAGGTACGAGAGGTAGCAGCTTTGTAGCATTTCTGGAAACAGGATCATTATAAAGCTGGCAGTGGCTCCGGGGCATGAATTTCAGAGGTTTCTGCTTCGTCGAGATTTAGATCTGAAAAAAACAAAGCTCTGAGGGATTTTCACTCCCCTCAGAAGAAACCATGCTGAGAGTTGTACGTTAAGGTCACTCAATTATCCCAGCCCCCTCCGCTCCTTCTCATCACGTGTCCTGCTTATAGCCGACGAAGAATTAAAGCAGGGCCAGGATTGATTTTTCCCACAGAAATCCTCCTGGGAGATAACCTGTGTGAATGCCTGGGCAGAGGGCCCAAGAACAGGGCCGAGCCTCGCAAAAATCCTCAGAGGTAGGAGGCAGGACCGGCTGCCCTAACAGTAAAATGTACAAGCAGCTTTGGCTTGATGTGGTTGCGAGCAGCGCAGAAACCCAAAAAAGGCTTTCCCCAGGCTGAAATGATTCAAAAAAGGGACAGACATAAAAGCTGCAGATTAGTACCTTGCTTTGGGACAAAGACAGCCTATCCTGACCTAATGAATGTGGTGCGCGGTTGGTTTGTACGCATGGAGTTACTGCCTGCTAGTTGGTAATAAAAAGGGTTCCAGCAAAAAAAAAAAGATAAATCCCCCCCACTGATGTAAAATCTGCCTTCAAAGTAGGAGATAGGCTGCCTTGTTAGCTGGGGTAATTTGGCTTATCAGATTTATTAACATGCTTGTCAGTAATACGCATTTTATCAGATGATCTGGTGCTGTAATTTGTTTGCAGCACAAAGTCAGCTTGTTTAATAAGCTGCTGAGGCCTGGGCGGGGGGCGGGGAGTTATTCCGTGTGTTGGGAAGAGCGTAAGCATGGAGACTGTGTGTCGGTCAGGGCCATGCACAGCATCTGGCCTGTGCTGCGAACATTTTGTATAGCAGTAGCAATCGGGAGGCTTCGGAGCGGTGCTCAACACATTTGGGGATTTTTGTGCTTTCACAGAAGTGCCCTACTGCCCATGTTTCCAGTGCCAGACATTCGATGGGAGGCAGCACCTTGGGGGGATCCCTGCTAGACACACACACACAGAGCCCATTCACACAAGCTGTGTGTGATCTCTTTGTGTTACGGCAGTGCGTGCGTTGTACCTGCAGCTGTGCAGGTGGCCAGCCTGGTACAACCTCACTGGTCTCTGCTCTCCCCTTCATGATGGCTCTGCCATACTGGGTTGCAGGGTCTCTTGGACCATCTAGCCTCCAGCGTGCGTTGCGGGGCCAGAAAACCATGAGGCAGGGTTCTGCTAGCGACCTCTCTGCCAACGTTGCCTTTGCCTCCTCCCCATCCACCGCTTCAAACCAAAGTTCAGGAAATACTGCACAAAACGCAGAACGTGATTTTTGCATTAGTTGTTTTAGCCAGAGAACCACCCACAGCAGAGGCAACGTAGAAATGTAATGAGTAGCTATCCTGTCCTCAGAAAATCCACGGCACAGACCATCTGTCTTCTCCAGCAGTGCTCTTCACAGTCCAATGGGTTTGTACTGCTCTAGCTCTCAGGAAAAGGGATGTGCTGGAATTGTCCCCCCTTCTCACCTGCCTACCTTGCTTCTCATCTTCCCACGGTCCCTCGGCACACCACATACTCACCCCTCAGTGCCACACCAGCAGTAGATGAGGAAGGCAAAAATACCGGGGGAGTTGGCCACAAAGGAGTCTGAAGAGATTTCTTTCCTCCAAAGATGAGTTGTATGGGGTTGCTACCTTTGGATCTGAGTACGAAGCACAAGGGAATTAGACCAGGTTTGGCTCAGCTTCTCAGAAAAACACAGCTGATTAAAGAGAAAAATAAAATTTGTTGAATAAAATGTGTCTACCACACGAACGAGCAAACCCTCACGCTTGGCTATCTCACACACCACCAGTCAACGTCCAAGCCTTCAGGCTGCTGGCCAGCGTGGAGCTACTCGTTCAGCTGGCATGGTGTGTGTGTACTCTCTCAGCCGCATGTATGAGAAAGCAGAGGGACATTAGCCCTCATATTCATGGCATGCCTGCATAAGCCCATCTAAAGCCCTGCACTGTAGGCCTAGGGAACCAGACCACCAGATATGTGCAGCTTGCGGTTTTTTGGGGATCAGGAAGGGATGTATAGCCCCAGGATCTGCTGTTGGCTGGGAGAGCTGTTGGCCAACCCCACATGGCTGCTGGCACTGCTGAAGCAGGAGCAGCTTCCAGAACAGAGGCTCAGGTGACGGCAGGCTGCTGCTGCAAAGATCTCAGACATCACAGCCAAGGCGGTTTTTAACAGAAGATGAAGTTCGGTAAATTTTGAGTCTCGTAAACTAAGATTAGTCCCGTGAAGAAGTGTAAGTTAGGGAGATTGAGACCAAAGCCGAGCACCCAAATTTTAGCTCCTTCCCGCATAACAACTAATGAAAATACAAAAGAAACAGACTTTTCTGAAAGTGAATAGACAACGAAAAATCCTCCAGCACCTTTGCAAATCTAACCACTGATGTGTTGATGCTTAACTCGACTTCAGTTCCTGACTTCAGGCATTAGGGATTTGAAACTTTGTCTTGCGTCTTTTAATTTAGGAGGACTTACTTGAGCAACTACACTTTTCCCTAGAAAAATATATTTGTTTCTGAGTAGTATTCTCTCTTAGGATCACTTACTTGTAAAGCAGGAAAAATTTTAGCACACCTGATGTTTTCTAAGTAAGGAGATGAGAATTACCATGTTTACTTTGTACTCTGAGTCAAGTCAGATTGTGGCATGTAGCAGAAGATACTGGGCTTCAAGTACTGGATGTGATGGCAGAACAGCGCCAGCAGGGAACTGTAAACAGTGCCATAACTTCACTCCCTAAGAGTGATTAGTCCACGTTGTTACACTTTCCACACTCCTCCTGAAAGCTAAGGGAACTTTTATGAGAGGACGGTGAGAAGTCAAAGTCAGTCTGTTTCCAAATTCAAGAGTGTTTGTCACTGGGGATCAGCAATAAGCAATGCAACTCTTGCCTGTGTGTTAACACAAGGCACCAGGGAAAAGTCTGCATATTTTTTCATACATACTATGAGTTAATTATTACCACAAGAGTTTTCTTTAAAGTCATACTGAAAATATTTTCCCTAAGAAAACAGTAAATGATTGGAAAAGCAAATAAATCAGTGTTTAAAGGCTTGTTATCTTACCATCCTTACCACAACTGGCTCCTGCAAGCTCTGATGATGGATGAGCATATTAGAACTGCACGTATTTAAGGCACTACAGGCTTTTCAGTGCCAGGAGCTTAAAGTACACTGTCAAGTTATAAATCACAGGCCAAAGTTCTGCCTTGACATCATTGTACTCCAAGCAACTCGAATGGCAGTATTATTTTTAAGTCCTTGCATGTTTCTAATGAAATATTAGGTTTGTTTTTAATTTACGTTTTTACCATGTTTGTTTTGCATTTTGCTCAGCTTGAGCAGGGAAACTGGGAGGTACACTTCCAATAAATCTCACTTCTATTCGTATGTGCTAACTGTGTTTGACTTGCAAATATCACAGGGAAATTTTAATTTAAAACATTTTAAGAGAAAGAATTTCTATTATATTGGGCTTATTGGTTTTTAAAACTTTTTTTTTTAATAAAAAACTTCAAACCTGGATTAAAATGTCTTAGCCTTCTCTTGGGATGTGGGACAAAGCCATGCCTTCCCTGCTAAGTCTTTACTTCTGCCCTACATGTTCCACCCGCCTGTCCTCTCTGACTGTACTCCATGGAGCTGTTTGTTAAAACTTCCCTGCAGTTCTGTCCACCTGCATGTGTTGCAAAACACAACAGTCACCTGTGAACTAGTACTTTGATTCTGTCTCTATTCTGATTAAGACTTATTTATTCTTTCATTAGGTGCAAAGTTTCCCATTAAATGGACTGCGCCAGAAGCAGCATTGTATGGAAGGTTCACAATAAAGTCAGATGTGTGGTCTTTTGGGATCCTACTGACAGAGCTGGTAACGAAAGGGAGAGTGCCATACCCAGGTAAGAAAACAGTCTGAGCCCTGCTTCACATGGGGAAAGGAGTGGGAATGAGCCGTATGCTTAAACTGGAATGTTTATTTATTTTCACTGGGCTCAAAGGAGGATGGTTATCATGCATAAGTTCTGTGTATGCTTGAAAACGGTCCTGACTCTGAAGGCTGCTGTGTGGTCATGATAAAAATGACAAGAGGACAGAAAATACAACATATTAATTTCTAATTTTTTTAATTGTTCTCAATTCAATTAATATACTTTCTAGCCAAATAATGAAAGCAATGTAAAATTACTATACTGTGGAGCAAATAGCTCTCCATAGTATTGCGTTCACTTTAAGATACCAACAGTTGAAATCCCAGAGTGGCGTTACTCCATTTATTCTGTCAGTCTGGTTCTCTGCAAGGTTTGATAACTGCCTGAATGTCTGGTATTACCAAATCTCTTTTTTATAAACTCTTAAATTTCAATCCTTGCTTTCGAGATGAATGGAAAGGAAAGAAAATAATTCCGTTATGTGCAGGCCAGAGCTCATGGCAGGGTCACAGCGGGGCCAGATTCTCTGCATGGGGGAACTGGAGGCCCCATGGCTCTTTGTTGAAACCCTGCCAAGTATCCGATGGATTAAGATTTGTAGGAGGGGTGATTGGATCTGCCTATGCAGAAAGAGCTTTTCATTCTATTGCCCCCCCCGAAGATTGTAGGCATTCAGGTGAAGAGGAAAGAGGTGAGGTGAAAGCAGTGCATTGCATGGAAAAGAATTTAATCGCTTCATTTTCTTATCAGCACAGATACTAGCAGCAGGGCATCTAGCTGCATCTTTATTCTTTTTATAAAAAAAAATTCTCTAAATACTCACTAGTATGGCTGTCTGCACTGCAGCTGATTTAATGGAAAGTGCCCTAAAGCAGTTTCAATTTTCCAATCTGTGCCGCGATCAAGCAGTCAGATCCATACATCAAATTGCACAGGAGAAGCATCAAGGTGGAGTTCAGTTTATGCTGTGGTATGCCACCCCACTTCAGAAGGCTGAACTCAGCAAAACTAAGCTCCCAGAGTTTTACCAAGGATTTCAACTTTGCTAGTACCTAGCAGCCAGTAGCTGATATTTGGGAAGAGAATATGGGGACTGGAGGGCTTCTTGTGATCAGCAGTGAATTTTGGCATGATTAACAGGGAGCAGCTTAGCAAAGCTGTGACTGTAACAACAGAATGAGGTAGCAGAAAGCAAGATGTCGTGTTTCTGGGGGATGGATGAGTCCCTCTGCCCAGCACTTCCCCATGCGGTTAAAGAAAAGCGGGTGTTGCCACCACACGGAGTGGCTGTGGCAGTAGCCGGCACAAAGGTCTTCTTGCCATGAGGGTTACTGGCAGTGGTGTGGGAGCGCTGTGATTTCCGCGAGTTTACAGAGGGTTAAATGCAGACATGGCGTGGTGTGCAAAGGTCGAAGACAGAAAGAAGATGTGTAAGGCTTAGCTGATACGGTGTTGCTACCAGAGGGTGGACACGGCTCCTTGCTGGGCTGCAGGAAGAGGAAATTCCTAGTCACTACCAGCAGAGTGGGTGCGCAGGGGCTTTCGCCAGCCAGGGCAGAGTTAAGGTGAATTTTCTTCCCTGAGCTCCACAGTGGTGGGGCAGAGATGCTTCGTGACTAGCCCTCTCTCTTATCATGTGCATGAGCACACACACACACACGCAGAGGAAAAATACTATTCTGGGCAAAAGTGACCATCTAAGCCGTGTGTTAACTCACAAGTTTGTAACTGACAACAGTGTTGGCCACGGCAGCAGCAGATGTCTGCACTTCCCAAGTGTTCCTTTCCCTCCCTGAAGGAGAAGGAGGCCACTGGGTGTGTGTTTAAGTGCTTGCAATATATAACTTCTTGTAGGACCCATGACAGAAATCTCAGGCATGGTCTGTGTCCTGAAAATGTGGACAGTTTTATTACGTGGCGGTTTGAGCATATCAAAGACAACTAGCGGCGTCTCTCCTCTTTCAGCGCTGTCCTCCCCCTTCATCCCTCACTACATAAAGCCCTCACACGCTGAAAGTCCTTCCGGCTCACTCTCCCCCACCGGCGCTAGGAAGACATCAAGTAGCTGGAAGCAACTTTTTGTGCGTTACATATCACAGAGTCAGCGGTTTTCTGGATGGTCACGCACTGCCCTTCCTCCCCACCGGCACTGCCGCCCTGCTCGGTCACCACCACCACCCTCTCTGTCAGTTTTACCTAAGGGCAGCCTCTATTTTGAATTTGAATTGCCAAAGTCTTTAGAGATTTCAGTTTGGTCTCATCCCCCAGGCCCTAACTGGGAAAGCTTTGACCGGCTGAGGCAACAGCAGAGGGGAACCCGGACCTTCTCAGATGGGTCTGTCTTTGCACGTGGGTAGAAAAGAGGGCTTGGACTTCCCAAGGTGACAAAGACCTCCTGAGCTCCTCAGAAAAGACAATTTTCCCCTGACATAGAAAGGATCATCCATCTCCTGCTTCATGCTGGGGAGAGGAAGGACCTCCCGCAAGGGTAAAGCTTCACGAATTCAAGCCCCTGTCTGGGGCAGGGAGTGGGGTTCAGATGCACCCACAGGGCTTTTCCTGCCATCACGGCATGGCTTGTGCGAGGAGGAAAAGATGGAGTTCAACCACCCTGAGAGGCAAGAGTCAGCCCTCCTCATCCAAGCAGACAACTTATAGGTGAGAGAATGCAGTTTGTAGGCACTGCCGACCACTTTGGCACCCAAGGCATGTGGATTTGCAAGCTCTGGAAAGGGTTAGCCTGGAAACAAAGAGGGTCATGGAGCTGTCACTCTGCTGTAATACCCAGTTTCTGAAATAGTTGTGGTCATGTTGTCCTGATGTTCCTGCTTACAGCCTGTAGCAGACCATGGGGAGCTGGGAGAGGCCCTCAGACAAAGAGATTGCTCTCTTGCTTGACAAGATCTTAGTGCCTGGAGAGGTTATTTATAGCACAAGCCCCAGTCCTGTGGTGGTAACCATGCCTGCAGGGCACCGTACCTCATGCCTTGGAGAACCAGGCACTGTTTTAAGCTTGCATAGAAGGAGGGAGAAGCACAAGGAGGAGGACAGGAGAAGGCAGGCAGTATATATGAGAGGAACAGACTGTGTGGAACGGGATTTGGCATTTATTGTCCCCAAGATTTCAACCAGTTCCTGTCCTGATGCCCCATTTTGGAAGAGAGGCTGGAGCAGTGGCGGGACATGTGAACAGTAAAAATTTTGCTGGCGGAGATGAAGATCAGGCTAGAGTTCATAATCCAGCCTTGCCCCAGACCCTATAGCTCCCACAAGCAAGACTGACTTTTTGACAGGTGTCGTCATCTTCATCCTTCAACCAAGCCTGCTTCCCTGTCAATGGATGTAATGGACCGCTATGGTAACTAATTTATTAGTGCATTTCCCAGCCTTCCCTAATGCTCTCCATTTCTTTTCACAAGGCAGCAGATTAAAATAAGCAACTTTCACAGTCTTTCTGGGCATTGAGTTTCTATTTCCACTACTACAGTGGGGAAATAAAAACTAGATATGGGCAGAAGAGGAGCCAAGTTTAAAAAATAGTCTGCTTAGTCAACCTTTTTCAGTGTCTGTTTCTTTCCCCTTTCACAGATTCCCCTTGGATCTTAGTTTTGTTTTGGTTTGGTTTTTTTTTTAATGGAGTTTAAGAGTAGGAGGCTGCATTTCCCTAGCAGCAGTCAGAGAATTTGGGGATTTTTAACATATTGCCTTTTGGATAGGCAAAAATTTCAGCTGCACTAAACAAGCACCTCTGAACTTGCCCCTTCTTTCTGCTGCACTTGTCACATCAAGAGCATTTACATTTTATGTCTAGCGTGACAGCCACCATGATGCTATCCACACTGCTGCCTCCAGCCAGGCAGGTCTTCGAGTTTGGGCTCCAGGCAGCTCTGCAATCCCTGGGGAGCTGTGTTCAGACTTCTCATCCCTGGGGGAAGCTGGGCCACAAGTGCCAGAAAGCGCATGGTACGCTGCCCGAGCCTGGGGCCGAGTACACATCAGTGAGCCGGCATGTGTGTGTGTGTGTGTGTGTGTACCGGCATCGTGGATGGTAGATACGGAGTTGAGAGAGATGCGTACTCAGCTCATAGCACAGATAAACTCGGGTGGGTTTCTTTGTAAGCAGGAAAGCTCCACTCACAAATGCTGTAGCTCAAAGTTGCATCTCTTATACCAAGCAAATAATAACTTATTTTAAAAAACAAAACAAAAACTAACCAAAAAAAAAAAAAAAACCAGATATTGATAGCCTAGCTTTGTGGGTGTTTTGAGGATGAGGAGTTGTTGGGGGTTTTCAGGCCTTAATTTCTCAATGAAGTGGCATGACTTCCAGATTTTTAAAACTTATTACTACTTTTGCACAGTAATAACTAGGTTCATATTGCACGTAGTAAGAACAGCATTATGCTTCAAATTGTCTTCCTTTAGGAGCAGTTTTCCTGTTCCCGTCAGTGCACTATCGTGCCTGTGTATGGAATAATCTCCCTCCCTAAGTCCCATACCCCATCCCTGTGCCCCCACCTCTGGCTTTTCTTTGGGGCCGTCCATGGACATTAGAAATTCTGCTTCTAGATCAAACTGAACAAAACCCCCAACTCAACCTGTCTCCTTTGTACCTCTCTCTTCTGAAAGCATGCTCTGAGTGCCAACATGATCCAGCCCCTCTGGAGGACTACACAGTTTTACCCTCTCAACTGTACTAGAGAAGGGCCAACATGTCCACATCTGAGGAACCTTTGAACATGAGCAGAAGCACAGATCTGGATTCTTAGAGAATCTGAAATACAGCATTTCTGGGGATGGACAGCAGCTGAGCTGTTGTTTTAAGAGTCCTACTTGAAGCATTTGTGTCTGTATTAGTTTGATCTTTGGTCTGAAAGCATGCAGTAGGTCTTGAAGGAGAGTAATTCTCAGTCCACAGAAGAAAACAAGAATAAAGTGGCTTAAAACCATCACTGTCTTCACTGGACTTCACATTGCCCAAAGTAATCTGTATCGCATATTAGCTTTGGATGTGAGGATGCTGCCTAGTTACAGTAATGTTTCCTGTCTTCTGGAAGAGCAGCATTGCCCAGATCTGTGCTATTTGTACATCTGCTGTGCTCCATCTAAACAAGCTCCTCAGAGCACTCCAAAGCATTTTCCAGTGTTTTCTTTAGCCACAACTGGAAACTTTACATCCTCTTTTATGTCACAGTAACTCTTACTACTACAGCTTTTCTAGGAAAAGTCAAGCAGAATGGCGTTTCTGTCCCCAGTCCATAGGGGCAGTAGATTTTTTTTATTGTACTGAGCATTAAAGTGGCCATATCCTGTGGCAACCTAAGATTATTGGAAGTTTCACTAATAAAGCTGGATGGTGGGAGGTTATTTCATTTTCAGTCTTCTCAGGGAATAAAAAGCTAATGGAAAAGCCATCTTTTGGAAATTGGTTGTTTCCTTCTTGGTCCAAATGGTAATTCTAGAAACATCATGAGCACAAACTGATTTTTCAAGGAGGTGAAATAGTCTACAGAAGAATATTGCTGAGTATTTTATTCCACAGATTTAAGGATTTTAGGATAAACTTTTAAGGGGTCTAGAAGCATACTGCAGACAGAATTTCATTTATTATTTACTAAAAGAGTTGAAACTCTCGGGTATTCATTAGGAGAGAGGAGATGTACAGACTGCTCAAATATTCTCTCTGTGGTGTTAGAAGTGCAGATACAACAGTCTTCTGCTATCAAAAGAGAAACACTAAAGCTTGTAGGATAAGATAAGCGAACCTAGATAATAGGTTTGTAAACATAAATAGGCCTTTTAAGAGGTAAAAAGTATATCTGAAACACTGCTATTTTTATGTCTGACTAATAATCCAATTGATTTTGGAAAAAATGTATTTGAAACTCCCTTTTTAAATCAGCAGCACACGTCAAAACTGATGGAATATCTTTGGCAAATCCTAGGTGCTTCAGCCCTTGCTGGATGTATGAATTCCAGTAAGGAACATGAGGATTACTTGGTTTAGTTTCATACCTGGTTTTTACTGGGAGGGAGGGGAAAGGAGAAAGGAAAAGAAGGGCATTTTCCTGGATTATACCATGATGAGAAAACCTGGCTTGACTGACTTTCCAGGGACAAAAAATGACTATGATTTCAGTCAGCAGTGTCTCTTTTATGTTCCTTTTTCTGTCTTTTTTTTAAAAAAGGGGAAGTGAAGAGCTGTTTATGTTTTTCCTCCCCCCTCTCTCTCCTCAGGGTTTTTCTTCCAGCATACAGTTCGTTATCAAGTTTCAGAGTGTGCTTTGCAGCACTGAGTAATGCACTGGATAAAAATACCAAACATTTGATATCTTAGAATAACAAATCAGTTGGGAAGGAGCTTTTCTGCTGCTGTTGCTTCCACCCGTGTTGTACTTAAAGGGGTACTGCCAAAATAAAAACAAAGAATGCAGGGGAGGGGTTGTTTAGGTATATACAATAGAGGAGTTGCTGGTAACACTTATTTTCATAGCCTTTAATATGTAAGGGGAGCAAAGCATGGCAGAAGTTCCTACCCCAAAACGTGAGGTAATTCAGCTGATTCAAAGACAAGGATATAAAAAAAGGGTGCAGATTTTGTTCAAAACACAGATTAAAAAAACTAATATTAAGAGCACAACGTGAGCAAAATGCCCTTTTTTTTTCTTGTAGCATCTTGAAAACAGCAAGGCCAGAATGTTTGGGTTGATGCTGCCTTTGGGTTGGTGATGACTAATAGACCACTAGTGTTGTTTTATAATGTAATAAAAAAGTAAAATATGTTTGAAAATGTTGTTGTTGGGTAATGAGGAACACCCAAACGTTTGTTCAGTTGTGAGCCTGTGTGAACTAACTTCATCAGTCTGGAGTCAGTAATACAGGAGAACCTTAACTCTACGCAGAATCTGATGTCTGCAGAGGACCATTATTACTCTATTTTCATCACTCTGTGGAGCCCTAACCACAGACCACTTTAGGTGCCATATAAGGTGTTTGCTCCTACTCATAAACATCTAATACCAAAAATACAGTGGGTGAATGCAGGTGATAAATCAAACACAAGAAACCAGTGCTAAAGCGTTGGTCTGCAGGTTAGGAAATACTGTAAATCAGTAATCTAACCTCTCTTTTTGCTATTACCACTGCTAAAGGGAACAGTAAGGAGAGGTTTGTAGGAGAATGAGGCAGTTTTTCTGGGGAGGTTCCTCCATGCGCATCAGGCAGCATAAGGTACAGCACATCAGTGCTTGTTTGGAAATCGAGGGTGCTGCAGTAAGCTAACCAGAACTGTGAATCGACCAGGACATGGCCAAACGAGAGCCTGAATGCTAGCGGGGCAGCCTGTGAGAGGCTTTGAAAGTGAAGACAAGCAGCTGGTATTTTACATAGTACGCAACAAGGAGCAAGTGGCAAGACTGTGCAAGGGGTGGTTACAGTAACAGGCTCGGAAAATGATCCTTACAGAGACACTGCAAATGGCTATCAGCAGGAGGAAATTACCCTGCCGAGATAAGAGGAAAAGGTGTTTTGTAATCCTAACATGAGATGAGAATCTACATGTGGATGGTCAGGAAAGGCTGTATTTTGCAGATCCTTCTTTCAAAACATCTTTAAGAATTAAACACAGCCAGGACATGAGGACTCAGAGTAAAGACCAAATATAAGGATACACCTAAGTTACCAGCCTAAATGCTGTGCACTGTAAGGATATTATTCCCAGTAGTCAAGGTGTAGAGTAGACAAATGAATCTGTATTGAAGAAGGTGGTTGAATTATTTCTCACAAATAAGTTTACCAAAAATATGAGGTAGAGACCCATAAGGGTCCTGAAGGTGGGACAAGAAAATTCTTCGAGAGGACACCCTGAAGGAACAGAGTGGAGGAGACCCAGGGAAGGATGGTGTCATGGAAGCCAGGAGGAGGAGAAGCTAACAGAAGGAGCACCATCAAGGGCTTATTTCTAGATTTACTCATGGAGGAACATAATTGTCCCTACTAGTTCTCCTGCAGAACTGCTTGGCAGGACCCACCAAGTCAGAGGAGTGAAACCTGCAGGTAGTTTTCAGCAGAGGACTGGGACACAGCTTGCCAAGTGGCAAGCCACAAAGCTTGCAGTCAGTGTGCACACTTCCTCTGAAATATTTCTGCATGCCTGTGGTGCCAGTCTTACCTTTGGTACTGTTAAAAAGCCAAAGGAATTACTGGAAGAGATATTTAAACTAAAGTTGAAGTTGACTGCAATTAATGTATGGTGAAAAGCACTTCAGCAGAGGAATCAAAGACTGAAGGGGTTGCATAGAAAAAACAAGGTAGCGAAGGGCCTGGCTTGCCTCTTAGAGACAAGCATGATGGTAGTATGACTTTTCGCCTTTTTTGAGAGAGAGCTATGGTTCTGCAGTGGAGCTGTTTTGCTTGGCATTTGGCTTGTCTTCTGAGCAACTTGGTTCTGTTCTGGGTTGGGATGGAATAGTGGAATATGGTAGAAACCATACTAACCAGCACAGATCAGGGGAGTACAGATCAGCAGCAGCAGTAAGCCTCTGAATCGACGTTGAAGGTAAATGCTGCTGGACTTCCCCGGTAGCCCAAAGTAGCAGTTTGTCTTGAATTCTCTGCAGCATGACCTCACAGAGCACTTCAAGAAAGGACCATGCTCAGTATGAGCGTTTCAACAATTAATCTTAATTTTTAGAATTTTGAATAGTATTTGTTGTAATGCATTTACCCTCCTTAACCACTAAACATAATATATTTCACAGCTACTGTTGTTGGAGAGGGAAAGCGCCAAATCCTGCCCATTGTAAGCCAAGAGGGTAACCATGGGAGCAGTGTTTTACTCATCACTGGATCCTAAAACCCTCTACTGAGAAAGAAAATAAGCCAGGTTACCTTGCAGTAGATGAAGAGCTGAAACAGGACATTGGGGTGGTTTTGTTTTGCTTGTCTGAACCTGATCAAGAACACCATATGTATTGTAGATGTCGTTATACTCAGGTTACTTTTCCTGTAATTTAACAGTGTGGATTTGTCTGCCCTTTACAGGCATGAATAACCGTGAAGTCTTGGAGCAAGTAGAACGTGGTTATCGGATGCCATGTCCTCAGGACTGTCCCATCTCCTTGCACGAGCTTATGATCCACTGCTGGAAAAAAGACCCAGAGGAGCGTCCAACTTTCGAATATTTGCAGGGTTTCCTTGAAGACTACTTCACTGCAACAGAACCCCAGTACCAGCCTGGTGACAACCTGTAAATCCCTGGTCTCCAGACACTGTCGTGAACTACCAGGTGTTTCTCAGCCCTGCCCCACCTGCCCTTCAGCTTACAACTCCGTGATCGGCTTCTCCAGAGTGCAGCATCTCCCAGCACCGCCGCGCACAGGAGGGGCTGAAGCTGGGAACTTCCGCAGCCCTTGCCTATGACCACTTGTCCTAATAATCTGAATGTCCTGGATGAAAAGGAGAAAAACACTTGTTTTTTCTTAATCAAAGACTCCAAAACTGCATTGTATTGATGTTATGTAAACTGCAAAACCTCTGTTCATTGTAAATAGTAACTCAGTGCCAATAACTGATCCTAGTGCTTTCCTTTTTTTAAAACGCAAAACCTATGTGATTTTAACTAGTCTTCTCCTGATTCAACTAAAAGTATTATTTTCCAGAAGTGGCCTCTTTGTCTAAAACATTTTTTTTCATGTTTTAACAAAAAAATAAAAAAATCAGGACAGGTGTTTGGTTTTTTGCTTTTTTATATATAAAATATATATAATATATATACATACCTGTACATACAGTATATGGGTGCTATTGCAGAGGAAACTCATTTGGAATTGAATGAATCCTACTGCAGCAGTACCCAGAAAGCGATAATTTTACTGCAGACATGAAAACACTGGTAGGATTCTGAAAACCAGTGATCTAATTTTTGGCTTTTGCCAAGCATGATTTTTTTAAATTGGATTGCACTTTTTGTTTATGATTATGTACCTGTAGATGGTTGTAACTTTGCTCTTTCAGGAATCATGTGCTGTATTTACAGTAATGTTTCCAATGTTTGACAAGTGTGTGATGATTTGTTCTTGAAACTAAAATGAACATATTTAAAGCAAGAAAACTACACCATCACCGTTTGAACTGGAAAATTGAAACTGCAAGGACTTCTTGTATCAAAACATGTATACTGAAATGTTTCAAAAAGATTTATTAAACAGTGTAACCACATTCAGATGGTCTTAAAATCATAGCATTTTAGCCATGTCCACCTGCTAAACTGTTGGTCATGCAACTAGGATTTTTCTGTTTTATGTGTAACATTTTTCCATTGTAAAATAAGTGTGTTAAATGTCCTGTACTGCTAATGAAATTACTTTCTCTATGTCTGCAAGTTCTCCAGTGGAATTACTATGCACTTCTTTACATTTCATGGGGGATGCACAGAACAAAGTATTACCTTTTCAGTTGTCTGTACCAGCCTTGAATTACTTACGTTTAACCAAAAAAAAAAAAAATTCCTTTCTATTTCTATTGAGTTTTTAATACTGAGTTGCAAATTTTAAAGTCTTAATTACATTTTGTTATGGTTTATTTGCAAGTTTACATTTTAAAACTGTTTAACTTTCTTAATTTAGTAATTAAAAAAAAGAGCATTTTACATTTGGATAGTTGTTCTTTTGTTTAAACTGTGGAGATAATGGTGAAGATGAGATAAAAACTTTTCAAGAAGGGGTGTCATGCCATTTGGGGCATCATATTTCATAGGATTATGCAGATCAGTTACCTATAGGACATCATTTTGCAAATTATGAAGTCAATATGTTTTTAAACAGCTGGAGTTCAACTGTAAGGAAGATGGTTGAACGCATAGCTAGTCTCTCATTTCTCTGTTCTACAAGTGTTTTATTCTTTAGTAGTTCTGTTGCATTTAACGTGAATACTTTTACATTTACAAGTGTTGTAGGAAAAGATTTTCTATGCCTTGTATTGCTGTTATTGCTTTAAAATATTGCAGCCAAGTAAGACTTCCTGACAGTTGAATTTTTTTTTAATTATTTAATACTTAGATTGTGAATTCATATTCCGAATTTTCACACATTTTCTAAAGAGAACCTTTTTCCATTCCTGAAAACTAATCCAATAATGAATTGAGATTCAGAGAACAAATTGTCATCATTTTAATATTTTCTATACAAAACATTGACTGAAAATCCTCTTGCAAAGGAGACTTCCACACTTAGCCTTTCTTGAAGTGTGAATTTATATGGCAATGTTGCTTGTTACCAGATTTCCATGATAAATTGGTTAACGTTTTACATGTAGAGTCTATAAGTAATGTTATGTACATGATATATTCTATGTTGCTGTACCTGTAGCTGTGGAGTACTGAAGAGGCCATAATTCTTGTTGGACTTTTAGCTTCCTCTTAGTACTTACAAAGCAAGTGGTGGTCCTCTTTTTTCCCACAGCTACCCCCCTGCCTTAAAACGTCATCCACTGAACTGAGGACTCCGTAGTAACTCAGCGGGCTGACGAAGCCAAAACGTCACGTACTCAGCCCAGTGCTCGGTGGCAAAGCATGGCCATTCTGCCAAATTCCTTAGCAGCCTTTGCTATGCCACAAACTTTTAAGCGCAGTTTCCATCTGTAATGCGGGATGAGCCTAAAACATTAGTTTTGCCTATGTTTCTCGTTGGAAGTAAGACTCAGATGGGGCATTGTTGGGGTTTTATGGCCTTTATTTCTGATTCTTGGGTTTGCTGTTTCTTGTATCGCATTCGGTCTACGAGTACCATGTTGGTCTCTGCTGCATCTCTGCCTGCAGCTGGCTTGTGTGCAGACTGGTGCCACTGTTGAGTGGCAAATCCAGACCATTTCTCATCGGTAGCTCTTCTGCTTCTTTTTCTTAATGTTGGGAGTTTTGTTGTTTGGGTTTTTTAATCTCTCAAATAAAAACATTAGCAAAAATTTAAACAAGGTTGTTAGCATTTGTGCTATAAATTCATAAAAAACTTTTCCTAAGCACTGTGTATACACCACAAACAGCGGTGTGGTGACTGTAAAAGTAGAATTATGAGATTAAGAATCTCCTGTTCCCTCCAATAATTTTTTTTAATGTAAGGCTAAATAAATCCTATCCAGATAAAAGCAATTGGCCAAATGCTCTCCCCACTGGCCCACCTGACTCCCAACCGATCCATGGTGTGGCGGAGAAGTTCCAAAAAAGGTGACCTACCAGCAGCTGAAAGGACTCCGTGGGGTGAACCAGGCATCTCTAGGCCAAGCTTAATCCAATACCCGTCCCAGGAAAGATGACAGGTGGAAATGCAACACTGCCATGAAAGGGGCAGTTAGTACAATTATTGCCTGTTAACATATTTCTGTGGGAAGGAAATTACGTGAGACTCGGTGGGCCTTTGAAAAGGTCCAAAGTTTGACAAAGGCACTAACATGATGTTATTTGGCTTCTGCAAACAGTGCTCGCCTTAGTTGTATGTGATGCTCTGGGTTTGATTTAATTACCACTGTAGAAAAGCAAAGTAAATACAAAATAGAAAAGTGATTAACTGCTAAAATTACAAGAGTAATCACAAATGGAAAATCTGTCCCCAGTGCGAGTGTTTCTCCTGAAGCCTCTTGACTGGAAAGGACTACCTGCAGACCGAGAAGGCAGATTGCTAAATGTATTTGACCTTGCCACATAACTTCAAGGTGAGTGGGAAGCTGCTCAAATTTATTTTAATATGCACCATCCTTTTCTCAAATGCTGCAATAAAAAAATGCAGTACACTAATGAATGCTACCACATTGTACCCAAGGGGTTTAAGGGCCTCACATGAGGCTGAGCCCAAGCATGCAAGAGCTATTAGGAGATATACAGTAGCTCCTCTTCTAATGTGTAGACAATATTCATTCATCAAAGAAGTCTTTTCCTGTCTAATGGGAAATTACCACCAGCAGTGCAGACAAAAGGATATTTATTTTCTCCAATCGTGTCAGTCTGAGGGTCTGTCTGTCTTTCAAGAATAATTGAAGTCTGTTTGTAGCTCAGAAATTTCATTGTGTTCTGCAATCTCAGTAAGCAGTGATTATAATTTCCTGTGACTCATATGCAGGGAAATTTTATCGCTGAAGGGGCTCCTGTCAATTGGGGCAGCATCCCCTGCCATCTTTACTAAAGAAGGGGACACTTCAATTTCAGGTTTTCCTGCACAGACCAAACCAGAACGCGTGTCCTTTCAGCAGGAAAGGGAAAGAGGCCCCTTGCCAGGATGCCACCAGTGCAGGGTGTTAGTCTGTCCCTCTCAGCGCTTCTAAATTTGTCAGATCTTCTGACAGCTAAAACCGGGTTACTGAGGTTCATTTTGAATGTAAGAGGGGAAATGCTAGCTTCACTTAAGTCTGTAAGATATTTTCTGTCAACTTTTAATACAGCCACTGCTTTTGTGTGTGTGTATCTATCTATATGTCAAAATGCAATTCGCACACAAAAACATCTATACCTGCACAACCACCAACCCATCTCCTTGTATTCCTTCCCTGCAGCTGAATGCTTAACAAAAATGTAAGACTGGGACATGAGTAGATTAGAGGACAGGATGGTGTTAACAACAAAAGAGCTTCTCTTTTTCTTTTTCTTTTCTTTTCTTTTTTTTTCCCCCCCCGGCTGCCACTATGTGATCAGTTATAATCCTTATTCCCAGGCCAGCGGTGGGGTGGTAGCAGCAAGCACTGCTGCTGCAGCCTGGTGATCCTGTGGGTCTCTGGCTACCGCAAAGAGCAACCTGCACCTGATTTCAAAGTGGGGGAGAGAAAACGTTTCTCCCAAGGGTATGGCTGCAGTTTGGGGCCTGCGGTGAGTATGCAGGAGGGCCAAAAAGGGAGAAAAGTGCCCTCCCAGGAAAAACAGTTCATTAGCTGGTAGGCTGTGCATCATGTCGTGTAGAGGGAGATCCAAAGGTTGCAGCACCAGCTGTGCTCGCAGCACCCGTGTTTCGCTGTGCCCAGGGATTTAGGTGATCAGATTAGAGCAGGCTGGTGAGCATGAACTGCAGCTTCTGTTACCAAGTGTAAATATCTTCTCTGTTACAGAGTCGGGGTAAATAGTATATGTTCAAGATGGGAAAAAAAAAAATGACAGGACTGGTGTGCCTGTGACTGGAGGGGCAAGTGTTGAATTTGCCTGACCAGGCCAGATGGAAGTTTGATTGTTCTGCTCATTGTTGGGAATAACTCAGCATTAACCTCTGTGAATAACAAAAAGGGCAAAGAGCAAAGAAATGAGATTATCCTCCTTCCTCTACAGCCGGGCTAGAGCTTGCCGAGGGCCCTGGTTTGCTTTTTTGTGCGTCAGTATTTGTTGCCGAGCCCCCGCACTCAGAGTCTTGTGAAGTTTGCTCAGCTACTTATTGTTGCAGCTTCACGCAAAATCCCTGAGCCCTTTAATGGATGGATTTTCATCTGGAAAAAAGACAAAAGACAAAAGGATGCAAGGAAGCTTTCTGACAGTGGTGTAGCCTTACTCACTGACCCTGGGGCTCACCCTCATGCCAGAGGCCTGCCCAAAATCCCTGGCATCCCCTACTCTTTATTCACTGCTGCAGTTCAGGCTCCAGGCTGCCTTCCAGCCCCACTACGCTGCTGGTCTTCCCCAGCTAGAAGATGCTACTGGTACAGGAAGGGTCCCTGGTGTTGGGGAAGGGGTGCGGTGCTCCCAGCGCATCCCTCCTGGCACTGCGCGGGGCCGGGGCCGTCCCTGCAGCTGGCCTGGGCTCCCGGAGGGGAGTGACGATGCAGAAGGGGCCTGCAGCTTCCCTGGATGCCCCTCGGGCTCCCGGAGCCGCCGCGCTCCTGGCCATCGGCAGCAGGTCGGGCATGACCGTGTGGCTGCAGCTGGGTCGTGGGGTGACTTGGCGGGGGGCTATGTTGATGCAGCCCACGGTCCCAGTGACGACGGAGAAGCAGATGCTAACTTCTGGTCGCCTAAAAAAAGCAGAGGCAAAGAGCCAAATCAGGAACCGCTTTGCATCTTGAAGACAGAGGACTAGGTACATTTGATCATACGAGAGCTCAAGTGCTCCCTCAAATTCCCATGCCTCCCAAAAGCAGCGCGGCCGCCAGCTGAGCTTTGTATATGACCTCATATACATCAGGCGTATAAAACACATACCGCATACTGAACATTTGCATATGTTACACGTCTTTTGTTCCACTTGGGTGGCCTTCTCCTCCCCTTCCCCCTACCTCTTGTCCCATTACTCGCCCACGCAGCTCCCCTCACGTTATTCTAGACATGTCATTTCTGAAGGACTACACATCCCGGTCCTGCGGAGAGTGGGGGCTCTGTTAATTGTCAAATGTTGAGTGGGTAATGATCAATGGATGACTAATTGGAAGCAAGAGGGAATAAAACAGGTATTACTTAGCTTCTCCTCTTAATTAAGAGGATGCATAATGCTGTGGGGAAAACCTTAACAAATGGCAGGAGGGGTTTTGTCATTATGCAAGGTTTAATTAGAAGCATTGCACAAGCTAACATCCAGGTAGTGTTTTCTTTCCTTTCAGGTGTCTCTCCAGGATGTGACTGAAAAATGCCAAAGCAGAAGCCTTAAAAAAAAATAAGTGGAAAATATTTTTGTAGGCATGTGCCTAGCAATCTAAACAGCAAGACATGGAAGAAAGCCCCAGTTTCCCTGGCAGTGCAAAACCAGTGAGGGGCGAGCCGAATGCGGAGAACTGGAGCGAGAGGGTCGTGTGCGTTACACTGAGGCAGATGGGATTAAATCTACACCGCGATGTCTCCAGGTTAATTCACAGCACCAATGTTAAAAATGGAGCAATGTGACAGTGCTTTATTTGAACAGTTAATCATTTGGAAGCAAGAACATTTATGATTTAGTTCTCCGAATATATAGATGCGGTAGGAAATACAAGAAGCAGCACTCAATATTTACTTTATCTTCCTAATCAAAAAAGAAATATTACAACTCTTGAAGGACTAAGGAACTACTTGTTATAAAAAAGCTCCATGTTAGTTGCCTTGCCAATGAAAACACTCATCCTGCACTTGAATATTAATCTGTACTTTCTAAGACAGGCCCAATATGACACATCACATTCTGCTTGTAAATAAAGTACAGATGAGATACTAACTTTAAAGAGTTCAGAGTTTGATCTGGCTTTCAGTGAAGTCAGTAGGAAGACTTCAGAAATATAAAACGGCCTTCAGAAAGCAATTAGGATGGCCTCAGTTTCGGGGATGGGGGAGGCTCTTGAAATGGTGAAATAAACTTGGATATCTGTTCTCTACGTTTTCTAATCCAAAACCAAGTAAATTGATAGCAGTTTCTACAACTTTGTGGGACTGCACTTAGGTTTGGGCTGGACCTCATCTTTGCTTTGAAACCCACTCAGCAGACAGTGCTGTTAACATGGTTAGCAGAGAGTGTCTTTGAAGCTTTTTTTTTTCTTTTCTTTTCTCTTTCTCAGGCTGCTAAGAAAGTATGTAAAGCTCAAGTGAGAGGAACTGCCCCAAGTACCTGCTGGTTTCTGAGGTTTGGCAAGTTAAAGAGGGGACAGAGAGTGGTCCTTTGGCCATGGCTGCAGACACCATTAGGTCCGTAGGTGTGATTTCTGGACCTGGAAATGCTCACACGAGTGTCAGATGTCACAGTGTATTCCCTGGGTATCGCATCCTTCGGACCCAGGCTGCTCTGCGCTCCTTTCTTTAGCCCACAGATACACTTCAAGTAACGATAGGTATGAGTAGTCAGGATGGAAATAACCCCAGGAGACTGAATGCTGAGGGAGCTAGCATTAATTCCCAGGGGCATTTCTAGGTGGCCAGGTAAAATATATATGGAGCTACTGGAGAGAGTCCAGTGAAGGACCACAAAGATGATGACGGGACTAGAGGATCTGACATATGAGGGAAGGCTGAGAGAGCTGGGACTGTTCAGCCTGGAGAAGAGAAGGCTCAGGGGGTATCTCATCAATGTATGCAAATACCTGAAGGGAGGATGCAAAGAGGATGGAGATGGGCTCTTCTCAGTGACAGGACCAGAGGCAATGGGCACAAAGTGAAACACAGGAGGATCGTTCTGAAGACCAGGAAACATGTTTTTGCTGTGAGGGTGACCAAGCACTGGCACAGGTTGCCCAGAGAGCTTGTGGAGTCTCCATCCTTGGAGATACTCAAAAGCTGTCTGGACATGGTCCTGGGCAACTGTCTCTAGGTGGCCCTGCTTGAGCAGGGGGGTTGGACCAGAAGACCTCCAGAGCTCCTTTCCAGCCTCAACCGTTCCGCGATCGTGTGTGTGTGATTCTGTGCGAAAACAAACAGCCTGAGGCTTCACAACTTCTCTGTCCAGCCACATCCCGTATGCTCCAACTGCCTGCCGGCCCCAGGGCACCTCACCAGACAGGGACCCTGTCCAAGCTCTGCTGGGACAGGCTGGTGAGGGTCACGGCCACAGCCACCCTCCCCTGGCCGGCTGGCAGCTGCCTACAGGTGGCCACTGTGGTTCGCTGTGCGTTGCGGCCCAGCGGCCAGGGTCCGACCAGCGGAGAACGGAAGAAGACGGTCCATAACTGTCGTCAGCAAGGGAGGCCGCTCCACTGAGGGAAGGCAGAGGCGTTCGGTGGCTGCACAGCAGAGGCCTTTAGAAACAAACCCCGCGAGTAGGGGTACTGATGCAACGTCCCTGTGAGACACTCTGCCCGCCCAAGTCCCCGTGCCCGGCCGTGGCCGCCCGCTCTCCCTGGGGAGCTGGTTGATGCGCTACAAACACTGCGCAAGTCCTTCACGTAAGCGCCGGGGAGGTCAGGCGCTCCTCAGAGCAGCTCTCCCGCCCCGCTCCCGTCCTGCCCACGGTCACCCAGGCCCCGATTTTGGCTCCTGCGCGGCCTCGGGCCCCTCGCTACCCTTCCCTGTTGGGCACGGCTCAGGGCTCAGGCAGCCCTGCCGAAAATGGCGGCTGTCGGGGTGTTCATGGCACAAAATGGCTGCGCGGCAGAGCCGCCGTGCTCCAGTCCGAACCAGAGGGATTAAGCCTTGAGCTGACTCAAACAGCCGCGGTGGTAACGCAGCCACAAGCGTCGGCCGGCCGTTGCGTCTGGGTCTGCCCGGGACCCACCGGCAGAGCAGGCGTTGCCTGGGCGGTCTGGGGGCAGCGAAGGACAGCTCTGGGATGCCCCAAAAGGGAGGTTGACGTCCTGCTGGCCCGGCCAGGCTGATGTGGGGTTTCTCCAGGAGGAAGGCAAGCTCAGGCTGTGAGGTGACACCGCACTGCCACGGATAAAATCGTATTTAGTGCTCGGCTGGGGGCACGCGCAGCTCCCAGCTGCTTCAATTTTCCCTCCAGAAATGCGGGCAGTCCTTCCCTGACAAGAGGAAATGAGTGCCTGGGTCACGGCTTCAACTCGTGACCGTAAAGAGGGGCTGGCGGAGCGGCGGGCACCCGGAGAGGGCCTGTCCTCGGGGGGGGGAGGAATGCCGGGCAGGCGGCTCCCTCCTCCGCCCCCAGTCCCGCAGGAAGGAGAAGCGGTGGCACTGCCCGAGCGAGGAGCTCGGGGTGGTTTAGACGTCCCTGAGCGCGCAGGTTGGCCGACCAGGCATTAAGGCAGCGTGTGGTGGCAGCCCACGGACGCCTAGAGGATGAAGAGCTGCGCGCGACTTGCAGCCAAGCCAGACTCCTCCTAGGGTTAAAGTAAGAAAATGTAGGCTAAAGATCAGGAAGAGCTTCTTGGCAGGGAAACGCGCTGAGTGGGGGGGTCGGGAAAGCGGTTGTAGGCTGGGGTGCGCAGCTGCGTCCAGCAGGCACGCCGGGGACCACCGCTGTGGAGCCTGGCACCGCGCCGACGAAGCGGCCGGCGTGGCTTACCGGGGCTCTTCGAACCCCGCCGCGCTGTGCCGTCAGCGCCGGCGTTACTGGAGCCGGCTTTCAGGAGCTGTGCAAATACGTAGGGGTTTCAGCTTGTAGGAAAAGCGAGTTTCTGCTCCTTGGGGGTGTAGAGAGAAACTCGGAAGTGCCTAGAAGTCTAACCTAAAAGAAAAAAGCAGACGAGAAATCCTATTTTTGTTCTTTCTATAGTTCTTACACCCATCATGTGATTGTCTTCAGTAGTCTGAATCACAGTTGGTTTAACGTTTGTCATTGACAGTAAGCGACTGAGGACTAAAAAGCAAAGGATGACTTTCCCGGCGAGGCACACTGTTTAGGAATCACACCGGGTTTCCCCTACAGTTATTTATCTGCAGGGCTCACGCAGAGGCAGCCTGGCTTCCTACGAGAGAGGGGGTGAGCCGCACGCAGGGATTTCGAGAGAGTTTTAAGCTTCAAAGGGTCACTCCCCCATGGAAGCTCTCCCGCCGCCACCGCCGCCGCGTTGTGCCGTGCCGTGCCGTGCCATGCCTGCCTCTTCCACTTCCTGCTGCAGAGCCAGTTCTGCCGCTTACCTGGGAGAGGCAGGGAGAGTGTCGTAAAAGGAGGAGGAAAAAAAAAAAAAACCACCCGGCTGGCCGAGGAAGGAGACCCGGGCACGCCAAGAGAGCGACGGGTTGCGCAGGAGGCACGCCAGCCCTCTCGCTTTCCTCGGTCAGCTCAGCGCAAGCCTCCCTCGCCCGCAAGGTAAGAAGTGTCAGAGATGCTGCCTTTCTCGGGCCCTGTTTGTAATTAGATATTGACCCACTTCTGGCTCCCAGTGGGGTGGGGGGGGGGGTTCCCTCAAATTGTTGTCTCGCTCCCTTCCCCCCCCTCCTCTCGTGTAACGATAGCCTGAGTTTCACAGATGGTTGCAACATGTTTCAGCCATTTCACTGCAGTTTTGTTGTGTTGGGTTTTTTTAAAATCAGGAGGGTTTGGGGGTAAACACTGGGAATGGATACACCTGGTGTCGAAATGTTGTCCTGCCTATTTACGTAGCTGCCTGGCAATGCCTGGCAGCCAGGCCTGCTCCCGCTCCCGCTCCCGCCCTGCACGGCTGTGCAGCCTCAAGGTGGTTTGTGGGCCAATGGCCCTCTCCTCTCCTCTCCTCTCCTCTCCTCTCCTCTCCTCTCCTCTCCTCTCCTCTCCTCTCCTCTCCTCTCCTCTCCTCTCCTCTCCTCTCCTCTCCTCTCCTCTCCTCTCCTCTCCTGTCCCCTCTCTCCTCCTCTCCTCCCCCTGCAGCACTGCTCAAGGCTGTGTAGGACAGGTCCACGGACCTGGTGAGAGAGAGGTGGCTGGAAAGCATGAAGAAAACAGGATCATAGACCCTGTTTGCACCATTCTCCATGGCGTTGGTACGGAAACAGTGGGAGCGAGCCGGTAGTACTTCTTTTTAATTAAAGTCAGCCATATAAAACCCGCTCCCATTTCACACAGTAACTGATTGTTCCAGGACTCGGGTTTTGTAGGGCAAATGTTGGCTGGGCAACGAGAATGGCAGATCTGAGCTTACTGGTCCCCGACCGCCACCATGGGCCACCAGACCAGAAATTCCCATTTCCTGCAAGCCCCAGGCTTGTTCAAGGCTTGGCCTGGATGCATCTGTGCCGTCTCAGGCGGGCGGCGATGCCCCGTCACCACCGGACAGGGCTATGACCCCCGCAGCGGGTGACACCGAAGACGGGGGTGCGAGGGGTGCTGGCCGCAGGGCCGGTGCCCCAGCGAGCGCTCGCCAATGCCCCTGGCTGCTGGCGAGCGTCTGATGATTGTGCTGCTGCCTGCGATGCCGTCAGCTTCTGAGGCCGGGCTTGCTCTTGCTGAGCACCAGCGATGTCTTGAAGCATGCTGTATTTTATTATTTTTTTTTATGGGGTTGGGTTTTCTTTTTGTCTTTCTAAAGCAGAAAAGAAGGCATGTGCAATTATGGTGTTCGTGTCTGTCTGTGTCCTCCACCCCCAGCAGTGACTTTCAAAGTTTGATGGAGGGTACACGTCTGAAAGAGATATAAATTTTTGCACGTTCCATGAAAGCAAGCGAGCGAAGCTGTTCTCACACCAGCCGAGGGAGACGTGTCAGGTCCCCCGGGCTTCCCCATGCCCTCCCAGCACCCACGCACCCTGCAGCCCTCACGCTGCAGAGTGGGGAGAGCGGTTAGGGACGAGGGATACATCAGCCCTGCAAAATGCTGGAGGTTCTCCCTTATTAGGAACCACTGGTTCCTAATAAGGGGCCTTATTCATAAGGCATGAAGCTATAGGAAAGCAGGCTGGAGAGATTTACACCTCTCGGGGTGGTCCCCCTGTCCAACCCCACTCAGCTAGCCCCAATTTTGTGCCAGCATTTTTAGACATCCCAGGGCTGTGGGATATCCCAGTCTGGGGGTTATTCAGTGCCTATGGGAGTTTTATCAGCATCAGAAATAGGTGGGAAGCAATCTCTGAAAAACAAAGGCATTTTTAAGGATACCTAAGATCACTGCAGACATTTTTATATTTCACAAATATTAGAAACCTAGCAGAGAATGCTGCCTATATGTGAGATGCCTGTTTGGATCCTTCCTGAAGATGTTGCCCTTAGAGTTTCATAGTACTTATTGCCTAGCATTCCTATTACACGCATATCGAAGTCTACACTAAAGAGGTGAAAAATATCGGGTCTATGCTAGCCATTGCACCATGGATTGCCCAGTGAAGCAACATTAGTGCTGCAAAAGGGAACGTGATGTTTGCCATGCAGGGAGGGTTGGAAGTATGTTCTCCTGTTCTCCCAGCGTATGTAGACTTTCATGCCATGGCTGCAGAAAATATGTAAAAGAGCAACATAGTCAGTGTGGAAGAGGAACATTGTTTTCATATTCTTTTTCTACTTTTTCCAGAAGTTGTAAAAATAAACATTACCTGCCCTAGAGGGCTTCAAATCTGGGCTAAGAATGTGACACGTTGCCTTAGTCTTCGCTGTGGAGGGTACCCAAGGGAGACGGTTAAGCACCCGTGATGACAGCAGCCAAAATTCTTCATGGTGAAGTGTGAAACTCTGGAGCTTGGATTTCCTTGGCTGTGTTTATTTAGGTTATAGACCCAAAACAGTTCCCACATTTGCACTTGCTCTTCCTAGAAGGATTTGTCTCTGGGTTTTTTTGAGGAAAGTTGCTTTCTAGTGTTTCTGTAGGGAAAGCTGCACTGAAGGCAAGTGTACTCACACGCTTAGGCTTATCTGACCCCATGGTAACAGCATTTGTTGTAATCTCAACATGTGCACCCTCACGGCAGCTTGCAAATTCTGCATCCGTTTACTCCCATCCTGCAGATGGATATCAGCAGCACCAGGGATTTTAAAGGATTCAGCCAAAGTACACAGGAATTATTTGGAAATCAAGAAATTCCTGTCTATCCCCACCCCTTGTGAACTCAGCTTTGCCTTAATCTATACCCATGCCATTTCAGAAATGCCATGACGGGTGAATAAAAAAACCCTTCCCTTGTGTGTTGTGCACCAAGGAAGGTGAGGTTTCTTTCTTATCCTAATATTTTCTTTTTTAACAATGTAGACAAATATAACTTTGATCAAAAGAGCAAAGATATTTTCCCCCTCTCCGGAAGTGACGGGGACCGCAGCTATGCTCGCATTGCAGAGTCTCTCTTCTGTTTCTTCACAACAGAAGTTTTCTAATCAAAAGCAGATAGATGGTTAGTGCGTGTTTTGGGACAGCGCATCCTGACAAGTCTTCGAGCTGGAAAACAGATGAAATACCTGACGGATTTTGCAATCAGCCGCAAGAAAACCGCACAGATGAGCCCGAGCCCAACACCCTTCCTCTCCCTGGGCAGCCCCTTGCCTCTGTCGAATGTTTTTTAGGGGAGTTGTGCCCTTGCTTCAAACTTGGGCGCTCAGGCCTGTCTCTACTGACCTGCAGAAGAATTTGTTCCCCTTCATTTATGCTCTCCCTGCAGCTTTCTGGGAGCAGCCACCGCCAGCAGCGGCCAGCCGTGAGCAGGAGGGCTGGGCAGCCTCCCTCCGGGCTCCTTGGCAGGAGCAGTGGGAGAACCTCTCCAGGTGTGGGAAGCCTCGCAAGGGAGGTGGGATGGGGTTTCTTCCCAGGAGTTGAGTCACTGAGCACCCACCCGGGAAAGGTTATTTGCTGAATTAATGCATGTTGCAGAACTGGGTGTATGAGCAGAGGAAGGAAGAGAAGGAGAAAGGGTGGTTTAAGGAGTTCCCGCGACATTTTTGAGAGCAGTCCAGGCCTGGCTGCTCTGTCTTTTAGGAAGGGCCTCTTCACTTTATTACAAGCAGGAATATAGGCAACAGCTCCAGCTGGTTATCAGTAATCTCCTGCATAGTCATAGGTGCAGGGGGGATATTAAATTCTCGAAGCTTTCTGGCAATATCATGATCTGACTTGAAGCTGCAGTGTCTTTGGAAATGAGATTGGGCACGATCTACACTCTCCAGTGGTTTCCATGCCAGAAAAGGGATCAGGCTACAGGTTTCTGAGGGTATTTCAATATGCTGAAGCATTCCTTTACCCTAATTCTTCAACACGGGAGACCTAAGCAAGTAATTTTTGTGTCCTAACTATATTTGCAGGATAAGCTAACTAGAAAAGTCAAAGGAAGCCTAATGAAACTCTGCGGTACAAGGCAACATAAAATACCAGGATAATGGGCTCAGCGTTGGGTCTTTTTCCAAAAGCTGAGGGTCTTCAGCAGAGCAGAAACAATGTCTTGAAGCACTGCTGTTGGAGGAGGATGTTTCTGAATCATCTGTAACATTTCCAGCAACGTGGGGATTTCTCTCGGGAATTCCCATCCACATACCATTGCCAGCATTGCTCAAAAAAGTGTTCAGCACGTCCTGGGGTTAATTTATCCTCAGGGCCATCTCTACAGACAGAGCTCTGCTGTTTTAACAGCTTTTCTCTCCAACCAGAGCTACTGAGGGAGGAGGAGGATGAAGTCACTTTTTCTCCTTTTTAATGATGTGTCTGTTTTAACACCAAAGCCCTCGGCCCCTCAGTGCCTCCTACCTCCGCCCTGCGGGAGCAGGGGCTGTGCGTGGGTATCAAAGCTCAGCTTTCGCTGCTCAGCTATCCTGCAGCAGGGTCTAAGCAAAATCATATTTTAAAAAACTAGAAGCTTTTGCAGGTAAAAACACAAGTGATGGAATCAGGTCTTTCTTCTGTCTGACCAAATTATTTTTACTTAGATATTTGGAGTAATTTTCATAATGTTTAGCTCATGTCACACAGGAAAAAATAAGGCTGTCATTTAAATATTAAATTGATTTGAGAGATAAAGAGGTATTTATCCTTTCAGAGGGCTAAACCAATAGGAAAGGCATTTTTAAACTATTCTGAAGTAAGCCATTTGAAGAGTTTGGTAGCTGATCATTTGCAATAAAGTTTAATAAAGTCTTAATATCCCTCCTCCAAAAGGCAGAGTAGGTACACTAAATAACAAACTGAAGAAAACAAGTCTGAATTTTTTCTGCCCATATTGTGCCTTTCATTAGGTCCACACAGTCTGTGCGTGATCCGTTTCACAGATAGTCAAATGTTAGCAATGGAACGAAAAAGAAAAGACCCAAAACTTTGGAAGTTGTAGCCTCCAAAGGAATTCAGTAACTTTTAAATCCCATCTGACATCCAATTGAAAACCTACTGAAGTCAATAGAGAGATTCCCATTTCCTTCACTGAGTTCTGGACTGAGTTCTCGGTTTCTCTGCGGAAATCTGTTCTTCTTGTCATGGTGCTAGACTAAAGGTGGTTGAATACAGAGGATCTGAGTTCAAAGTCTTTTCTAGCAATTTGATCTGACTACTTCAGAGACCATCAACGAAGCATCTCAGTGTATGAGGCATTGCAAATTTATTTCTGAAAAGCCATGTTTGGGTGTTTGCTAGGCATTATATCTAACAGGGGAGATGCTCAGACAACACATGTGGCTAAGGAGGTGGAGCTGTACCCCAGTACCCCACAGCTGAGCTTGTGCTTTGTGAACAACAGGGTGAATTTTGCACAAGGAACCAGTTCACTGGAGATGCTTGGGGCAGGGGGGGGAAGGGAAATAAGATTTTGCAATATGATTTGTGCTGCTCGAGTGCATGTCATTCAGCTTACAACAAACGGACAGAGATATCTACAAGTCGAAGCATGTCTGAGCAGGCACTTCGAGGCCAGATGATCCAAGGGTCAGGTTTACAAAGCTGTTGAGGGAAAGGCAGATGCCTTGCAGGGAGTTTGACACCTAACCTTCACAGGCTCTTCTCTAAGTCTGGTAGGGGACCACTCGGCAGCTTTACACCCAAATCAGGGTGCATAAATTGCGTAAATCTGACTTTGCGCTGTACTGTCCTGGTGAGTCACCACCACAGGACAGTCATTATTTAAATTGCCATCTGACCAAAGGTCCCAGGTAAGGGACATTTTGCCACCACCGCACAGGACAAGTCCCCGTCACGGTTCTGTGATTATGAGAGCTCGAGGTTTTCCCTTTCCCATCACATCGGTTATGACTGTCAGAGAACCATGACTCAGCGAGCAGGGCCGGCGTTAGTGACGTGGCGTACAGGAAAAGCGATGCAACCGCAGGGAGAAGTGTGTGGTGGTGGTGAGCTGACCGTCAGGATTTCAAGCCTGGGTGCTTGTATGGGAAGAAGCTGGTTTGGCACCAGACCCGGCGCGCTCACGCAGGGGGCTGCAGCTGTCAGAGCAGCAGCATGTTCACTGTGTTGGTGTAACTAATAGCTGCTCTGAGGACTTGCCTACATGGGAAAATTTACCAGCATAATTATCCCACTGTAATTATCCCAGGATAACTCTCCCTGTGGATGTGCTTATTATACCATAGGATATGTACGAATATATGGTAAATTTTCTGCATAGATGGGTTTTAAGTTACACTGAGGAGGAGTATTTACATTGCAACCCAGCAGCAAAGCACAGGTTTTATCCTACTTCCCAGCAAATGTTACACCCAGAATTTTCTATGCCAGAGATACTTTCAGTGGGAAATACATATCATTTGATCTGATCAGCATGAATGGAAAGCCTCACACTTGCCCTATAGCATGGGGTACATCATTTGCTTTCACAGAATCGCTGTGAGAGCCAGGGTGAAGGTTGGGACACTGCCTTATACCTCTCTGTGATCCTGTTCAACTGTCTTTAATACTGTGGACATTTGAATATGTTCTTCATTTGACCTTTCTGTTCAAGCTACTGTGACTGAAGTTGGGAGAAATCCTTGGATCGCTAAAAGCTCCTCAAACATGTTGTGGTTTTGACTTTCTTTACCAGGCTTTCAAGCCAGATCCTGTTCCCAAATGTTGTCATTCCTGTTGCTTGAGTGCTTAGTCCATTCTTCTCCGATAACTCTCCTACTTGGGATTTTAGCTTCTCCAATGTGATAGAAGGAAAACAGCTGGGGAAATTATGAGCACTGGGCTTGTTTCTCTATACTCCACGGTAACAGATAAAATTTGCTGGGAGCAAGCCAATCGGCACGCCTGTATAAAAGGATGAAGATGGCTGCGCTTCCTGAAGCCCATTCAGCATTCACCCATCACTGCTGCTGTCATTCCAAGTGAAGGTGGAGCAGAGGCGTCCATCATCAGGGATCGCTTGGCTGGACCAAATTTACTGACAACACCCCCAAAAGGAAGTGATAATTTTGATGTTTGGGCCCAAGCCAATTCCAAAGGAAGGGAAAAAAAATCCAAACAGTAACTAATGTCTCTAAATTGTCTTTTAATTTTCAATAATTTGAAATAACAACAGCCATGTGGTAATAGGCTGGATGAAGTGGCTTGATAAAATAAGCAGCAACACTTGGAAATGAGATTTGGAGTTGAAATTACTCAGCTAGGTGTGTGGTGAAGTTTAGATCCGAGGCATCAGTATGAAGCTATTATTAGAAGGTCCGGAGTAAAATAATTGCAAGTCATTTTGTTCCCTGGAATATGCCTGAGCCAAACCTCCAGACCTAAGCAGCCTGCTCTTTTGCCAGGTGCAGAAATTACCTCTGAGAGACAGTTCATGTGCTTTTCCCCCCTCCAGTCTCAGCAGGAACAGTAAGTTCCAGAAATCCCAGAAAAGCGTCTGTTTTGCGCAATGCGATTTCCAGAACTCTGACCGGTATGTCTTTTCCAGTCTCTGAGATAGAGTTATTTTAGGATTATTGCCTGTGTGAAACTGTACCATGTTCACAAGAGCCCTTTCTCTTGTTTTCCAGTTTGCTGGAAAATCCTGGCCTTGCAGTAAGGCAGCTGACTCTCGTTTCCAGTGCAACTACAAGACTTGGAAATGGCCTCTATGTCAGGTTAGTCCAAATTATAACTCTGTGCTAGCCACACTCCAGCTAACCCTCTACTTTATTGCTTTGCCAAAATTCAGCCAGACCTTTCTTGCTGTTTTCTGCCTGTCTTTTTAAAAAACATAAAAATATAAACAACATAAAGCATACACATTGCTCTTCAGTATTCCAGCTCACAGTCATTGAGTTATGACTGATGGCAGGCATTTGTCTGTATGGCTGTCCATCTACAGTGTTTCTTCCGCCACTTTTTCAGGCACTTTTGTAGGTCGAAGCATACCAGTTGAAGTGGATGAATCCATGCCATGGTCCCCATTTCCAGAACATGTCTTAGAAAAGGCTTTGCAGCCTTCTGGAGAGGATGCGGAGGATGAGGAGTCCCAGACACCATGTGTCGCTCAAATGCCTCAGCCTGTGGCCGATCCATCATGCCTCTGCAGAGCACCAGCATGTCATCAATCAGCACCATCCGTGGAGGCGGACAGAAGCTTGTGGTCAAAATATACTGATCCTGATGGAGATGGACACTTCTGTTCCCCCGGTGAATCAATAGCTGGAGTAGTTCCCTCCAAGATGCATCTTGTAGCTATGGACAAACCAGGCATGCAGCCAAGAGCACAGCTTTCAGCTGACACCGGGCACAACTCCAGTAAATCAGAGCAGAGCTTGTCTGATGCTCCCAAGGACTCACTGGAGGAAAGCGGCCAAGGGAGTTCACGGTCACAGCAACCCTCAGGAAAAAGACCCCCAGCAGAGCTGGGGACCGTGGACACAGGCTACAACTCCCAGTCACGAGACGTCATGGGCATCAAGCACCTGGAGCCCCCCTTACCGCTGGTGTCCGTGCTGAATCCCCAGGACCTCCCAGGACCACTGATCTCCAGAGAGTTTTTTGGACCTGAGCATCAGCAGTGCCCTATGTGCCAGCACTTGCCCCATCCCAATGCCTCCTCGCAAGCCCATGGCTGCTTTGGGCACCGCTGCCCGGCAGAGCAGCACCCCCAGGGCCCATGTGAGTAGCACCGGTCACCCCACGGGAGGTTTTCTGGGTGTATCACAGCCTTCACCAAGCTGGTGTTTTCCTGCTGTACTTAATGGCAATACAGAGCATGCAATTATTAACCTTTTAAAATATCTATTTGCAGTCCATTTTCTATTTCCAGATTTTCGGGTTATGCAGCCGGACTCTCTGATGCAGAACCTCTGAGCCAGATAAAAAGTTAAAGAGGTCACAGTTACTCATCAAATGAAGGCTAATGATTTTGCCTAGAAACTAGCCTTTGTCGGTCATGCTGAGCATAGACAGCCTTCTCCCTGCTGTTATTTCATATTCTAGTCATTTCCTTCCTCCTTGCATCAGTCACTCAGCAGCCTCCTATACCGACTTAATTCCTGTTGTTTCCATAGATTTTCTTGCTCCCACTTGGATCCCCAAAGTTGAGAATTTCCTGCCAGAATCAGGATGGGCGGTTACCCTTGATCTCTGTAAATAGTATCTCCCAGCATTATGACCAAACTCACCCATGTGTTTTATTTCTATGTGAAAAGAGCGTGACATCCATCATCCTCATTTTTTTCTGTTGTCAGCTGAAATGAAAGCTCATTACTTAAAATGGAGCCCTCTCAGCTGCTGGTGATTGTATCACTGAACGCTGATGTGACTCCGTCAATATGGGTGTTTTGGCTCTTGGAGACTACGACGCAGTTTACAGCCTGCTATTAATTAGTATTCCTTTTCAGTCTCTGAGATTTTTATCTGTTATGAAGTGAGCTTTGAACATTCAACAGTAATATCATTGTTTTAATATAATTTATATTACATTAGACTCATGAGACCCCGACCTGTTTTGGGCTGGCTTTGTAATAAAAAGCTGTAGGCCTGTTCCGATAACCCCTTTTTTTTTTTTTTTTAGCCTTCTGTTGACTCCACAGCATTTATATTACATCCATTTAAGGAGTTTTGTCATTCCAGCAATGTGCTATAATTAGGTATATGAAAGAAAGAGGGTATCAGAGCCTCAGTTTTCACCTCTGATCTTGGGACTTTGTAAAGGGGAAGGGGCTACAGATGGACTTTCGTCAATGTCTACAGCTGAACATTTGCAAAATGTCCTCTGGTTTTCTTTTCATACCTTCTCCTTTCCGTTCAGCTTTAGGCAGACAAAGAGCTGGTTGCACAACACCCCTCACTATTTACCTCCATTTACCTCCTCCACATGCTGGCATCATGAGAAGTAGGACATTTACTGAATGAGGCTATTTTGTTTTAAAGCAGGAACTCTGAAAGCCTTTCTTTAGAAAAATCACTACCGTTTCAACCACATCCAGAGGGCAAAAAGAATAAAATAAACTCAGATGGCTGGAGCAGATTTGGTCAGGACCAAGAAGCTGGCAACTGTACTCCTGTTTCTCACACGCCTGGTACAGTGTAAATCACCTCCTGACAGCTCCTTGCGTTTCAGATAATTGTTGGGCAGTGGCAACCCACAACAAAGCTCTGCAGTTTGTGTGTTGCAACACGCCTCTCCTGGGGAACAGCAATTGTGCCCGTAGGCTCTAAGCTGGCTCCGGACACCTGCTATTTGAGATACAACAGCAAAACTGCTTCTGAAGTCAAAGAAATCCTTGCAGCAATGCTACGTGCCCAGGGACCATTATTTCAGATATTTCTATATGGGAGCTGTTGGTGTGTGCAGGCATGCATGCCTGGCCATACTGTGCTTCTGAATGGCAGTGGTTGCATCCGTTAAAATACGGTAGCATCAGATAGATCCAAAGGAAGCTGGTGAACCATTGGCCTAAAAACCTGTAAACCAAACTGAATCTCCGAGAGCCCAGCCACCTTCCCCAGAGCTGGTCATGAGGAACCATATTTACTTTCAATTTTGCTCTCCCAGCCTCTTTCACCCTGTCCTGTTGCAAATAGTTAAGAGGGGGAGCAGGAAAATCTCCTAAAACAATCTCAACAAATTCGTCAGGAATCTCTTTGCAATTCTGGGTTTAGCTGGGTTTTTTTAAAGTATTGGCTCCTGGAATTGGACTAGTTCATTGAAGCTTTGTCGTCTTTCTTTTTTTTTCATCCCCTTTAAAAAAAAATTTTAGTCCTCATGGCTGCTATGAAAATGAAAGCACTACCCCAAAATAGCTAAAAGGATTTAAAAAAACCAGTCTAGGGGGGGAAAAGGAAGAGTGTTTGAGTACTGCAGCTTTCAGAGCCAGCTCATAACACCGTAATCATGCAGCGCTAATAAGCCCTGCCAGGCTGGACTTTGATCTGCGCACAGCAGCTTGAAAGTGCACAGAGCTGCTGCCTAATGAACACTGCAAGCAGAAAGACTGAAAAAAAAGAAAAATAGTTTTCTCCATTTGAGAAACAAACGGCTTACATTGCTTTCTCTTTCAGTTTATGCCAACAGTTCCACCGTACGTTAGTTATTAAACAGCATTACATGTGTGCGGCCAGCAACAGTAAGGTTTTTCAGAATTACTTAAGCAAAACTGTAACTTTGGTCTTCCCCTACAGCCTCCTGGATAGCAACAGGAGCAGCAGCAAGGCCTTAAAAGGTCACTTAGGCAGAAAATTCATACAGGGTGAAGTAACAAACCAAGAGATTATTTTTTCTCTTTTCATTTACAATAATCACAGTCTGTTTAGCCTTAGTGTTGCAAACTGATTTGTTCCAGGATTTTGCATCTGCTTTCATGAGAACGTTGGGATGATTCATTTTCGCAAGTTATTGCCAAAAAGAAATGAAAAAAAAAAAACCCCAACCACCAAAAAACACTGAGGCATGGTAAGTGCAGGGACAAAGCAGCCCTGAATGTTTAACTGTCAGTTGTCCCAACAGCCCAGCCCAGGGCAGGAATCTGAGCCGTGCCATGTATGAATGGGAAATAGGAAACTTCAGACTGTAAAATGTTCCTTAATCTGGGTTCTTTCAGACCAAGATACCTGCAAAAGCCTCCAAACTGCTCAGTTTCCCAAGACATGAAGGAGGACGTGCCTGGAAAGGATTAAACACAAACTGAGGCAAAAATGTATTGGCTGAACTGATAGTTGCTGCCTTTATTTTCTCACCCTCCCAGATGGCAGAGCTCCTTACCAACATTTTGCACATACGTCGCAACTGTTTCCTCCTGTTCCTGGACCTTGCATGAGAGTTATCCACCCGGCCCAGCAAGTCATCCCAAATTACTCAAACCTTCGTGCTCCCAAGGGCACCGGAGACCGACCACCCCAGAGGACATGCTCCTCCCCTGGTCCTCCTCGATTCCCGTAAGTACGCCTCGGGGGGGTGAGTTGTGCGTGGTAGAAGCTCCTCTGATCTGATTTTGTGGGCTTTCAACCAATAATTCTGAAGCCTTGTAATGTTAGTGTGCCCGGGCTGCAGGGGTACATGCGAGATGCTGGGCAGTTTTCTTTATTTGCTATTTTACACCCAACAGGGGCCTGACCTTACCCTAGAGAACTTCAAAGCCAGATACCTGATATGTTGTTACAGCGCACCCTGAAAAGCATGCATTAAGGAAGATAAATGCTTGAAGGTTAAAGGGATGAGGGGTTGAAAAATATCTTAGCTGAAACCTTAGAGCTCTCCTGCTCGAGAGCAAAGGTCAATTTGGTGGCTCACTGCGGTCTTCAGCTTTACGCTGTACCAGCCTGGGATGCCTCAATCACTGGCTTCAGTCATTTCCTTCTTATCTCTTCCATAGTGCAGAGAAAAAGGGAGGAAATCTCGTCCATTGCTGATATATCTCTACCTTGCAGTTTGCAGACTTTTCTATGATTTTTCATGTAGTAATAAACCACCCTGTCTAGCACTTCTCATCCAGGGCTTTTTGACTCATTTTCAAATATTAACTTACCAGGCTTTATATCTCCCTCCTTATAAGGATGTCATTAACAGATGGGAAATACTATGCATGCAGGGTTTTCTCCAGACTCAGCTACTTGAAGACAAATTGAAGCTTCAGGTATCGAGGACATCTGAAATCAGACTATTTTTATTTAAGTGCCACAGTACTTTTAGAGGTGCTAAACTTACAGGTATCTGTGTTTGAAAATGTCCACTTACGTGACATGGTCTTGGAAGAAAACTGGGTGAATAGGAGGGACAAAAGAGGACAAACGGCTGAAATATCACACTGCTCTGGCCTGCGAAAAGTTAGGGGCTGTGACCGAAAAGTGACAGCAAGATAAGGCAGTACTTGCAGTAGAGATAATTGCACTGAAAAGTTTGTCTGAAAATGTAAAAATACTAAGGAATAGTGGGTAACCTTTGGAGTAGTAAAATTTAAAAACAGACTCCTAATTTTTGGTGCATTTGTTAGATAAGGTGAAGTTTTGGGAAGATCTGTAAATTAGCCATAGGGTAGATTTTTGTGGCCGTTTATGAGGTACTTGTTGCTTTTCTTGGTATTTTCTTCTGCTAAAAGAAATCCATAATATGTGGGGTCTGTCCTGCGGCTGCGTGGCTGGTGTTTGAAGGCTGATTCCAGGAACGGCAGTTATATGTTGGTAATATTTGCCTATAGAGTCTTTTGTAACAGAAAACATCTGTACTGAAATGAATAAACCAAATCTTAATGTGACAACAGAAAACATGCTGTGACCAGCCTGTCATCATTCATTTAAGGAAGGCAAAGAAAAAAAAGAGAGTGGGCTTGATTGACTAAACATCACTGCTCTGTGGGGAAAAGCCCTCAGAGAAACCTAACACTCGTCCAACAGATTCAACCCAGCAGCTTCAAAGCACACCTCACATAAAAATCTCTATAGATTTCCCTTCCTATTGGCTTAAACTGTGAAGCCAAAGTGTAGTGGGACAAGAACTGCTAAGCTTCCTAAAATCATCCCTTTCTGTTTGTTACAACGGAGAAGACGTTAGGCAGTTATTGCAGGTCTGGAGCACAGATCCCTGACATGAGAAACCCTCATTGCATCTCCTGTTGCTGGTCAAGAAATGAGCTTTTTTCCTTTTAGCAAAACTCTTGAGTTTTGCCCCAAACTGGAGATGCTCCAAGCTGTGCCAGAGCTGGAGGTGGAGTGTCCTTGTACCCCCATTTTTCCCAATCCCCATCTTGCGCTGTGCCTCCTGTGCTGCACAGGACATTCTGAGAGCACCTGAGGTGCGATGAAGCACCCTTTAGATAATGGAAAGAGGTTACCCAAGTGCCACCCTGCTCCCATACGTGCGCAACAACATCCACGACGTTTCTCACTCAGAAACAGCCTTTGCTTCTGCTAATTGCAAACATAACAGCTTTCAGCTAAGAGGTGCATTTACTTCCTGTGGCTAATGCTGCTTCTGCAATAAACTGCTTCTTGTGGCAGACTGTCACCAAGGTATCATCTGTTCAAAAGATGCTGTGATAACTTCAAAAGACGCTGAGCTAAGCATTTCTACAAGAACTTTTCCTAGCTAATATGCAGATAAAGTTCTTAGCATGTTATTAAAAGAAAGAAAAAAATCTGAATTTTACCTGAAAATAAATATTTTTTAAATGCTCGCTTGCTTTTTTTGTAGAAACCAGCTATACAACCAGCTACCTAATGGTCAGCTGCCCCCCAAGGCATGTGGCCCAGATGAAGCATGCTGTTGTCCTTCTGACAATTCACCATCTCCAGCTGCCGTCCCGAGACCTCTCAGTAACCCTGCAGCCAAGGGAACTCTGAGAACCAGCAATTTGCCGGAGGAGTTGCGTAAGTGGTTAGCAAATTTGTTCTGTGCAAGATTTTACAAAGCAGCCTGACAGCTTTAGGTGGGAAAGCTCCGGGGGGGAGAAGGCAGGGGGAACAACATTAAGACACAAAGACAACAAGAAAAGAAAAGACTGAGTGTCATCACATCTGTAGAGTGTGAGCATTTGTGTTTAGTGGGATGGAATTATCCCCTTGAATCCTGAAAACATAATTGTCATTAATTATTTGTTATTTTGTTTACAAAAAATAAATACTGTTTAGATTGCTTTGGTACTTCTTGCTAAACAGGATGTCCCTTTGAGGCAGAGGCACTGAAGCTTACAGTAAAAGACTAATAACAAACAAAGCCCTAGGGATAAAGTGTTTCTGCCCGTCCCAAACCAGACAAATATGTCGAGTCTCAACTTCAGTTTCTCCCTGACCTGGTGAGTGGAGAGGACTTTGGTCCGGGAGCCCACGCGGAGGGCTGAGGGCAGCACAGGCGCTGGCTGAGGTGCTTCTCCTGCCACCAGCCCCTGAAACGCTTTCACCCTTCAACTCTTACGGGAAAGTAAGGTTTCAGAAAACTGGCTTCCTTCTTAATGCCGTGCTGGCTAGCAGGTGAGATATACCGTTGCTAAGATCCCTCCACATCTCTCCTGAGGTTTGGATTTTTCCTTTATTCTTCATTTTGCACATCACCTTTCAAATCCAGAGACTTGCATCTCTCTGGCCCGTAGGAGTAAGTTATGACACCGGATACCACTCTTGGCTAGACCCTACTTTATCAGTTAGTGTGTCCTAGATACAGGAATTACTGGATAAAACTGTGTCATTTGTGATACACACACAGCTGGATTAGATTAGCCAGCTGGCTCACCCTGACCTGCAAACCCATGATTCTTTAGTTAGTAAGAAAACTCCTTCCACGATGGCAAGGACAGCTGAGAACATCGCTGTCATCAGCCATCCTGCCTGCCTGCACAGGAGGTTAATGCTGCTCTAAAGTGAGGCAGTACGGCGAGCGTGAGGGTTCCTCCAGCTCTCAGTCAGATCAGTGAGGTCTGGAGGAAAGCCGTGCGGGGTTTGAGTTCAACACCAAGCCACTGTGCTATCCTGCATCCATTTTGTAAATAATCCAAAGAGACGTAGGTGAGCGGAACCTGCAGTGTGGTGGAAAAGGAGGGCTGCGAAAGTCTCACCCTCCAAATGGTGTATTTTAATGCATCACATATTCATATGGACTCTCTCTCCTAGGCAAGGTCTTTATAACCTATTCGGTGGATGCAGCGGTGGAGGTCATGAAATTTGTGAACTTCCTGCTTGTAAATGGATTTCAAACTGCTGTAAGTATTCCTTCCGGAGAAAATGACTTTCAACCAGGAGAGAGAAGAGACTTTTTTTTTAAAAAGCAGAGGCGATACACTGTCCATTTAAATGTTTTTCTTTTATCATCACATTTTGTAGGTTAAAGAAGATACAAATAGAATGAACTAGCCTTGGCTTTAAAAACTGTAACTTAAATGATTTGCCTTTTTGTTTGCTCATATTTTAACTGAATTTCATGCTTTGAAATGTGTTTTAATAATGACCCTGGAAAATTTCATTTCGTGACACCAGATACCAGATGGGCAATAGTATGAGGTTTTGTGAGCTATTCCATTAACTTTGTCTCATATTTGATCTGTAATATCAATATTAAAAAAGGTCAATTTTCATGTTCATCCCATCCCAGCTTTTTTTCTGCGATGCTATTACATCGTTGGTTCTTCAGATGTGAATACCTTTCTGCTAAAAAATCATCTAAAATCAGTGTATTTCACACAGCTTAATGAAACAGCCCATCTCATGGTTTCATTTGCTTTGTTATAGTTTTAAAAGGGATTCTAAAATCACTGGCCTGAAAAGGTCTGTGTCCTACCGTCTAATCCCATAGCCCTCCAGATTTTCATTTAACTTCTCATGAGTTTGCTTCTTCATAACATCCTTCTCTTAAGGGAACCATCCACAGAGGCTCTAGGATTCAGTGTTCAACAAAATCTTGATTCATATTTTCTTATTTCAAGTGCATATGCTATCTGACCCCTCAACCTTCACTCTTTGGCTTCAATTCAGGAAAGCATTTAAGTAAGTGGCTATCATTAAACTGAATGACACTCAGTGGGGGGCTTTGCACACGCTTATTTATTTTCATGAATCAAAGATTTTTTTGAGAGACTGCAATTATACTTCTGTCCAGCAGTTCTGTACTATGACCAATTCATAAGAAAGCTTTGGGCACCATAGCGGTATGGAGTAGAAGGCTCATTAATGGCACCTTTGCTGGACAAGCAATTCTTGCAGCCTGCTGCAGCATAATAAATATAGCAAAATGGCCCCAAAGCAGGGAAACAAATATTCTCTCTACTTTCAAAAGGGGAAAAAGAAAGACTTGAGAGCAGAACATGACTCTTTTATCGAAAGGGTGGAGAAGTTAATACTTACTCCTTGGTCACAGTCATTGATTGCCAGTTTCTGGGCTTATTGAGTGTGCAGGGAACTGAGTGGTGTCTCCACCTCTCTGCTGTCGCTGAAGTCTGGGTTACTGCATCCAGTATCAGTAACCTGGTTGACTTCCCACCACACACCCTGAAAATTTAGTTCAATATGAAGCTAAAACTTGACACTGAGTATATAACCTTGCAGCCAGAAAATAGTGGACATTTGCAGCTACACAGATAGAAGAGGTGGGCAGCCATCCGCCTTCGTGAGGTGTTTAAAGAGGCAAAAAAGCCATTTTGCAAACTTCGCATAAATAACGTTCGCTGGCAGCAGCTGTTTCTTGTTCTGTTGAGCAAAAAATGCCCAGGAGTTGGGATCTGGCAGGGCAAGGTGGCCGGTCGAACGGCCGGCTGCACGGGAGCCCAGCAGTGTGCCTGCAGCAGCCCCGCTCCGCCTGCCCGGGGTGCCCGTCCTGCTTGACTCCGGACTGCAGGGAAAGGGGAGAAGTTGTGTGTGCACACGTTTCTTTCCTAAGGGAATTAGGCACACGTTAGAAACTAGGGAAAAGAGCAGGTGCCTTTTCAGTGCCACCAAATAGGGAGGAAAGGTGAAAGGATGCTCACCACAGGTTTTCATTCTCTTGCAGATTGATATATTTGAAGACACTGTACGAGGTATTGACATCATTAAGTGGATGGAGCGCTACCTAGGTGATGTATGTAAAGGCAATTTAACCTTGTTCATGGCAGAGGTGACCTGAGGAAAATGGTTGAATTATTCTAATAGTAACAGGAGCAGAATCAAAATGCAAGACCCTACTATTGTCTTCCCTGCCCCTACACAAATGGCAGAGGCCTTGCAGAGAGAGCATAGGCAAATCTCACTCACTTCTGTATCTTATGGTCCCAAAGCTCTTTCTTTAAGAAATGAAGTGCTAATCCTGGCATTCCTGCCAAATTCCAATGCTGGCTGTTACATTCAGCCTGAAGCTGCCATTGGACCAGTTGCTCCTCCATCTCATTTTTAAATAGTGGGGTTTAGCTATGCTTGGTTAAAATGTTATCTGGTTTTCATCCCAGGCTGCATAGTAGTGGCTAACGTTCATTCTGCTTCTCACCTGTAGCTTGTACATTGCTATCTAAAACACTAAAGGGTTCTGCTGGATAAACCATCTTATATGTAAACTGGAAATTGGTGTTCTGTTAGTCAAATGATTTGCTCTCATCACTGTGTATCTATCGAAGCAGTAAACCAGAGATTTATGTTGCTGCCAGCACAGCCTCCCGCAGCAACGACTTCCTCTGAAGTTCAGCTGAGCAGGGAGTGCACATCTCCTTCAGGATCACGCCAAGTGGTCCCATTACCCCAGCACAGCTGGACACAAACTGGCGATTCTGTCTCTTGACACATGCCATCATGGGGTGGCTTTCTTTGATTCGTGCCTTGCTGGGTAGCCACCGGGCCTCTGACTCACTCTGGGCAGATCTCCGTGGCTTGGGAACAGGATGACAAAGTGGTGGGCTCTCCCCCACCTAAGCAAGGAAGCTCAACCACCTGAGACAGCAGTACCCAGGTTTCCTAAAGGTGTCCAGCGGGACGCCTTGGCTCAGGTGCACTACCATGCAGGCATGGTACTACTGCATGCAGAGCAAGCTTGGGGCCTCTGTTGCGGCCATGCAGTTATCCCTTCTGGGACTTTCATCAGGGCAAATTAGGCTCGGGCTCACTATGTGCAATGGAGGTACTGAAATCAGAAGCCAGGGTGAATTTGCTTTTGCCAAAAACATCATTATCACTTAAAATGCAACCTGACGGATCTCCTTTGGGACTCCTGCACAGTCAGTAGGAGAGACCAATATGTGTAGGGAGCAATTCCCCGTCTCCAGATGAGGATCCTTCTCTGACTGCCCGCCCCAGAAATGTTTGTTTTCCTCCATTGACTGTAGAGGCAGTTTCTAACTTCAAAACTTTATATGTGTGAGGAAGAAGGGACTGCTTGGACACAAGCAGGGGGATGTGTGCAACCGGGCATGTCTCTGCAAACCCTCAACATCTGTAAGTGCTTACATATATGTCAGGCACAAGCAAAACTAATTCTGGAGTATGTTAAGTTGGTGTAAGGGATAATGGCTCCTTACCGTATTTGACCCTGTGGTGGGGCAAATTCCCTTGATATTGCACAGAAGGAAAGAGTTAATTAGGTGCCAGGCTGATGATGAGGCACAGACTTGGAAGCCTTACACAGCCTGATGTGGCGGGGATGAAAGACAGGCCCTAGGTAAACACAAGGAGGAGGCTTTCATCTGCTGAGCCTCTTCACCGGCCCACCATTAAGGAGGAGAGACGTTTCCCAGATAAGAAGGATGGCCCCTCTGTGGAAACCTGAGCTCAGTGGGGGCCTGGGATTAAACAGGTCACAGGCAGGATCCGGGCTGTCCCGGCAAGGCGAGGAGCGTTGCCTTCAGCCCGCTGCGGCAAGGTGGGACGGAGCTCTAGGTAACCCTAAACCTGCCCAGGCCATCCCGCAGCAGCCCACTCCTCTGCACGCTTCGCTCCTAAGCTCAACAAGAAAAGTTGTCATTTCTGTTGCAGAGAGCCCTAGATGCAGCTTCCATAGACAGCTGCCTTTCGTGGCTTTGTGCGTAAAAAGCCATAGATGGTTAAATAGATGCACTTTTACATAAGCTGTTGGAAAATATTTAGGTCTGAATTTGAAGATAAAACTTTTCTGTGTATGTACATAGACACTCTACACTGATAAAAAGTAGCTTTTTATTACAGGGATTCCAACTGTAAACTGGTAGCTGCTAATATATCTCTTGACATTTAGAATTTCTATATTATGAGATCTCGAGAAATAATGAGGAGAACGAGTGTACGAGCTTCTCCTGTATTTCCTGCCAGAATGAATGAGATCCTCTTGTGTTTGCCAAGAACATAAAGATCACTTAAAACACAAACTGGCAGATTTCCGATCTGCCTCTACCAAACACACTGCGTTTCCCAATTTCATAAAAGTGCTTTTCTCCCTAACAGAAGACGGTGATGATAATCATAGCAATCAGTCCAAAATACAAACAGGATGTGGAAGGGGCTGAATCCCAGCTGGACAGGGATGAACACGGCTTACATACTAAATACATTCACAGGATGGTAAGCAAGGACATGCATTTGCTGTTTTACAAAGACTCTGTCTCTTCTTCTCAAAAGACAAATCTGTCTCCAAATGGCAGGTTCTTTGCTTTGTTTTCCCTAATCCCCATAGTTAAACACCCCCCTTTGGAATTCATTAATCCTCCCTCTCATCAGCTCCGTATGCTCATTAACATCTGCTAAGAGGTTCAAGGAAGAAAAGTCCTATTAAACATGCTCATCTTGTTTCTCCATATTTATTGTTCAATTTTTTTTCCCGCCTTCACCTTCTTGAGCCATTGTTGCCCTGCCGTATAGCCCTGAGCCCAATCTTATCTAACAGTGCCTGACCTTCCTCCCTATAAACCAGCCCCTATCGCTTCGGCCATCCTGTAACTGAGGTCTTTTTTCGGGCAGCAGTAAAGCTGGCTGAAAGGTGGAATTGCAAAGCGAAGGCCAGAGCTGCAAAGGAGGGGGCTCCTGGGGAGTGCAGGGTGGCAGGAGACCGCGGGGGGTCACAGATTCCCATCTCTGCAGTCTGTCGCGGGATGGACATTTAGCCCAGAGAAGCCCACAGAGCCGTGAACCTCATCCTTTCTCCCTCAGTTTGCAGTTTGCTGCCCTTCTCAAGCTATAACCCATCTGATTCCCCGGGTTGCTCCTGCGGTCAGACTTCCCAGAAGCTGTCACCACCAAATGAGCTCTCAGCAGCACTTTGCTGTCCTTACCACCCACCCCCAGGATGCCTGTGTCTGGGGACACGGCGGACAGGCTGGGTCCCAGCTCAGACACGGAGCTGGGACATGGGCAACAGGCTGCGTCCTGGCTTGGACACAGAGCTGGCCTCCGGCTGAAATCTTTCACCCTGTTGGAGACTGAACAGGGGCCTTAGTCAAGTCAAGCTTCATCGGTTCTAGATGGATTTCATGGGATTGCAACTGCAGCTAAACCCACAATTATTTCACACCACAGAACTAAATGCTCAAGAAATGTTGACAGATCTTTCCTTGTACCCTTTCTGTAGTAATGAAGAATCAGACTAAGTGGCCAAACAAAACGATACCGAGTCCACCAGCAATAGACCAAATCAGTTAACAGAAGAGCAGTTTAAGTAAGCGACAAATGTTTTTACGCATAGGATTCAGATGCATGTGAAGAAAAATTAACATGTCATTACAATAAATCTGGCAATCTGTTCTATTCTAGATGCAGATCGAGTTTATACAACAAGGAAGTATGAACTTCAGATTCATCCCTGTGCTTTTCCCAAATGCCAAAAAGGTAACATACATACATGCATATATACTTGTCACACGATTAAGCACATATTATTTTGATCACTGTGCACCAGATGAAATCTTAAAACCTAAGCTCTCAATTTCTTGGTTCTTAATATCCCAATAGTAATATTCCAAAGCTACATTTTACATTAAAAGTTTATAGTTCTATGTACATACAAATAAAAAACATTTCATCCACAATATAAATCAGTGCATAAATGTATTTCTGATGATGAATGTACAACTAAAACTCAAATTGTCTTGAGCATTGAAAGAATTTAAAAGGAGAGAGACAATCTATCCAGCAAGCATGCTTTTTATATTAACCCTTTTATAATTTTCTCCAGATGTAATGCCGATGAGTGAGATGGGAGAGATTTATGACTGATGTGAAGTGAGGATCTGGAAGAGGGTGGGTTGAGAATACAAAAATAAAGAGGATAATAAATATTAAAGTACTAGGCCATTGCTTGAACTTTGATGGGCCCATCAAAGGCAAACTATAAGGTTTTTTTAGGACTTGCAATTTCATCTGCCCTCCTTATTGGTTTTGAAGATTCATTTGAGAATAAGAAATAAGTAATGCAACAGATTCCCATCTCTTTTTCCTCACTCTGAGGGAATCTCTTGGATTTTTACAAGGCCAGAAAAGTTAAACAGGTTCAGTTATACTTGAGAAATTGCATTCTTCCCCAAACATAGAATGGATGTGTTGGATACATGTTCACTTTTTGTCCCTAAATGCCGTGCGCACCGTTGGGTAGCTGTCATGTTACCCCTAGGTACAGCTACATTTTGGAAAAATATGGAAAGATTCTTTCTATTTCTTTAGGTGCCCAAATTTTGGAACGCGAGTCAAAATTTAAACAATGTTATCAATGACTGTAGGGCTGTGAAGATCCACTGCACTTGTGGATTTTAGTGTAACAAAGTTCTTTATTTAGGCACTGATTTAATATAAGCTCAGAAATTTGAGATTATGTCCCTGGCTTTGTAAAATATGTGAGGTCCTCTGGAATGACCGGTACCTCTGGTATTCCATGTCATTCAGCTCCCTTCCCGAATGATCTCAGTCTGGTATTTGCCTTAAGTGTGACAAGCTGGAAGGCGGCCCTGGTGGGAATTGGCAGACCAAAGGCAGGGAACTGGTCAGCTTTTTCAGTCAGTCTTTGCAGCTTGGTCTGGGGGGAAAGGGCAGGACTGCTCCTAACCTTGGGGGCTCCTCCAGTGCCTGCAGCGTGAACCGACCATACAGCCTGGCCACTCAGCACCTTAACGGCTGCAGAGAGAAGTGGCCCAGCAGGCACTACAGCTGCCTTTGGGCTTTGAGACAGACACAAGAACAATACACTTACGTTAATTTTGGCTGAACTTTACGTATCAGAAGACTATTTAACATATAGCGGCGGTTCTCTCAGACAGTGATCTATAAGGAATTTCCAGGGTTGGTTTATTCAGCTGCTGCTATCAAAGCATCAGGCTCCAGGCAGCCTTCCTGCCCATCCTCTGTAGTCCACATCACCCTTCAGTTTTTCAAGAGGTGCCTTTCTCGTCTAAGTTATGCAGATCAGCATTTTCTATTGCCATTGCTTTGCTCTCTTTCTCCACACATTTCTTTGGTACATCATCTACCTTCATCTAACTAGTTAAATGATAATATAATTGAGGACATCATGGGTGGAAGGAGAGCATCAGAGCCTGAACAAATTGCAGTAATGAAGTCTGTGGGCAGACAAAGCAAGGTACCTGAAAAATGCCATATCTATGTACAATTGGATGATACTGGTGGGCAAATTACTTTCGTTTTGTCTTTTTTGTACTGTCCTTTACATGTTCAAGTGCTACTGCAGCTGACAGTGGAAAAGAGCAGGAAAGCAAGGTTTGGAAGGTTTCATCTGGGGACGGGGCTATTATATGAGTTAATCTCATACGAAGCACATCATAAAGCACTGCTGGTATGTGAAAGTTAGTCAGCCTCCAACAGGAAGGGATCTATGTGATCCAAAGAGCATTCATTAGGAAATTGAATAATGAGGGGGAAAAGCACAACACACAGTTAAGGTGGAACTGGTATTTCCAGCTTCCCATCGTACACTGCTAAAGGAAACCTGGGTCTCGCTGGTTCAAGGCTTGCTTTGAGCCAAACCACAGAAATGTGTCCTCCTGACCTGGTCACCCCATGACCAAAGCATTAAGCCTGATTGCCCCACGCTGGAGGCTCTCTCTGGCAGAGTGGCAGCAGACGGCGGGGTGAGGTGAGCAGGGTCGGTGCCGGAGAAGCCAGAAGAGCTCAAACCGTGCTACGCCGACACGGCCCTGAACACACAGCCCTGCCCTCTGCCCTCTTCCTACCAGTTTGATCCTCAGAGTTACCAAATACTCTCTGTGGTGTAGAGAGAATTTCCTCTTGGCTTACATATACACAGCTGAATAAAAAACCATTAAAAGGGCGGTAACCATTTTCCCATTACTCCCACCCACAATGACAGCTGGTGTTGCATGGCAAAGAAAAGCCCCCTTCTCACTTTTTCTACTCTCCTTCTGGATCAAAATAGCAGCTATAGTTACCCATTTACCCCTACACACCTCCCTCAGGTTGAAATTCTTGCCAGAGTTGATAAGCATGCAGGTGGTTTTCGCACTGAGTTCATTATGGAGGATATTAAATGCAATTGGCCACAGGAGCAGTTCTGGAAGAAAGGAGCAGAGCCTGTCCCTGGATGTATAGTGCCTCTCTCATTATATTCCCACTTGCTGGTTTCTTACCTACTATACATTTCTCACACTAATTTCCATCTTTTCAAGCTTAACTAATGATTTCCCATGTGGACCAATATCAAATGCTTTACTGAAGTCCAGACCGACTATGCCTACTGCATTTCCTTCCTCCAAAAAATGTAGTTTCTTATCAAAGACAGAGGGACGGCTCATTTGGTAAACCCTTGCTGTATTTCATTGCATTTCCTTCTATAGCCCTTAACAAGATTTAGTAAAGAAACAAAGTTTACGTAATAAGAGTGTGCTCATAAACATAATTATCTTTGTGTCTCCCAGTAACGTTTGAATCTCCTGGCCAATTTCAAACAGGTTTTTCAAAGGAGTAAAGTTCATAAAGATTAAAATCCATTCCTGTGCAAAAACAGACTCGCAGGTGGAGGCAAGAAACGTTATTCATGCTCCTACCAAAGGGAACGCTGCAGGATCTTACCCTTGTTGGGCAGTGAGGTGTCCACCTGGAAGAACAACATTTTAAAACCTCCACTTTGCAGAGATGGTTGACCAAAGCCTATACTTTCTCAGTCACTGGAGAAAGAGGAAAGCCGGGCTTGATAGATACCTCTGCCACTCACCAAGCTGCTTGCTCAGAAGCCTTGGTGAGGTCAGACTAATGGGTCTGTAGGTGCCTGTGTGACTTACCTCCTTCTTATACAAAAATCGTACAGATCGAACAAAGTGGTTGCATCAATTAACACAAACCGCTCCCTGCGCAGTGGAAATGATGCAGCCTCATTCCTACGGCTGTACGGGCCAAGGAAAAGACAGCCAATTTGAGAAGCATGAGGCTTTGGAATGAAAGATTTGGACTGCAGCTAGGCTGTTTGCTGGCAGGCAGGACGTGTGCTGCCCCTGCCAGGGCATCCCCTGGCGAGGAGCCAGAGACGTGGTCCACGCCAGCAGCTTTTTTGCTCTGTCCTCTTGGAGCTAGCTCCGCTCACTTGACAGGGGTTGTGCTGCTCCTAACAGGGGCCACCTTGGGAGAATACTGCCCTGCTTAAATAAGCTCTCCAAAAAGAAATCTCCACCTTCATGGTGGACATGAACTGGTTTTGATCAAGGATCAGTCTTTGACCCTTTTAATGAGTGGTATGATAATAGCCCTTCACTCCTACACATCCAGGCTGTCCATACGGAAACCTCCCAAGGCCATGGAGACATGGGAACGTGAGGTCTGAGCAGGCTCCTCTCCATCAGCCTGCTGTCACTGTCCAGGGGCATGGTGGTCCCAGCTTCATTGTGTTAATGGACATAGCCAACCCCTCTGAAAGACTGCATCTTTCCCAGGATGCAGGGAGTGGTGGAGGTTTGACCCTGCTAATCTGGAGATGCATTAGCCTCTCCTCGAGCTCAGCACTGGCCTCAACCTCCTGCTGAGGAGGTGGCCAGAGGACACCACACTTGGTGAAGGAAGGTGCAAGGAGAGGGGGAAGAAGGCTACCAGGATAAGAAATGCTCCCCTGGGGTCCTGCTCTTTCCCTATTGATTCTCATCTCAAGGTTGAACATGTTGTGTAGATCCTTCAGCAGTTACTAAAGTGGCAGCCTTTCCCTGGTAGGGGCACTGAAATGCCTCCCTTCTCTTCTCAATGTTTATTTTCACAAGCCTTTAGATGCCTGTCATTGAGATCAGATTGCCTTTGAAACGTGGTGAAATTAGCCAATGTGATGGCAGGAAAGAAAGAGAGACAGGCAAGCTGTGAGATCACACGAAGTTCATTTATTTAGGAACCCAAATACAATTCTGAAGCCAAATTAAAATTTCTTGTTGTTACGGGAAGTGCCTAGAACAGACAAAATGAAATCTTGCTTGGCAGAGTCTGATGGAATCTGCAAGGTTCTGGTACAGATTCAGGAGGATTTATGGGATATTGCTTTTTTCCATTTGTTTTTCAGGAACATGTGCCTACCTGGCTGCAGAACACTCACATTTATAACTGGCCAAAGAATAAGAAGAACATCCTTTTGCGGTTACTGAGGGAGGAGGAATACGTTGCTCCTCCAGTAGGACCTTTACCAACACTCCAGGTTGTGCCATTATGAACGTTATTACTTACAGTGCACGACAAGCAGTTGTTAAAGGGTTGTTCTTGGCAGAGAGCCAAGGCTCTTCCAGATGGCTCTTTTTGATGACAGAAGACACTCTTTCTGCAAAAGGAATTGGTTGTCTTGGGTAACTCAGGCTCGACTTGTTCTCTACCATGTTAAACATCTACTTCTGAAGCTGATGGGACAGAACTCTTTTCCCTAGATTTTTAAATAAGCTGCAAATGGAAAGAATGCCCAGTTTTATTTTAACATCTGTTTTTAACATATTCCTTTATTAGTTGATATAGCAAACAAATACCAGAAATAATGTTGCAATAAGTGTAAAATAAAAATTACATCCTCCTTTTTGCTCAGGGTTTCTTTAAAGATATTCCTGCCTTGTATAGCATTATCGAACAGTTAATTTGTATAAACACTATTAAATATATTTGCCTTTTGTAAGGCAACCTTATATATTGCGTCAGCTTTTATTATTGCTGGGAACAACGGAGGAATGGTAACTGTTGGGTAATGCAAGTTTTCCTTAGCCTGTCTTGCATAAAGACACTGTCTTCAATTAGAGGACTCTCAGATCTGAAATCTCTGGAGTTCCATTTCCTTACAGCTTGGCCCCTTAACACCTTCAGCATGTTGCAGCAATAGTTCACAAAAGGAGAGCTAAATGCACGACTACGTGTGTGCTGTCAGTACTGTGGAACACTACAGTACTTTTTATAGCAGGCCTTTAGCTTCATTACTGCTCTTTGGCCATTATTTAAAACAGAGCATGTCAAAGGACAATTGGCATTTGGAAAGCCAGCGATTGTTAAGAGAAATAACATTGACTCCTACAACTTGTATGCAGTATGAAACAATAAAATAATCAAAGATGTTGGAGAGCCATGGGGTGTTAGCAACCAGGAAGGTTCAACAACATCACATCTGCTAAAATTTGAACTTTTTTTTAACAGAGCACATGACTTTGGTGAGGGTTCTTTTTTTAAAACTGCCTTAACCTTACTGAGGTAACAGTGGACCACATTCTCTTAAAATTCCGCAGCCCTTATTCTTTAGAGTAGTTGTACAAGAATGTCCTGCTCTGACACAGAGCACTTCATGCCTGCTCAATGCAGGCTCTTTCCAAGATCCTCCTCAGCTTTATTATTTGTTATAGAATGACTCAAACACAGCTTTATAAAAAAGTACATGTGTTTGGTAGTCCAAAAGTAAATTAGCCCAGAAGTTGATACTCCTGTTACATTACCCAAATTATTTAATTAGCTTTCCACAAAGGTGATGCCAGTGTGGTGTGTTGATACAGGACGTGTTTTGTGGTGCTGATGAGAAACAACTGAAGAACCACATTGCAGATATATTCAGATTTTCCTTTAGCAGGCTTTTGCATAAAGAGTTGCAGCCATTTAAGAGAACTGGGAGAAGGGTGTAGACAGTGTTGCCAACTCTTATAATTTTGATTGAGGTATTTATTTGCTGTGCTTCTTACAACTCCAGATTCTAAAGAGAAGCTCGGCAACTGAAATAGGCTAATACCTACCGTGCCAGCAGCTTCTTGACAAGGCACAATAAAATTGTGTTAGGTAGTGGTACTGCTAGTTACCTACTTGTGTGTGGGGAGGGGAGATCCATTTTCCATGTGATAAAATGAAAAACTAAGCTTCCAATTAAGAAAATAACTTTCTAGTATATGGTGACAAGCCTCAAATCATGACAGAAATCCTTCTTAAAAGGTCAACAAAGTGAAGACAAAAGGAGTGGGATGTGGGTACCTAAACATCGACATTTAGGGTCACTTGGAGTGCCCTACAGTATTGAGCTCAGCCTCCAGGTTGAGCAAGTGTCCTGAAATGCTATGGCGTATCTGCGATATGGCCGTCTCCGGTATTTTAAGATATCTGAAGTGTTTTAACACTGTGAACTAGTCTGTCTCAAATGGCTTCTGAGCCCCTTAGCCAAGTTCTACCACATTTAATAGGGAGAAGCTCAAAGATACTAAGTGCTTACGAGTTTCATGGAAACACTTAACCTGAGCAAAGAGCTAGCCCCAAACCTGCGTGCTGCGGAGGGAGAGGCTGCAGGGGCTCAGGCCAGGGGAGGTCTCTTCCCAGAGGTGGGCAGCTGGCCAGCCAGCACTCACAGGAGTCACAGCTGGCCATCCTGCCCCTGGACGGGGCCGGCAGGGCGCTGGGAGGGCTTGCGGGGTGCACAGTCTGGGTAAGGCTGGAGGAGAGAAATCTGTAGGGCATGAGGCTGTGTCGGTTTTGCTGCTTGCAAAGCAGCATATTAGGGAGCGCAGTTAAGCATTCAAAATGATTAGCGAGGCTGGGTAGTAAATTCCTTTCATCATTTTGGCTGTCATCCTAAAATATGTGCTCTAGATTTACCACAGATTTGCTTGGTTTGGGCCAGGGAATTTCATTAAGTAACTCCTGCATCATGTGATACACAAGGTTGCATTAAATGGTCCAGTGATCATTTCTATTCTTCTGTTTCAATGATCCTTTTCTGAAAAACAATGCTAGCAGAGTGAGGAAGAAAAACTAAGCATTAGTGTTTAGGAATTACAAAGACCCCAATCTATTTAACTGCTGGGGCATTATTTTTTTTTAATTGAATAACAATTCCCAGGATTCATTGATCTTTACATTAGTTATAGCATCCTACAAGGACAGAAACCATGATGGGGAGAGTGTGAGTAATGAGCTAGCAGCCTAGTGAATCATTTCCCCTAAAGCTTTGTATTTGTAGAGAGACAGATGGTGGGAGCTGTGAAGAGGGAGAGGGAGGAGAAAAGCCTTTTTTTGCAAACAAAAGTAGGGATAGAGGACAGTGAAAAAAAGAAATAATCAGCAGGTAAGGGAGAAGAAGAGGCTGAGAATACACCAGCTGTTTCAAAACTAATGCGTTAATGTTAAAAAGGATTAGGGTTAAGGGAAAATATAGGAAGGAAATTACAGAAAACAAGAGCTTTGTGGCTGAGAGGGGAAAAATTTACCAAGAGCAGCCCTAAAAATATGTTTGTAGATGAACTCTTGAGTCAGTTATTAACTTTATGTGTAAATAAAGGGGAAGTAGCTGAAAGTATGCAAGTGTCCCTCCCGCAGGCTGGCAGGTACCCACAGAGGCAAAAGGCATTGCTTGAAGAGCGACAGTAACGCTGGGGGTTTCTCTCACAGCGCCTGTACATTTGCAAGGGGTGTGTGGGAGAGGAAGTACACTGTCCCTAATGTGGAAAATAAGAAGCCAAGCAAGACAGTGACATACTTAATGCTGGGATGAGTGCAGCATTAAGATAGAGACAGAGATCATTGAGAAAGAGCCTGCTTTGCGGGCTTGCCAAAGCCGAGATGACATTAATGCATGTAAAGATTTTTTTATGCAAGTCACCTCTGTGACAAAAATATGATTGTAAAGTTTTTTATTCCAAAGTTAAGCTAGATCGGCCTCTCCAGTGAGGGAAGCGTACGGCAGTTCTAGTACAAAGTTAATCCAATAAAGCCTTGCATGCAAGACATGAAATGCTGCCCTAAGAGCTCATTTTCTCCTGGTAGGCTCTTAACTGCTATCATTTGGTGCCATTTAAGAACATAAAGCAGCAGACGTCCCTGCAGCCTCTCTGGGACCAGCAGCAAGGCAGATAACGAAGCTGGCTCATTAGAGCAGCTCCACCGAAGGGCACCTTGCTAGGAGCATGCCCCTCCTTTGACTCCAGCCAGTGACCAGGCTGCAGGTACTGGAGATCCGGGCACCTTCATAACAGCATCAGTCCGGGCAGCAAACTTTGGCGACATGGTCAGCTCCACAATGAGATGTACGGATGGAGGAAAAGGAGAAACTGCCACCATTATCATGCTTCTAGGTTGTCCGATTGGAGACGCTGGTAAAGCTGAGGGAGATGATACCTGGTCTTAAAAGGTAACGGAGGGGGAGAAGGGGGAGCTACGTGGCCTCACAGTGCAAAAGGTCTACTGTGGTAACAAAGGAAAACATACCTCGGAGAGTTTCCTCACCCTCAGCGTGCAGAACAGGTGCACGTTATCTTCCAAAGCAAACACCTCTCTTGTTATGCTTTGGCTTTAATTTAACAGGTTCCCCCATGCCCACACCTGCGGGAGTCTGCCACTGTTTAACGCGTGTTTGGGAAACAGATCCTGCCTGGAAGGCCACGGCTTTCAGTGGTCTCTCCCTCCACCACCCTTTATCACGAAGCTGCTGCAGGAAAGCACTCCCTTAATACTGGGTTTGCAGTACCAATGGGCTAGTGCTGATCCTTCTCCCCGCTCCCTGACACAGGTCTTCTGAAGTTCAAGGCTGGCACGCAGCACATCAGTGTCGTTAGAAATCTCCACTGTGTCATTTCTGCTCGAGCTGTGCCAATAGCTGCTCACACGGGTCCCCGCAGCCAGCAGGAACCGCGCTGGCACACGAACACCTCACAAAAGCCACTTGCGAAGCCCTCTCTGAGATGCTAGGGCTTCAGACACGCACCTCTCCCACCTTGTCTAATGCTGTCATAATTAGTAAAGGAACAACAGTATCTGTGTTTGTGCAATATTTGTATAAAAACATTTATTGTGAACAGTGAGAGGTGTTCTCTGGTCCGCAGGAGAAGCGTGTCTGGAGCAAGCAGAGGCATCCATCGTGTGCCTGCTCTGAGCCACGGCCGCAGACGGGTGCTGGATGCTGCTGCCCGTGCAGGCAAAGCCAAACCAGGCTCCGAGACGCCAGCCCGCAGGACGAGGCAGCAGAGTAGCAGCCTCTGCAGTGCCAGCTCCAAATTAAGCCAGGAGTAAGCTGGAAGAGCTCAGTCCCACTCCAGCTTTTGCAGGCTCGGAGCCCTGCCTCAGCCTGATCACAGAGCCGTGCACAGACCACCAGCTGTGTGTCCCTCTCTGTGGCCAACATCACTTGTAAACAAACAAAAAACCACCTAAAACTAAGTTTCCCAGCCTGACCAGATCTGCCAGCTAGGCTACATTTCAAGGGCTTGCTGGTGTAGATGGGACCAGACAAATACAAATGCACGTATCCTCTGTCGCGGCTCTGGGCACTGCACACTGTTGTGCCGATCTGTGCAAACTGGAAGAAATGCCACCAAAAGCAAAGGCAGGATTTTTTTTAACTATTTGTTCTTCATTGAAAGGTATCAGGAACTTCTCCCGTTTCCAGAGGGGGAGAGGGCAAGCATCTGCTTGCCCACCTAACCCTCAGGTCAGGGGAGCTTCACAGCAACTTCTGCAGCCCCCAAGCCCATGGGGCTAATGGATGGATCCAGGGAATCTCAGGAGAAACACAGATGGACCCAGTGGGTGTAAATCCCTGCAGGACTGGCTGTTGTGGAAAGGGGAAAGGGGTGGCCTAAATCCTGCCAGCGAGTAGGTAACTTCCCAGCACCTAGTTTGCAGGTTGGGCAGATGAAGTCCTCTGTTGTATCGTACCAGTCTTCGAAGGTGGGGGGAAATGCATGCTGTGGGAAAGCCCCAGAGAACCACAGAAGTGTGGGTTTTCTGGGGCTGCAGAAAAAGGTACTGTAATGGCAGACACTGAACAAGAAAGAGTGATTAAAATAGTTAATAATTAAAATTGATTTAAAAAAATCATGACCAGCACCACCTGCAGTGAGCTCATTCTGGCTGAATTTCATTCTTTGAATTTTCCACTTTTTTTCTAAAGGAGTGTATTCTGGAAATACTATCTCAGAGGCTCTCTTCAAAGCCACCTTCCTTTACTTGGGCTGACAGCCCTTACAACATGCCTGTTCTGTTTTTCATCAGCTACCTCCAGTGAAAATCTGCTAAATGTGATGCTTTGTGACTGGCATGTTTGGCACTGCAATGCTCTCATGTGCCAGCCTCAGGATTTCCAGCAAGCAGCAGGTGCTGCAGTCCACTGTTAAAAAGCCTGCAGTCTTCAAAAGAAGCAATTTAGCAAGAAAGATTTCTAAATAGATAACACTCCTGGGGATTGAGTTGAACGGCCCAGGAGCAGCAAGTGCATCAAAGAGTCTTTCATCCCTAGGCTGGGAGAGAGAATTGAGCCTGGCTTGGCACTGACCAAACCCAGTCAAGTTAGTATCTGGTTGCACCACTTCAATTCTCAGCGGGCGTTGTGTACATCTCACTCACACATGTGAATGCACGCAGCCAGATGCACACAACACCCATCATAGTCTTCCCCCCAGATCTTCCCTCCAAGCAGGTTGTGCAGAGATGCCGAGATCCAGCCTCAGCATCGATACGGGCACTAGTGGTTCCCGAATGCCAAACTAACAGCACACAGCAGACTAAAGATAACCCTACCAACAATGATCCCAGGTGCTCGGTACTGGCTTTCCCCGTGTACAGGGCAGTGGGTCAGGCACTGAAAAATCATTTGGAAAACAGAAGTTTTATTCTCCACTTTACTACTGCATTGCTGCAGACAGCAGAAAGTTATCAACTCACTCTGCTCCAGTCTCCTTACCTAAGAAGCTGAGATGGTAGCAAACTGGCCACTCAGGTAAAGTTACTGGAGACTTATTGATTAAAGTACTACGTGCATACAAATAGTATTTATTTTTATGGGTCCATTCTCCTCCCAGCCTTACTAGAGAGGCACTTTTTTCTTGAAGCACCAGCTGTGTAGAAGCTGAAACAGCAGAAAGCCAGCGTTAAGACTGTCCCAAAAGAGAGATGAAGTGGGGGCTCTTTAAAAAGGCACAATAGAAACTGAGAAGACAGACAGGAAGTACAATAAAGAAGTGAGAAAGAGGAAGGGAACTATACGGTAATAAAATTCAATGAAGTAGCAAAACTAACCATAGATTCATCTTTTTGGGCTTCATGCTTTATTTTAAAAGAGGTAAAATAATCTAGCATTTACTATTTTTAAAATGAAGAGGGAAAAGACAGCAAAACAGTATTTTCCTCCATGCTTTTGTGTCCTGTTTCAACTTATTAGTTGGAAACCAACCTGTTAAAGCAGCACAGTCCCTCCTGAGGACACAGCCATACCGACGCCAATTTGGTACATCGGTATATCAGCAGCCAAGAGACTTCTTGCTGCATCAAGAGAAGACAGCCAGGTACAAAGTACATGGAAAACAAAGAGGTTTCCTCTAACACAACGAATGAAAACTGCACATCTCAAACCCTCACATCTGTTGATTGATGCAGTCCAGACTCCTTGCTCATTCCAGGCTGACGTTAATTACTCCCAGGAGAAATCAACAGGTTGAATTTTAAAGCTCTGGGCTGGATGGACTTCAGCATCCAGTGAAACAGGTCACAAAATTCAGGCCATTGTCAGGGCACTGCTTTGCGGGAATAGTGAAATCTGTCCCCAGACAACAGCATGAATTTTGTGACCTGTTTCACTGGAGCTATGCTAGGAAAAAAAGCATCATCCCCATGAAACCAGCTTGGATTTTTTTGTTTCTGTTGCCCATATTTCTCAGGCCTGCACACTTCCCTGTTTTTGATGTCTTACGGAGTAGCTTGTCTTGAGCTGCCCAATGCTCCTTGCCCCAATGGCAGTTTCCAGTACAAAAAACAGTTAACCTGGAGACCCACATCAGGCTCAGCCTGTGCATCCCTACACAAAATCAACATTCAGTCTGGTGTGACCCCGTACTGCCTTCACACGAGCTTGGGAGGTTAAAGAAGAGGTCTAGCCAAGCAGCGCTATTGTATGGAGACAGAGTGGTGCTTGGGAAAATTATTCAGGGCATTTCTACATTAAGGTTGGTTCAAGCCTACATCTGTGGTGGTACCCAAACTGGTCTTTAGTAGATAGCAAGAAGGCAAGCCTTTACGAGATACTATCTGTGAAACAGCACTAGTGAGAAAATCCAGTGAGTGCCAGAAAATCTGGTGTCACATGGTTTGCGACAGAGTTCAGAAAAATGAATGCCTTCAAGGAGGCAGAGCAGCCCTTGACCTACCTGCACCCTACGACCAGAACAGTTCTAGGCACATCACAGGGAAATACATTTTATCCTACCAGATGTAAAGTGTACAAACACAGGTTGCAAACAGCATGTCTGCGAGCTCCTAGCTTGTCAGACAAGTCTCAGTGTCTCAAACCCTAGCGCACGCTGGGATTTAGCAGGCTTTCAAGGCATTTTGCATCAGCCCAGATATTGGCTCTGCTACTATTATGAGTGTATGTGCGATCACCCAGCTAAAAGCATGGTTTCAGTTCTGATTTCTCTTTTTTCTCACATGCTTCCATTAGCTACCTCTAATCAAAAGAAGCTAATAATTTCTCATGTGTCATCTGTATTTTACAATATTAGAGCCAGCTACATAGATAGCTGCTCTGTGCCTAACGCTGAAAACCAGAAGGCTGTTCTTACGAAGAGCTTACAGTCTGAGTCTATCTGGGATTTGAGTGGCTAACTAAAATCCTTTGCAAATTATCTGTCGCTTCTTTGTAAGCCCTGCTTCCTTTCTTTACGTCTGAATTTGGACTGGAGATAATGAACTTCCTGTATCATAGACCGGGATACAAGGAAACTCATTGTACACTCACCAAGGAAGAGTATATCAGTAAGTAGCTTATAAGGCAGCTCTGAAGGGTCTTGTTAGAATGACTTATTCTCCGACTTTCAGTGGTTTGATTAAGTGGATCATGTGATAAACACTTATAATGAACTTCTTCAGATGCTGCCAGGGGAAACCCAGCAGATAAAATGCTGAATCCCACGGCATTGCTCTCTGCATAACAAACTGATTACAAAGACGGAAAAATCATGCAATTCACTGGCTGCTTCTCCTACTCAGGACAGCACAACAGTGTTATACAATTTTCTCTCTGCTGCCCCAAATTAAAATATTCTTGCTACTAAATCCAGTTCAAACTAGTGCAATTTTCCTCCTACAACTCACCAGGCAGATTACAGCTAAATGTAACCACCTGTGAGCAAGCCTAGTCAGGCTTCTGAGTGATTTCTTTCTTATTAAAGAAAACAAAATAATACAAACAAACAAAAAAGCCCCAACCAAACAAAAACTGAACATAAACTCACAAGTAACATATGCTAGTTTCATTTGTTTAAAAAAAACAAATCTAAGTCAACCTGAAGCACCACAGGGTAAACCTCATTTCATTGACAAGTGAGAGCGGTCAAACAGCAGGCCACGTTCAAGAGCATCCCTTGCAGTTTTGGCCAATACCTGTAGGACCAATGACCAGGGTAAGATACCAGCACCTGCTACACTCTCTCCTCACCCCAGTTAGCAGCTCGTTGTTTCTGCTTCTCAGCAGCACAGCCTCTCGTCTTTAATGCACTCTCCCAAGCTGATACCACAGGCGATAGCTGTTTGCACCAGGACACGCATGTTGGGCTGGTCCGATACTTGATTAAAGGATCTGTAAAGGCTCTGCTATGCAGAAAAGGGCTAAGAGCTCTGCTGGCACTTTCAGGTGTCAGGGTAGGGGGGGCAACCATTTCAGCTGGGTATGGTACTGCTGTCAGTGAGCACGTGGAGAGATACACAAGTGCTGGGCTCTAAGTGAGGTAACTGGTTTGACTTGGGACCCTTAATTCAGCAAAGGGGGTGGGGGGGCACGGGGGCGTGGATGATGCCCCTCCTTTTAGCTCCTTACTGACACCGGGTTTCCCCCAGTCCAGATCCCAGACCTTACAAAGTGGTAGCTGCGATGGCAGAAGCTGCAAAGCCAGCCCCTAGTAATGCCTGTCCTCAGGCTCCCTCACTCCCTATCATCCCACTGAGTAATCAGCTCTTCAGGGTCACTGGGTGAATCATCTTAAAGGGAACTGCTCTGGGAGTGCTGGTGTCAGGAGAAACAAGGAGGTAAAGGGTGGTAAACGTCATGCCACCTCAGCAGTTCTGTCCTGCACATCACCAGTAGGTCTGACATCTGTCAATGACGCGCAGTGGAACCAAACTGGCAGTGCTAATTCCTTTACCACACATACAGCCCTTGCATTTCCTTCCTGCTCGGCAGCCAGTACGCACAAGGCAAGAGTGCCCAGTCTGGCACAGAAGTGCAATTGCTTGTGCATCATCACTAGAAAGCCTGTATGGCCAAAAGCCTGCTTTTGCACAGCACTTTGGAGAATGATCTTGGTTTTATGGCTGGCATCTCACTGCGGTCCCCACTCCGTCTGCTCCTCATGCACGTGAGCAGCCCCACGTAGCGTGTCCATTGTACTAAGCAGTGTGTTGTACCACCTCACTGACTACCAGCGTATTAAACCACTAGACACGCACAGATATGCAGACAACCTTGCAAATGAGATCCTGCGCTTGCAGTTTGCATGGACACTAGAGCTGGCCCAGAGCCAAGTCTAGGAGCATCCTTGAAGTACAATACCAACATATTAACACGCTCCATGGGATGACAGACTCATCACACCTAGTGCAGCTGTTATAAAGAGTCCTAGGGATGAAATAATTGCCAGATGAAGAACACATATATGAATATCACACTGACCTGTCAAATGAATCACAGCATCAGAGAGGTGTGTGTGTGGGGGGGTGCCTTGCTCCCTGGCTTGACCCTTCAGAATACTTATCCACCAGTTCTGCTTTGAGCAACAGTCCAGTGGTTACGGCATCTCACAGAAGTCCTAGCGGATGGTAAAAAACATGTTTTTTTCAAGCAGCCAATCTGTAAATACAACTGCAGTTTAAAATGTAGACCAAGCTTTGTATATCAGCTTTCCTATGCACCATTACTAGCCATTAAGTTTCCCCAGGTCATGACATTTTTCAATTAATGGGATTGTACAGGTGTAATCGAAGGGATAATATGATACCAATCAGCTCTCATCAGTTGTGATGGCATATGAGAAAGAGGGCCTTATCTTGATTTATTTTACAGCCCAGGGGAATTCATGCATGTAATAGTGAGAAAAAAGGTATCTTTAAAACACACTTTCTATGCAACCAGTAAGAATCAATAACAATAGCAATGCTGCTATTAGTCATCAGAAAACAATGGAATTTTAATTCTGTAAACCAAGTCTGAATTTTCTTTTTAAATTACGTTCTTTCCACTTGACAAGGAAGACTCCTGGAAATGTTGGCTCATTGTCCTTCATCACATTTTTCTATTTTGAACTGAATATACCCCCACAAAGCACTCCCTTCAATTCTACTTGCAAGTTTGGTATTTCAGATTAGGTACGGATGTTGGACATGAAAGGATTTTTCTCCCCCAGTTGACACTTAAAACAATTCAGGTACAAATAATTTAATTCTAGGAAGCAGCTAAAGAGGAAAAAAAGCCAGTATGATTTTGATGTTAAATCTGTGTGTCCCAAGCTCTGCATGCCCGGTTTTAAGAAATGGAACCCCTCAAATCCCCCAAGAACTAAAGGAGACTTTTGAAAATGTGAGACGTACTGAAGCTAAGTATTCCAAACAGAAAATCTGGTTACAGTACTTCATTTTTCACTCATCTAGCACCACAATAATTATCCTATTGTATCCTATGTAATAATCCTATTACAAAGGTCTATTGTGAGACTTTAATATTTAAATATTTCGCAGCCGAAGAGCATCAGTGAGTGTTAAGTAACATTTCTTTCCCACTTACTAATCTTTACCACGTCTCTTCCTTCTGTATGACAAAACAGATAAAGGTGTTCGTGGTTTAAACCACGGACACTAACCTATCCACAATCCAGTCTGAAATTTTGAATTAGATCAATTTGGAGTACCATTCAGTAGCTGCTTTTTCACTAGTCTCATACTTGTATGTATTAAATACCATCTACAGATTTCCTGTGTAGGCCTGTCCCCAGGGACTAAAAACCTGATGTACACAACTCATAAATAAAGCTAGTGAGACATGAGCAAGAAAAAGCATAGCATACTTCTGGGAATCACTCCAGGAAAATAAATATGCAAGATGGCACATCACCCTACACAAAGCTGGCAAAGGTAAAATAACATTTGGGTTTGATCATTATGGAAAATAAAATAATTCTGTGTTCATATGTACATGCTGATCTTTCACTGAAACAAAAGGGCAAAGGCAAGACCGGAGTTTGACTCACAAGAAAACAAACCTGCTGGTAACAGTTGTAGCTTATTTAACTAAATTGGGGGACCAAGTCTGAATTCAATCTCTGGCTTTCATAAGGCCCGTGAATTCTCTGGAAATGACCACCATAATTTAGTTCCTATCTCTGTGGTTCATGACTCTTTCTATGGCATATGCTTGCTTTTAAGAGCCTATCTAAATTCTAGGTATACCTTTCCCTCAGCAGTCACAACGCATGACTCCATAGAAAAGTAGTATCAAAACACAGTGAAGAACGAAAGAGGAACAATAGTCTTGCTTTCCTATAACAGGTTTGGATGAACACGCCCTCCCATTTCCATCTGTGCTTTACTCTTTTTTTTTTCTTGAGAGTAGAATATTACATTTACTGGCATTGACTCTTTCCTCAGAGCTTATTCTTTTGCTCCCCTTCTGCTCTGCTCTAATTTTCCCAGTCTTTTCTACTTTTTTTTGTATAGTCTCCTGAATCCTTATTTTCCTATCAGGTTTTGCACTACCTAGTCCCCAGTTTTGTTTACTTTTGTTATTTATTAGACAGTGAAAAGTTCAAGCCACTGTATATAAGGTATGACAACAATATGATTGCACAGAAATGCCCATTAGTTAAGGGATGAATTGGCAGAAGAGACATCCTGCAACTATTTAGATTGTAGACAGATGTCTACGTGTGTTTTGCTTGGCTGTAATTTGGAAATGTACAGAATTCTTCGAGAGCAAATGTGATGTGTTCTTGCCAAGTTTTATTTCATTGTGGATTGGTCCATATTTTTGCTTGCAGGGAAGAAGGCTTACTTTGTCTTATAACTGTTTGTTGGTAATTTTGCTTGGGTTCTTAAATATTGTAAGTGAGAGTAGAATTGCAGCTTCCTGTCCAGATATAGCTTTAAAACAAGATATTTATTGATGTCACATTTCATTAGAAAATTTTAAAATTTGGAGTTTAAGAATAGTATCTTAAAAGCAGTAAATAACACTATTCCAAATGTGTTTTGTTCAGGTATCTTACTGTTGCTTTGTGTGTGGGTTTTAAAATTGCCTTATCATTTGTATGATTGAATATCCTTATGCTATCAGATATCACTACTTTTGCTGCACAAAGAACCTGTAGGAAAGCTTTTCATGCCTCTGATGAAAAGTTACTTACAATATAGGAATAGAAGTTAGATGAGAGATATACACGCCTATCTACTGGTGTTGCACATTTGCTTATGGGACTGTGGGGCCTGACATACCTTTATAGCACATGTAAGCCTTGAGGCTCCTTGAGATTTTAATTTGGGCAATAGCACACTCAGTGCACCTGATGTGTATGAGAATCCCAAGTGTGCAAGAGTGTAATGAAAAGAGAACAGGGCTGGGGGGGATATGCACACATCTAACACTGATCAGTTACTGATAGGTAATTCATTTTCTGTTCTTCTCTTGGCAGTTATCTGTATGCAGTATATATCCATATTTCCACCACAGTGTACTCAATAGCAATCATTAGTTTCTGCCATGGCAGGCTCAGATTCTTAGGAGGTTGTGGTTCGAACACTTTATGTTGTATCCTGTCAAGAGTTGTTAATATACCCTACATAACATCTGTTGAATTGGGAAGACAGAGCTTCAGGTGGATGCTCTGTAGATGTCTAAGATAAATAATTTTCTTGGTGAAATTGCCAGCACAGATGCTGCTCTGACAGCATATGATCTAACAGTTTACCTGGAATTGCCGTAACAATCTTAAAACAGGCTTGCAGTCTGGAATGTAACTAGGTAGGAAAAGCAAAGCGAGTATCTTAAAACACTTCACTTTTTGTAGTTGACAGGGTACCTGTTACATCCCAAGTCTGGAGAGATGACTCTGTCTCCAGGAACACGTGGTTTGAGGGAAGAATTCAGAAAGATGGATTTTCTAGTTCAGATGGAGCTCCGTAACCATCGCTGTCAGAAATCAGAGGATGCCACTAAGTGCTCTGTATCCATTTAGAGGAGAGAGATCTGCTGTACTCCTTCCTCACTCTTGTCACTGAAGTGATGGCCTCCAGGAAGTCATCCTAGCTGACAAAAATCATCAAGGGCATAAAATTTTTGTCAAGGATAGGGACTTCTGGTAGCTGACATGTCCAGACACAGGTTCCAGTCTGAGGTGGGAGGACAGCCATCCAGCATGCAGGCTAAGAGAGGGAACAACTTTTAAGTACAGATATCAAACCACTCCTTTGTCCAGTGCCTCCAAATGCAGGAAGTCCATAAATTCTGCAGATACTCTATTCAGGGTATTTGGAAGCCAGGACTCTTTTGGCAAGTGGAGATTAAAATGACTTTTACTTGATTTTGCCAAGTAATCTGGGAATTAGAAGGATTGGCAGGTAAGTATAAAAGGAAACGGCTATCCCTGGGAACACAGAAATCATTGTCTTGTTGACCTGTGCTGTGAAGATGTCCATTCAGAATAAGTCTATTTTGAGAAGACACCTTCAAATGTATTTATTTCCTGTGTTTCGAAGAGGAGCGTCTGCTGAAATCTTTTACGCAGCTATTCTGCAGACTAAGCAAAACACAAAAAAGATTTTATGCAAATGACATAATTTAATTTCTTCCTAGCACAGAGGGTAATGCCACATTCTCGCACTATTGACATGAAGCCGTATAAGATCGCTAACAATCATGATGGCTTTTCTGTTTTAGATATTTGTCCACTAGAAACTGGTTTAAGGGTCTGACTTAACTGTAAAGAGGCCATCCAAAAACTATCAGATGACAGTAACTTTCTGTCAAGACTTGTGTGGTGTCAAGATCTAACCTATCCTGTGAGTATCCATTTCCTACAGGAAATTCATCTTTGCTACTATCATGTAACAGAATAGCAACCACCTATTCTGCACTGAAATATTTGTCTGCTTTCTACTGTTTCAGTCTAGCAAGCATAATTTTCCTGAATTGATGATATTTTTAGAGTAAAATGAGAGGTAAGGGCTCTGTGGTTCGAGGAAGTCAAAGGCAAGTTCAATGTCTGATTCAAAAGCAAATTTCTTTGTGACAATGTGCAAACTGATGGGTTTCTTTAGCTTACTGTCTCCAACAAGAAAAAAAAAAATCGAGGGATGAATTGATTTGTATTTGCGAAATATTCAGCTAATCTTCCCCCTTGACTTGTAAGAAACCAAGTGATGTATTTTGGGTTTGTTTTTTAATCCTCAGTATTTGGAAGCTCCATCTCCCAGGGTAAACGAGACCACTACAGCTATGCCTACACTGTAATGGACCAAAAAGTCCTTTGGACCAAAAGTAAGCATGGCATATTCTGTACCACCTCTCCCCCAGCCCTATCCACTCCAGATACATTATGGCAGCAAGGACCACCAGCAGACTGCCTGTAGCATTAGCATGCTAGCGCTACCCACCAAACTTATTCAGGTATCCAGATGCCAACACGCTCTGAAGAAAAGGTGATGTGCCCATCTGAGGTCAGTCCTGTATGCTTGCAGTATAAAATGTGGGTAAGCATGATTTTCAGCAAGGTTTCAGGTCTGCTTTCATTGGAGTACAGATGAAGGTCTTAAGTGATTATGTAAATGTAGTAATTATGTAAATCTAGAAGATTTACAACAATTGGAATTAAGGCTGAGAATGTAAATGAGGACCTTGCTATCTTGCATTTGGTGAGAGAAGTTTTATTTTTCTGAACAATGTAACACATGAAAACCTCAACACAGATCTTTACTAACAAATCAGGTTGATGGGTGGTAGGATAAAGGTTAAGCATAATTTGTCATTTGCAGTTTTCAAAGTCACATACAAATCCTGTGTTCTGAGTGCTAAACTCTTATGCCCCATACATATGTTGTTTGTTTCATTAGACTACATGTGAACGAAAAGAACAGCTGTGACCTCCCCTTGTACTTCGAAAGGGCCCTGACAAAAAAACAAACAAATCCTCTTTAAGAAAAAACCTCTTAATTTTAATTCATTCATTCTGCATGTAAGGACCCACAGAATTATTCCACATTTTCACTACATTCAAAATTAATAGTGAAAAGGCAGCTAAGGTACAATTGCACATCTGTTCATATTCAGTTTTGGAGTTATCTCTTAACATTTCGGTTACACTGCATAGCTCTCCACCACTGTTTTCTAATCTAGAACCAGACTCATTGTAAACTGATATGACATTCATGTAAGCCTCTACCTGGGCTGAAACTGTGAGTTCAAGTAATGCCATTTCCTCTTAGTACAATCTTTGGTTACCTAAAATATGTTATTAAAATGATTTTTCTCTTTCCATGTAATTTTAACAATTCTTTGTTGGATTTGGTGTAATTTTTTAAGCATAATCATTAAGATGATACAAGTATTTAGCTTATTTTAATAAATTCACTAATATTACTGTATCTGCACTGCAGGCTTATGTTGCTTTTATTACACCAAATGATTTGTTCCAAATAGCTAAAGGTATGCAAAAACCAGGTGTGTGTAGCCCATAGATAAACTAATGCAAAGCCCTTTAAAAGGCCTTTTAAATCTTTGAAAGATTTAGCTTAAGTCGGTAGATGAAATAATAAGTTTTGAATGTGACCAAAACATAATGATACACGTATTTCACTGTTCAGCACTCACAGCTATTATCGATCACCACCCCCTTTCTATGCCTCCTGGACTGCACGCACTCCTTTTTTCCCCAGAAAATAGAGATCTTCAAATACAAGCACAAGTAATGAGAATACACAACAACAAAACAACAACAACAAAAAGGCCTCTGAACTCAGCTGGAGAAGGAGGCTGCTGCCTCCCCATCAACAAGACGGTGTTGATCAGCTTGCCTTTCTGTGAGGCGGCTGCTCGCAGCTTCTGCTAAGCTCCACACTCAGTATGGGGCGTGGAAGAGCAGAGATACGGATGCTGGGATAGGAGTCTGGAAACAGGGAATACTGTAGTTCATATTATGGTGGGGAAGGAGGTAAGGAAGGAAAATGCAAGCAAACAAGTGATTTGTGACTCACTAACACTGTGTATTTTATTTGCCTTGTTCTTGGCCTGTGCAAGTTTGACAATCTCTGTCTTTTGGTCTTCTTCCACATACTCCCACTGCTGTCTAAGCTTTCCCATGTGTTAAGTGACCCAGATGTTTCTCCTCCACTGTCTTCCCATTTGACTGAGCTACTCCTGTGATTAATAGGCAAGAGGTACGTGAACAGTGTGCATTTTCAGTAACAAATTCTGCAGCTCACTGAGAACTAAAAGTTAATAAAATATTTTTAACATTTGGGTAGTAGCAGAGTCTGATTTGGTGTCTACTAATTTTGTTAATTTTCATATGTAATCATATTTAAAGAAATTGAAATTATACAATGAATTACCCAAGTCTGTTACAGAATCTCTCATTATTAAGACAGGAGTAACAGAAAATTTGTTCATGCTTGCTGTATCACTGCCTGAAGAGATACAGGAACAGGCAAAGAAAGGAAGCAGAACATAGCTGTAGCTGGTTGTGCTCATGTAATCCAAATAATCCAAATATTTAATAGCCAAATGTTCCCAACAACAAATAAGCAATAATAATCTATTCTATATCAAAGGATATATTTGAACTCCCTGGGCAAGTTTTGGCTTAAGCTTGTGAGGCATGTGGTATTTGAAAGGAAATACACAAATAAAAGATAAACATGTTCTGAATTATTTTACCAACAAAGGGGAGGGGGCAGGAATGACCTACACTGTTCTGGACTTTGTTCTTGAAACAAGCAGAGTAACTATCCTCAAAGCACACAGTGAACTGTGCAGTCTGTGACAAGGTACCAGGCCTGGCCAGATACCCAAATCAGCTCAGCATGCCCACTTCGAGTCACGTAATGTCAGCGGGCGTGTTAGCTTAACGCTCAAAGGAGTGATAAGAATGTATTTATCCAGCCGTGAGGAAAGTGCAGTAAATCTCTCTGTGTCATATTCCCCCATGTTCTTCAAACGCAGTTACATAAACCCAACCCACATTTTGCTCTTACTATGTGGCAAATATAATCCTCTCTCTAATAAAAAAAAAAAAAAAAATTGAATCTGAAATAACATGTTAAATAATTTGCAGGAATGATTAATAGTTCTGCTGACTGGTAAAAATCTGGTTAGAGCAGCTAGGGTATGATGACTTTTTAGGAGCAGGATAAAGTTTATTCGATTCTCTGTAACTGAGTGTCCTCAGCTGAACTTACCAGCCCTTTGCTGTGTGAGGATTATAACTCACGCTGCAGTTGGATCAGCCTCCATTTCTATTTTTAGTGCAGATCTTGCTCCTTATTTAGTCCTGATTGCATAGCCAGAACTGCATTCTCAGCAGCTCAGTGAAAAGCCTGCCTGTTCCATTTTATAACTTTTCCAGACAAAAAGATGGGAAGCCTGTAGCTTTCCAAACAGTCTTATTTTAGGAGCTTGCAATACGATACAGTCCAAAACCCAAGGGCCACATGAATCCCTGCTGAAATACTATTGACTTTCCTGGAGTTTTACACAGCAAGAGTTTGGCTGCTTCTAAGTTAACCAGGATATTAAAAAAAAACCAAACACCAAAACCCAAAACCAAAAAAACCCCAACCCAAAACCCCCCAAAAACCTTCTTCACCCTAAATACTTAAAAGGTATTTATTGAAACCGTAATATACATCTGGATCAAATTCTCCAGAAAACATTTTATCCTCCTTAGATTCATAGTTTATAAATCCAATTCATGGAGGCAACTACTAGCCAAGAAAGAAATAAACAAGGAAAAATGGAAAATGTTGGTTTTAAAGAATCTCTTAGCAGGGATGACCACACAGAAGTAATTTTCTGCCACTCAATTAAAACCATAAGAACATTTTTAGTTTTGAACAAAGTTTTCCCACTACAGCAAGGAGTTGCTGTAATTCTGTCAGAATCAGCTACAATGCTTCACCTTCACGTCTAGGATTTGTTTCTGGAGTATCTCCTTAGTCATATATACTTAGTAAGCTATATTTCCATGTGTTGCACATGAGTGCATGACTAAAAACCAAGATCAAGATGATCGAGGCCATTGTGAGGCTGTAAACACACAAAATGCAAAAAACCTACACTGATAATACATGTAAAATACATTTTTATCTACATGTACTGAAATACATTGTCAGTAATGGATCTTATTTCCATGTGCGAAGACACTTTGCATCTTACCTTTACACTGAAATTACACATACGTCCAAATAGATCATTATTCTTAACCCAAGATAGAGAGTCATATCCTCGCATGCACAGATCTCTTCTTAGATGTAATCCTAAACCCTTGCTCTCCCAACCTGCCACAAATTGCTAAGAAATTGTTATGCTGGTCAGGGAGTGATCACTGAATTCAGCCATCTCTATTGTACATGTAAGGATATCCAGCATTCCTCCTGCAGTGGGGAGATTGATTGCAGATGGAAATTTCCCTCGACTGCCCCTGTATTCAGGCCGTTGACTAGTCCTTTTATGCCACACTGAGAACACAAAGGCAGATTTAAAAGAAAATTAACTGGAGGAGTAAAGAATAAAAATCAGTGAAGGGAAGGATGGACTAATATATTCTCATTGTAAATTCAGTAATTTAATTAGCCCTCAGTCAAACACTGGACAAATTACAAAGCCAATACAAAACAGAAGGGCCATAAAAATTATGTATTCAGCAGGTCTGAATTTGCATATTCTGTGTTCCCTAAATATCCTATTAATTCCATGAAAATGGAGGGTATTCCAAATACATGAAGTCAAGTTCTGTATCTTGATTTAAATGACACAAGCTTGAGAGAGAGAAGTTGAATGCCAGAAGTACTCAAGATCACTATCTCAAAGGCAGGAGGTTAGAAACTGAAAGGACTGGAAGTTCTTAACTGAAAACAAAAGGCCTAAGTACTTGAAAGCCTCTTCATCCTAGCTGCTATCAGGAACATTGTACCCTTGTACCCTAAATGGAGACTACTGAAATTAGGGTATTTGGGATATGGAGTGTCCTGACTGTGCTTCTCAATCTGATACATAAAGTTGAAACTCTAACGCATTTAGAAAAATATAATCATAAAATACTGGCACTGTGCTGCCAATGCTTAAATCAGGGCAATGGAATCATGACGTGTGTGCCTATAAATTAGGAACAAAAATTTAGGCGTGACCATTCTGACACAAAGGTATTTAAGAACAAAGCTTTAATCTCAAAGAGCCATGAAGGCCACTCAGATTTTTTTCAAGATTACACTGAAAAAGACTAAACTGCACATGAAATCCTTCAGAAAATGTCCAAAAATATAACATATGCAGAGCCTATGCTAACTTCCTTTGAGCCCTTTGCAAGAAGGGGCTTTTGAGCTGATCCATGGCAGAGGAGCCCAAGAAGCTGATGCTGAACTGCAAAGGGCCAAGATATAGTGTGGAAGTCTATACCTTTAGGAGAATATGCCATATTCCAGGAAGGTTTGGAGAAATCTTTCACAGGGAGGCTCTACATCTAAGAAAAAAACTTAGAGGAAACACCTTAAGGAATCATGACAAGATTTTCTCTAGCAAGCCACTGGCATGGACTTTCTTGTGAAACATACAATAGTATTGTGCAAAAAGTATCAATTTGCCCACAACTACGTTCTGGATGTAATTTTTAATAAAGAAAGTGACTGCTGAATCCATCTGGAAGAAATACTGATCTAAGTGTATATAGTTTTGTTTGTAATTCAACACTATAAAGAGTACCTTAACAAATTACAAGTATTTTGTGTGTGATATAATAACTATTTCTGTATTTTCAGTTAGGAGTGACCAGTTCTGTGTTTTGAGTTAGGAAATGTGCATAACATTAAAATAAATCATTCAAGTGCCATTTTAAATCAAAATGAAGTAGGTCACTTTGAAGTCAGCTTTGATGGGCAGTTTTGTTGTTGGGTTTTGGTTGGTTTTTTTTTTAAATGAGAGCATGAGTCTGTTCCCTCAGCACCACTTAATCACTGCTAACTTTCATGAAGAGCAAACAAAAGGCCTCTTTTATTTATCCATTATGTTCCTAAGAGGTGAGAACAGCTTGATGCAAATGAAAATCATTAAAGCATTCTGCACTACCATTAACTGTCGGAATATCTGTCTATGCAAATGCAGCACATAAGCCAGTGAAACTGCAGCCTCATGACCTTCTGCATTGAAAATCCATGCCTTATGACTCTCTTAACAGTTAAAATACTCTCTATGGCATGCCTTTGTATAAGTGCTTGTTTTGGATAGGCATGGAAATGGAGCGCAAGCCATTACACAGAAACATATTCAGCTTCAGATACCCCTTCACCCTGACTGGGCAAGGGGTAACATCAGAGGTACCTGATTTGTAACAGTGCTACAGTATGAATAATAAGCTAAAATGTGATTGCCCAGATTGGATCCTGCATGCAATTACACCCATAACTTCACTCAAATGAGTACTTCCATTTAAGACACAATGAACATATAATAATGCAAAACCATAAGTGGTTTGTAGGATTAGAGGCCTAATTAGATATAAAACCTATTGACCTAATTCTTTAGAACTTTGTCCTTTGTGTAGCCATTTATGCCCATGCGAACAGCATACAGAACACTGCTATTCTCACCAACCGACCAATGAAGATGGGTGAATGTATGGAGCTAGAGAGTTTAGTCCTCCAACAGCAGTACCCAGCAACAGAAACGCACCAGAACTCCAGCATTCTTAGTAGTTTCAACCAGAGACATACTTGTGATAGCTCAGACAGCTGGTTACAGAACGCCATTTATTGCTGTTCACTCTTGCCTCTCTCCTTGGCGAAATTTAGGTCAGTCATCAGGCACAAATTTATATCTGCTGCCTAAAACCTTTTCTAGAACTATGTCTTGGCAAAGGTTAAGGGTATCTCCCCTTCCTTTGGGACACATACCTTTGTTGCATACTCTTACGTAGTAGCAGAGTGGTTAGGACACTGCATTATTCAATACCAGCTGAAGAGGCAATAGTAGATTGGATTCTAGGCTTTCCATTGCTTGAAGGACACCAAACCAGACTCTCTTGTCTCCTAGGAGAGTGCCCCTATCAGCAGGTGGTTGCACGTGAAGCATCTCCTAGCTCCAGCTTGGGTCTTTGCCAACCAGCGCTGAGGAATGGAAGACTTGGAGGCCAAAAAGAATAAGGAAGCTTTAATCTCCTAGGCCTGCTTATGTTTTTTCATTAAACAGTAATTATATAGCTTGCATGTGTAGTACTGAGTGCAGGGACTAAAGGACTCTTAAGCGAGGGCCCTTCTTACTCATTTATTTAGATGTTACGAAAAGTAATTAATGTATTTGAAGCACTTAGGAAAGAAAGAAATCAGTGGAGCTGAATAACCCTAAAGGTCTTGTTCTGAATTTGGCAAATTGGCACATTTAAAAAACCTCATCTGAGACACTGCTGCTCTGCCTACACTGCTTAGTAAAATGGTACCAAGGAATAAGCTTGAACACCAGCTTGCTCGTCACCCACGCTGTTAAGCTGCTAGCACGCTGTGTGGCAGTTTAGGCCCATAACAACTCGTACCATCTGAAACAGTGCTCCCACACTGCGCAGGGGACAGCATTCGGAGGCAGCGGGACATAGCAGTCTCTCTAGCCCTGTTTTATTTCACAGTATAGATGTAATATATGGTAAGGAACAGTACGAAGAAGCCAACGAGGAAATTATGAATTCTACTGTCACAGAACAGTTTATGCCAAATAATTTGGACTTTTTAAACCTTTGAAGTAGCAGTGTTAGCAATTTATACACAATTAAATTAAAATAAGCTTAAAAAGTTTTGTTTTTATTGGGGACATAGAAATAAATCATGCTAACAACAATACAATATTTACAGAAACATTGTGCCTCTAACATGCTCATTCATCTCCTTTTCTGTCAGAACGTAAGAAATAAAGGATATGTTTCCAGGTAGTGCATTTTATCCCTTTTGGCAACTACTGCTGTATTTTCTCTTTATCTGAGCGAAATTTACTTCAAAACAGAACTATTTAATTTAAAAAATGCTAATACTTTCAAAGTGTGATAAAAGATAAAGCTACCCTGGATAAGCTTGAAAAACATGGATGCTGTTGATTTCTTTTGTTTAAAATAAGCAATTTCTGAAGTACTCCAGGCAAAAAGCAATTCTGTGCCAGTCATGAAAAGAAGAAATAAGGGAACTGACTAGTAATTTCATGCTGCAGCAATAGAGAGAAACTCAGGTTACTGGTAGTGAAATCTTTATCACAAAACAGGTTTAAAAAGTTGCAGCTAGAACATGGTCTTTAAACATGTATTTTTTTCTCCAACTACAACTACGAAAAGGTGGAGATTTTTTGGTAAGAAATTCAATTGCCTTTTCAAACAAATAGATACTAAAAAAATCTTAGTGATTTTAAAAGCTTATTCCTTACAGTACAAAAATACAGTCTCATTTTTCATGTGTACCTAAAGATTCACCCAGAGCCACCACAACTGCCACCTTTAGAGACAATGATGAAGAAAAACAATCAGGAGATGCAGGAAAGGTATTGTTTAATGAAAGACATGCCCATTTTTCTCAAAGCACAAGAAGTCTTGGCACTGACAATTCTTGTTTCAAATGTCCAGTCTTAATGCCTTATTTCAGAATGATATGGTTTTGCAGGCAAGCCCATAACTACATTTGATTTACTGACTGATTCTCTTCTGTTTCCTTTTAAAGATAAAGAATGTGTTTAAAGCCGAGTGTGAGAATGTGATCACTCCTTGGAAGGTTCTCTTCCCTCTCTGAACAATCTGAGACTTTTTTAAAGTTATTTTTACAGCATAATCATTTCCTACTTTTCCCTGCATATTCGTACTTTCACTCAACAATCATTTTCTTTGAAAAAAGCATGGTCCTAATGTGAACACACCACTTAAGTATTATCACATCATTAATTATTAGAGAAAAAAAATGAAATAGGTCAAAAGCCCAAGTGCTGTCCTCAGAGAAACAGCTATGCACAATACTGTCTCCACAAAATAGTTTAAAAAGTAGCATAGAAAAAGGAAGGTGGAGGTGCAGTGGGTGGGGAGACTGGACTATGGCATAGTGCTTAATACTTTACAGATTTTGGGGCAGTGTTGTATAATCTTATTAGCCAAGTCATCAAGTTCCTGCTTTTGGACAAAAACAAGCATTACTGATTTTCTAACTAAAGCAGCTGCAAGATTACTCAAGAGACAGCAGGAAACACGCACCATATTATAACAGAATCCAGTCTCAGTCACTTAACTGCACAGCTTCCAGAGAGAATGTATCCGATTTCTGTACTCAACTAGGAGTCTATAAGCAACACAGACAATTTTCCCCCCAAGAATCTGGAAACAGAATTATGGTGTCTTTCCTTTCAATGATTCCTAACTTCAATTAACCTATCACATTAGATTAGCAGATCTACTCTATAAATTTGTTTTCTTCCCAAGTTTGTATCTCCAACTGTACCTATCTCATGCTTTGATATATAAAATGACCAATACACTGGTATGAAAATTAATTTTATTTGCAAGACTCCAAAATTGTTGAGGTAGATCTGTGTGCTGATGGGGCCTGCATTTTCAGTGTCATCCTTTAGTAGGTACTACTAGAATTGGTAGATTAATAACAATAACAAAATAATGATAATAATATCATCTCAATATGTAATAATAATAATAATGTAATAATATCATCCCTTCAATGTGAGTACTGGGCAAAAAAGAATGCTAGCAAAAAGTCCTTAGTAAATGAACATTTTTGAAACTAGGTTTCAGTAGTCATAAAATTAGGTTTTTAAACATCTAGATAAGAGTACCACCTTTGAATTTCTAAACTACACTAAACTTAATTTCAGGACACACAAGCCCAAAAATGTTAGCCTTTAAGAACAACAGAATACTAGGCAATATTTAGCCTATAATAAACCAAACAACACCACTTTCCCCCAAAGCCAGAACAAAATACACAGTCCAAAGGAAATCTTTAGATATTACATAATTCAAATTTACGAAAGCATTTGGTACTCTCATGAAACCTCAAAAATCACTCAGAATGTGTTGGACAGACTATGATGCTGAACAAGAGGTACAAAGACGCAATGACCGTGTAAAAATTCTGAAGCTTAAGGAAAACAGTGAATATTGCAGGACTCAAGATAAAACTGTGAAAACTGACAGCAAATAAAAGAATCCTAGGAAAAAGGACAAGTGGCAATCTGTCTATATGTGTGGTGCCACAGGAACTGTTGTGAGGCCTTGTTTTATTTGACATCTTCATTAATCCCTGAGAGGCCACCATGCAGACAACTTTGAGGACACTGATACACCTCAAAGTAACTTAGTGTGGCTGAAATGCAGTCAGAAAACACTAAAAAGAAATTGAGTACATGAAAAAACAAGCTACTGCTATGGAAATGACTGAGAGAAATATTCTGGAACAGATTCTGGAATATATTCAATAGGATGGAAATACCCCAAAGGCATAATATTTGTAAAGGATCTAAGGATAACAAGCAAGCAGGAACTACAAATAGATTTGTAACAGAGTACCAACAAAGAGACTAATTTAGATTTGACTTGCATACTTGGAAGCACTGTATCCCAGAGCATGAAGGTAACAGTTTATATACAGCAGTAGGGCAGACTGTAGAACATTTTATTTGTGGACAACTAACAAAGTCCTTCAAGCCTCTTGGTGGACCAGACATTAATACGCTCAAGTAATTAATTTTCCCCAACACATAGAGGTCATATGAATGCCTGAAACAAAGTAAAAAACTCTCTGGACATAAACCATAAATTCTTCATCCACACTCTTTACAACCACGCCTGGAATTCACCAACGAGTACTAGGCATATTACAAGAAAGATCTCTGCAAATTGATGGAATTCACATAAAAATAACAGAAATTCTTTGGGAGCTGGAAAGACTCAAAAGGAAATGTTACAAACCTATGCAAGTGTTACCTTACTTGCTCAAGCTAAGCAAGTAGGAAGTTCAAAATGCTTCCTTCTTAACATTCAGTTTGTTCTGGAAAACTATTTCAAAGGAACAAACCCCAAGAAGGAATAATAATTATTCAAGGTGATAAAAGGTTATATATACATACTCAATTAGGAACAGAAAGATTTAGACAATACAGGAAACATATACTGAGTTCCAAACTACAGGTAATTGTCCTAATAGAAAAAAACAGTAGACATCTGAAACTGCAGCGTAACATATACGTTCATATATTACAGGGATCAATGCTGACAGACGTGGACAAAGCATTTAATGGAGCTCTGCCACCCCTAATCTAATCTTAAAACATTTTAAGTTTACTCTTATGGTGATACTCCTCTCTCCTTTTGGATAACAGATGGCTGTTTGTGATCTACATATTGGACTGAGGTTTCTTTCACTTTGTCTGATGCATGAATGAGGAATGCCTCCCATAAGTCAGGCTACATTATAACTACAAATATAGCATCTAAAATTAAATGGATTTCACCACTTACCGTCTAGCCCCATTTCTGTGATTCATTCACAGAAACACATTTCACATTTTAAAACAACAAAAATTCAAATAATAACCACATACTCATGTATATTTGGCTACATAAGTTATAGGAGACTGATAGGGCTTTTGGCAGTTATAGTACTTGAAAATTTTCCATTATGTCATCTTTTTAATTACTTACTATTTGAACCATTTGGGCTAACTCTCTTCACACCAGACATTCCTCAGTTGACAGTTTCAACTAAATGCTTCAGCTGTTTATTAGAACCAGAATATGAAAGATTATGTTTCGCTTGCCTGTTTAAAAACAATACTTACAACCATTTACCTGTGCTGCATCATATGGAATAGAAATTTCAGAGTTTGGTAGGGATACGTACACATGCAGAGATGATGGAAGGATGAACCACATGCAGCCTCAACTGGCAGCTCTGTTGTAAAAATAAACCAATTACTTTTATTTTTACAACAAAAGCTATTCAAATGCTCAACCATTTTTCCCTTTATACTCCACTACTTGCCAGAAACTCTCATTGTTGAACATACCATTCCCACAAACAGTATTAATGTTCAAGTGTTATATGCCATTACACACAATTTTCTCTTTTAAGCCCATATCCAACTTTTATAGTCATTAGACCAAAGCACTAGACATCAGGTTTTTCAATTACGCTGATTCAGCAATGCCACTCAAAACCAGCTCTAGCACTATTCCTTATCTAAGACTTAATCAGTTCATCTTAACCAAATTTCATCTACGAAATTCTCGTTGTCATACATCCAATCACTAAACTTCACTTATTACTATACTGTTAACTGTTCCCCAACGTGTGTGTTCTTGTTATACTAAACTTAATTCCTTATGCAATCATATAAACATTCCGTTCTTGACAGTAGGTCATTCTCCAAAAATGGGAGGGAACCTCAATCCGTTCTTGACATGCAGAATTCTGTCAGCATAGGACAGACCAGGAATCTCATATTTAGAATTAAGTGTTTACTGATAATTTTCTCTACCTTATGCATATGCTGCCTCTCAATTAAATACATTTTCTCAACTTTAAAATAAAGTGGTATAGTCCTACATTGTTACATGTGTAATTCTTTATTAATTTTTATATTTCAGTTAATATTATTTTCTTGAATACTTATGCACTTTCCTGTACGCACATTCACTGGTAGGTTTTTCTGATATGAGGCAACGGCAAGACCTGAAAATGTTGGAAAAAAAATTATTACTTTCAAAACAAAAAATTGAATAACTTTCAATCAAAACTTCTGTTTGAAATGGAAGTTGCTAAATGCAAATACAACCCAGGAAACAAAAATGGTCAAAGGTGACTTTGCGTTTTCAGATAAACATTATGTATGTGAATGCATATACACAACTCATTTACAGATATGAACATAACATATACATAAGGCCACAATACATGTTGTAATGGTTGCATTTGTGCTACAGTCAAATTTTCTGAAATAGAAAGCTATACCATATCCATGGTATACAATGTATTTTGTACAATGATGATGAATACTCATTTATCCTAATGGCTAAATTGTCTTCATCAATTAGAGGAACCCACTGTCGAAATGTTCAGGGAACTACATGTAATTCTTCTAGAATTTTGATCATCAGGTGCAGTCATGTGCAGTATCATGCAGTCATCAGCAAATATCATATAACCCTTTTCATAATCTCATCAATTTCCATATTAAAACTTGCTAAAATGCTCTGCCCTCCTACTTCCACCGAGAGAAGAAATTCATTCCTCCATTGGTTAGAAACCTTCTTTCATGGCAAGTTAATTTCTAGTTTATATATCTAATCATTCTACATCAACACTGTTCTTTGGCTGAAATATTTTTTTTTCTTGCTTACTCCAAAGTTACAGATATACTTACAAAGTTCACTTATATTCTTTCATCTTTTGTTTTTCTAGATGAAGCCAACTGATTTCTATCTTCTTGATAAAACAGGCTTTTCACATCCATGATCATTTTTAGAACCCCACTCTGTACCTCTTCTAGTTTAAATTCATCCCTTTTGATGACTTAAAAAATAGTCCAAATAAGGTACGACGAAGATGTATAATCATATCAATATATCACTTGCTTTGATAGACATAACTCACTTCATGCAGTTTAGGATTGTACTTATCTTTTAGGACCCATCATGGGGATAGATTCATACTACCCTGACTCCCAGATCTTTTCTTCTGTCATTTCTGACATTCTAGTTCAGAGCAGAAAATTCTTAGCAATTCTAAAGTGCAAAATCTTGCCTCTCCTATGCAAGATGTTATGACATTCCTATTATTCCAATCCAAACCACACAATCCTTCCTATATGATATGCCTGTTCTCCTCCAAACTTAAGGTTACCAGTAACTTTTATTTATATGCTAAATAGGACTATGCTAAAGACATTAAATGGGCGGACTCTACCTGTAGCCAGCTTCCAGTTTTATAGCTCTTCTTTCAATACAATCCACTGTCATTTCCCATTAGTAATTCTTTACATTACGTACTCTACTTCATTTCTCATATGGCACTATACTGAATCTTTTTATGAAGTACAGATTAAATCTCCTTCATTTCCTTTGTCAATAAATTGCTTATTTTGTCAAAAAACTATCCAGTTACCGCAACAAAATCTACCTTTACTACACCAAAGTTACATTTTTTGCTATTTCTATGCCTTTGCTTATCCTATGTTATAATTTGTTTCCTATGTGCCATATACTGCAATAGTTGCATGTAACACTTCCTTGGGCTGGCCTTCAAATACACCTTACTTTTCAATCACATGGCACCATTCTTACCCTGATAGGTTTATTGAGAGTCTTTGCTAAAAGACTGCTTTGATACTTCTAATATTTTCATACTTGAGACCTAGGTTAATTTTCCCATCAGGTTTCTAGTGGTAAGACATTGTTGGTGTAAGGCCATTGATTAAATATGTGACTGCCCTGGTTCTGTCAGAATTTGCCTACATTACACTTCAGAGCCTATTGCCTAGCCTGTATCTTTTCACTGAGAATTAAAAAAAAAAAAATTTAAAAAAATCTCATTAATTAGGATCTTAAGCATTATTTACAAAGCACAGTTACCTCCACGAATTAATTCAGCGGCCTAAGTGGCGATTTAGGCCAGTTTGGTAACCACAAGTTGCTCAATTCCTTGCTGTTCACATGCTGTCCTAGGTTTTTATCTGATAACATCCAGACAGTACTTGACTTTCTGCTGGTATGATGGGCATGTACAATGTTGCCTCAAATTCTGGCATAAATGGGCCTAACTACCTGGAGTAAAACAAGGCTTGTCACGACTCTTATATGAGGAATCCTCCCGTGTACCTTGCCTATGATGTGTGGTTTAATAAGCATTCTTAAAACATGAAAGACCACCAGAAATGAATCTTCCCGAATATTTAGCATAGATGCATTAGTTCATCCATTAACCTACTGTTAAGGCACTCATGTGTGAAATGCAAACCAGATCTGCTCGACTTGGAAGAAAGAGCTATCTTTCCCTGTTCTTTTATCTCCCAAATAAGATAAAAGTTGTACTTGCTTAGGTACCTAACTCTAGGAGAGGACTCCAAACTGAGAATCCTGAGACAGGACTTCAGCCTTACTCCTTTGGGCAGGGGAATGTTGAGTTTATACTTTCTCAGCATTTCTAGACAGCTTCTCATCCAGTGTACTCATTTTTGCAGACTAAGAGGACTACTTCTTGCACTGAGTGTTTAGGGAGCCCGAGAGCCTAACATGAGACTATGGATTCTTATACATGGCAAAGTACATACAGGTTTGGCAGTCCAAAATTACACAGCGTAGCACCAAGTATTTTAGTCTAAAGATTTAGTCTTTTTTCATTCACTTAGTCTGTGGGGCACACCGGGAAATAAACTTCCAGTGTAATGCAGACAGTCTGACTGTCCACGTCAGGATACCAACTGGGTGGACCACATACTACTCCTGATCTGTGTGCCCAGGTTTTCTCCCCGCAGAAACCATGTTTCTGTCACCTGAAAAATCAACACCTGAGAATATGCGGGCCACACTCAGCCCTCATTCTGAAATATAGTTTGGATAAATCCAGGGCATCCCCAGACTGAGAGAGCACTCCAAGATTTCAGACCATAGACCTCAGAAATACTGAACATCCTGGAAATCAATAGGAACTCAAACACGGATAGAGAAGTCAGTTTTGAAGTTAAGATGTACTGTTCGAAATTCTACCTTTGTGTTACTGTCTAAACTTTTATCATCAAATTCTGTTGCATCCTGCTACTATAATTAGATATTTGAAAAATGTGGCTTTTCCCTGGCCCCATCGTGCTCAGTCGCTAGATGATTCTGTGTCTGCTCGTATTTGCATTTATACATTTTTTGTGAATTGCAGATACTGTTTTGTGACCGTTTTTTTTTTAAGTAGGTACACAGTAAGGATTAAGAGAAAGAAAAAACTGATGTGCCTTTTGTTAAAAAAAAAAAAAAGCAAAATTATATTGATTTTACTCTATAGAGAAATTCTAACTTTTACAACAGTCATCAGTTATGGTGATAACTAATACTATTAATACTCAAATTTTTATTGTACAGCTGTTTAACCGTGCATGATTAGAAGCAGTTATATATTCAAGCTTGATTATTTTCATGCAAATACATAGCTGGCTACTGGGGAGAACAGCTGCTGCTTAGCAACTGGAGGAACAGAGAAAGGGGGTGACTTGCTTTATAACAGAAAACTGGGTGAAACCTTTTAGAGAGAGTACATACAGAGTTTGGAGATACCAGGGAAAATGGGTGGTAGTGCACTCTAACCATGATGTTTCCTTTTGCAATTATTGACATCCGAGGATGGCACCATTTTCAGGTAATAAAGGATAAACTACAAGAAAATTTATATACAGTAGATGCACGAACAACAAATAAAACAAGTGCTAAAGACAAACCCTGACACAGAAGCTGAAATGTAGGAAATCCAGAAACAGGCTTTGTGACTGTCACCTACTGCAAGGGTTAAACTGACTTTTAGACTTCAGCAACTTGAACTACTGATCTTAAGCTACCACAAGCCAAGACTGCTAGAAGAAGTGTTCTCTTTTTCTTGCTGCTGTTCAAGCTCAGCCCCTGCACTGCCTCCTCCACTGTGCAAGCACAGGCTCTCACACACCTACATAATGAGGCAGATCAGGGACCTCATCTAGGTTAAAACTAACCCGTATTTTTTAGTTGGATCACTTTCACCTGGATCAGTTTCCGAATCCCCTTTGTTATGCAGCTACTCAAATGCCTGCACTGACATGAGGAGGAGGGCAGGGGGACCTCCCATGACAGTGCTGACTCAAACCTTTTCTGAAAATATATTCTTACCTTGGTGTGACCCTTCAGACTAACTTGACTTGACTACAAGAAGAAAATGAAAGCAGAAGTGCACTCTACGAAATGAAGGGAAACTGAAAAGGCACAGCTCAGAAAGCATGTGAGTTCCATATAAATGTCTGCATGGCTGTAAGACTACCACTTGGATCAAGCTCCTTACATCAAAAAGGGAAGTCACTTAATTTTTTTCTCTGAGAGTAACATTCAACACTTTCAGAAATCAAATTAATACCTCATATGAACAGGAAACTGGCTCTAGGTTAGGTATCAACTGTTCTTGTCTCAGTCCTGCTGCCTTCCATTTGCAACAGTTATTCCTAATTCAAAGCATGGTTCTCTCTGATTTTAATAAACAACATAAAATTTTTTGTAATGAAATAGAAGACTCTGAATTATGTGCTTTAGTGAATCCTGCTGTATGCTTCTAAAAAGCTAGTTATTCCAGCTATCTACACTATTCTATTGTGGGCAATTGCTTTCTCTTCAGCAGGACTACCAGATACAAACCTGCGCCTACACCTCATGTACCACGCTCATTTAGAAAAAGCCAGAATCCTCCAGTAGCTTAAATGTCCCAGCTGAGGTGCAGATGCACATCATGTTCTGCTGCCTATATATATGACAAGAGAACACAGTAGTGGACTGGTATCCCCTCGCACAGAAGCAGACTGCTGATGTCGTAGTATCTTAAACTCATACAGGAAGGGGCACAAGAGCACATCTGCCAGTGTTTGAAGACATTAAGCCATCGGTGAAATAAACAGCGGTGGGAAGATACAATGCTCAGGAAGTTAAGACGGCCATGTGAACAGAAAGACAACGGAGCACAGAATAGAGTTAACACAAGAGCATAGTGTCCCTACCAAAGTCCTATGGAAAATGCGGGAAATGTATTAGCTTAGCACCAGTTCAAAGTGTATTCAAATAACAAGAGTTAGAGATGCTATTTCTTAACATGCTTCACCAGTAACCTCTTAGAGATTTATCAGCCTTTGTGAAATTTCAGGATTCATAAGAGTATTCTTGCAGTTCCAATGGTTTTCCAAATATTAACCTTGCAAATGTAAATAACTGTCAAAAAATTAAAGTTGTAGCTCAGTTATTCTTTAGATACGATGAAAATAGTTTGGGTTTCAACCCTATTTCAACTACTTACATCTGTGATGCAAGATTTCTTGATAACTAGGTAGTTCGACTTTTTTTGTTTGCATAAAAATGAGTATAAGGAGGAAAACAGATGTGAGCTAGTGAACATAAACAGCTTACAAAGAAAGAGTAGGAAACCAGTTACCCTTGAGTAGACAGGCAAGCTTCCTGTTCATTACAATGAAAAAATGAAGGGTAGCAACTGCCTGACCTGTCTTTTGTTCAAATCTAAACCCAAAACATATGTAAGCAAAATGTGAAACATATGTTTTACATATTGGACTTTTGTCAGATTTTATAGATTTGTACGTTTGTCTCGTATCATCCAGTCTTGCACGCATATGTAACAAAATCATTCTAAGTAGATGTAAGAATATTTGGCCTTTTTATAGGCTGATGCTCCCCGCTGCCAACTCTTTCAATATTTGGCGTAGTTTTTTTCCCCCCTCAAATCCTCAGCTCTGAGACAAAGAGACCGCAACAGGAATCCCAACTCACTGTTTTTTGTTATCATTTGACATGAAAACCTGCACGAGAGGGCGGGAAAACGCAAACCAAGCTCCCCTAAAGGGCCAAATAAGAGAAACCTAAACCCTCGTGAATTTTTTTTACCCGAATTAACGACGGGGAGCAGGGAGGCACCCAGCTCTCGGGACTCTCTTCCTCCCGATTAACGCAGGTCTCTCTGCTGGGGCCCAAAAAGCGGGGAGCCTAACCCCCGCCTCGGGGAGGCCCTCCCCAGCCGGAGACGACCCGCCGTACAACAGCAGGCCGCTCTCTCTCGGGCAGCTTCCCAGCCCGACCTTTATACCCCCGGGGCGGGCAGGAAGGTAACGGGGCAGCCACGGCGGGGGAGGCGTAGAAAGAAACGCGGTGGCCGTGGGGAGAGCGAGGGCGGGGGAGGAGCGCCATAGTGGAGCACGCTGAGGAGAAGAAGAAGGAGGAGGAGGAGGAGGAGGAGGCCGGAGGCTGCAGGCCGGCCCCCGCCGCTCCGCCGCAGCGCGCCCGGCCCCGCCCCGCCGCCACCCGCGCGCTCGGCAACGGCAACACCAACCGCCGCCGCCCTTCTGCAGGCCTCGCCCCCCGCGCGCAGGGACCGTTACCGCCAAAGGGGGCGCAGGGCTTCGGCGGAAGCGCTGTGCCGCTACGCGCCCCCCCCCCCGCCCCCCCGCCGTGAGTAACGGCGGCGGGAGGTTTCCCCGACTACCCTCCCCCCTCGCCCCCATATTTTTCTGTTGTTGTTTGGGGTTTTGGTTCTGGTTGGTTTTTTTTTGTTAGCCCCCGCAGCCTGCGGAGACTCACCTTCCCGCAGCGAGGCGGCTCGGCATCCAAAATGGCGGCCGACCCAGCTTAACCCCATCGTGTCCCAGCAGCGCTCCCTCCCCGCCCCATCCGCGGCTCGGGATTCCGCAGCCTCACCCCAGCCCGCGCGGCCGATCGCCGAATCACCGAGCACCCCCGCCGCCACCCCCCGCCTCCCGCCACCGGGGGGGAGGAGGGTAAAGCATCGGAAAGGTTTCCCCCACGACCGCGCGCACTCGCGCCCCGTCTGCCGAGCCCACCCGAAAGACGTGGGGTGGGGTGGCGGGTGTGCGTGTTGGGGAGTGACACTTCCCCCGCTCGTTGCCCCCCTCTTCCCCCCCCCCACCCCAACACACGGCCCGTCCACCTCCCCGTTCCCCTAATGGTTGCGTCCGTGACATCATCATCATGGCAACAACAGCTGCAGCCCGGAGCCGGGGAGCTGCTGCCGCCGCCGCTGAGGCGTTCGCGTTGCTGCGGGGGGACGGGCCCGCGCTGCCCGTCAGGCGCTCGCGGCCGGCCGGGCTCTAAGAGCCCCCCCCCCCCCCCCCCCGCCGCGGGGGCGACCCGGCCGAGCGCGCGCGTCCGCGCACGCGCCCGGAGCAGCAGCAGGAGGAGGAGGAGAGGGAGCGCGAGCGAGCAGCGACAGACAGAGGAAGGGCGCGCGCCCTCGCAACGCGCCTCTCTCTGTGTGAGGGAGGGAGCGAGCGAGCGTGTGTGAGGGGAAGGCTGCGCGCGCGCCGGCGGGGCGGGCGCGCGCCGGCGGGCGGGCGAGGATCGGCAGGCGGGGGGCTGCGCTCGCTCGCTCGCTCGCTGCGGCGGGGGGAGCCGTGCGGGCTCCGCGCTCGCTCCCTCCCTCCCTCCCTCAGTGCGTGCCTCGGCGGCGGCGGCCAACAAACATGTTCTCAGTGCGGATCGTGACTGCCGACTACTACATGGGCAGCCCGCTGCCCGGCCTGGACCCCTGCCAGTCCCACTTCCGAGAGGCCCCGACCAGGCGGGTGCCCGTCGTCAGAGTCTTCGGCGCCACCCCTGCAGGTAAGGGACCCCCGTCGTCGTTGTCGCCGCCGCCGCCGCCTCCTCCGTCGCTCGACGGCCGGGCGGGGACGGCCCCGCTGCGGCGCGGGTCGTGCTGGCGCCGGGCCCGCCGCCGGCCTCCCCCCCCCCCCCGCGGCGGAGGCAGCGGCAGCTCCTGCTCTTTGTGACTGGGTCGCGCCCCCCCCCCCCCTCCTCAACCCCCCCCCACCGCTGCGGCGCGTCTCACCTGCCAGCGGCGACTGTGAGGGAGCGCGCCGGGCCCAGCCGGACACCGCGGGGCGGCGGCGGCCGGCGAGGAGCGGTACCTGCCCCGGGTGTCCCCGCGGGGGAGCCCGGCAGCCGTCGCCGCGGCGGGCGGAGGTGTCGCACCACCCCCCCTCCCCGCCTAACCCCGGCCGGTGGCGGTGGGGGGCCGCAGGTGCGGGCCGGGGAGGAGCAGGGCCCGCGGCCGGCAGGGCTTTGTGCGCGGCGCTGGGGGGGGGGTTGCCCCGGGCGAGCGGCGGCAGCTGTGCAAACACCGGGGGTAGCCGCCGGCCCCGCGATCCCCCCCGCCCCGCGATCCCCGTAAAGGGCAGGGTAACGGCGTGTGGGCATGGGGGGGGGTGTGAAGGCGGCACACCAGGAGGTGTGTTCCTGCGGGGTGAATAGCGAAAGGGTGAGCATACAGGGGGGAAACCTTCGAACGTAGTCACGAGTGAGACTTGTGCAGGACTTACAAAGTGGGGGGTTTGTCTTGGTCTTACGCTAGCGTGGTACGGACCGCGTAAAACGACAGGCATGGGTGCTGCACTGCAGAAGGGAACGTCCTAACCGCTGGCCACATGTTGCCCCCCGGGACTTCCTAATGTCACATCCCGCTTCTTCTTTGCCTCTTCCCTATGGACTCATGGTTATAGTCTTCCCACGTCTCAAGTATGTTTCTGGCCGTCAGAACAAATTTCTAACGAATTTAGTATTTAGGAAGACGTATCTCATGTTTATTGTAGTTTACACATATGTTAAATATGAAGTTGGAAAAAAACCCCTGTTCTCTGAGATGTTAGACATGTTAAGCGTCATTGCTTGTGATCCCTTTATAGTTAATGCTGACCTTGGGAATTAAGGTATTTCTGCGTATTTTATTGACTTACACATTGAAAATGAGGTACCGGTATATACATTAAACGTTAGGCAAGACAAAAAACATGCAATAAAAAAAGCACAGTAACAGTATCTTTCCCTTCACCCAGCTATTATCGTAGAACAGATTTTTTTGTTGTTGTTGTTGTTTTGGGTTTGGTTGTGGTTTTTTATTTAGAATTATCTGTCTGTTCTCTGTTTAGGCACAGAGGAATGTAAGATATTAAAGCTGTTGTGATCTGATGCATCTACAGCTCCAAATTCTTAAGTGGATGAGTGGGATTAATAGATACAATATTGAAATAGTGGGACCTATTTTATTGTAGTTCCAATTTTGCATACAAAGGAGATATTATGTAATAATATTTATGTAATGGCATGAGTAACTGTTTCATTATTAAAAAATGTAGAGCCTGAGGTTGTCTGGCAGGTAGCAGGCTTTCTGTGGGTGCGTGTGGTTAACTCATTAAGGCTTATTTTCTTTTAAGAAAATGTTTAGGCTATGCCATATCATGAATGTGGCATCATAAAGTAAACAGTGAAACAGTTTTAGTTGTCCAGCTATTAGGAACACAGTAGGAAATCCCTGGCTTCCCAAACCATAAACTTTAATATTAGTTTGCATAATAGAAGCATTTCTAATTCGTCTTGGTTAGAGAAGACACTTCACTACAGTCTGCAAAGGAAGTGTGACTTGGCTATCTTCTATTTATTTCCTTGTTAAACTTTTTAATGGCTTTTTTTTTCCTTTCTATACCTTTAGTAAAGTTTGCTAATAAGCTTCAAGAACTTATTACATTTCTGCGTTATTTTTTTCTCTTTTAAAAAAGGAGACAAATGTAATTCTGTCTGTTTTTCAGAGGTGTTGGACCTAAGCAGTCATTGTCAGAAGTAACGTGTGTGACTTCAGAGAAAGGGCTATCCAGTTATTTACTTGAGAGTTGAAATACAAAAATTAATACTTTATTTCATCACCTACATCTACATTGATATTTTCTTTGAGGAAAAAGAAATAGTAAAAACAACTTCTAACATACTGTATAATACAATGGGGTGTCCTTATTGTTTGGCTTACAGGCAGTGTGATGCTTGTCTTCACTTGAGTTGGTCTGGATAAGAATAACCTTTTCTCACTGGGTTTAATGTGTACGTCTTGCCTGCAGGAAAGGTGCTCAGTTGCCATGCTGCCTACGTGACAGCAAACCACTATGTGTGTATAGGCTGCTTCACCTCCGGCGTGATTAACTCTGCATGAATCTTAGTATGTGTAAAGCTGTGTGTCCATGCTGTGCAGCTAATTGGGAGTCAGGTTCAGAACAGACTCCAAATTCCACCTGCTGAGTGAAGGGGGATTGATTGGTATGTGGAAGGGGCTTTATGCATATGTTCAGAAAGTCAAAGCGTCTAGCAGCACTGTGTCTTCTGTCTAGTATCAGCTATGGACGTTGGTTCTGAAGCCACCTACCTATGCTTTCTGCCTCTTCTGGAGGTATTGTGCTCAGTGAGGTGTATGAATGACAAGGGTTGCCAGTGTTCTTAGCATTGAGGGCTTTTATGTAATCCTGTACTAAACAATTGGTTTGTAAAGGTTTTCTGGTATGATCTATAAAATTAAAGTGCTTCGTGGTATGGTGGTTGGGGGAGGTAAAAAACAGACTTTTAGTTAAAAATAATAGAAGGATGAACTCCTACAATGGACTGCGTTGGCAATAACATTTCACAACTTCTTTAGGTCTTTTGAAGAAGAAATGTCATTGTATTTGGCAAGACTATGCGAGTCATCTCTTGACGTCCTACATCTTTGTGTAATAAGAGCTTGAAAGGCAAGGAATCAAAATTCTGTTTAAGCCCAAAGATCTGCCTACTATTTTCTGTTGTTCTGTGAAATACAAAGAGCAAAATTCTGACTACAATAGCAAAAGGTGAAGCACTACTAGAATTTATGTTTGAATTCATCTTAGCTGGTTGAGCCATTCCATTTTAGCCGTTTGGTGCTTAAGCAGACTGGCATGTCTGTTGACATAGTGACTCGGACAAAAGTATAATTTCAAAAATGCTACAGTGCTGCCATGGTGGTAATGGAATGAAAGCAGTGTTAAACTTATGCTTTGTTGTATAAGATGATAGCTATTATTTGATATAGTAGTCTTTGTATCTATAAAGGAGTCTCGTAATATTGCTGCTTATATTTAAAAACAGTAGGTTTTAATTCACTAAGTAGTGGTCAACTGTGAAACAAAATTTCATTATCTTCTCAGGCAGTATTTCTTTTTTGGTAGCTAGCAATTTTTTTAAATGCTTTTCATAAAAAAAAAAAGAAAAAAACCTTTGAGAAACTACAAGGCCTGTTTATTAGAGTGAAATCATAATGAAAATTGAATTTTCTGTTTATGTGTGGTCTTCTGTTTAATTGGTAATTCTTGAATTGTCATTCTTGTTGCTAAGTTGTGGTGTATGGAGGTATCAAAGTTTTGATTTATTTCCTACTAGCTTTTGGCCATGTCAAGCTCTTGGAGTCGTTCCTCAAGATTTCACTGACCACTTCAAAATAAGTATGTGAATGGTCAGTTGGGTGTTTCTGTCAGGTGCTTATTCAACTGCGGGAAGACAGAACCAAACTGTAAATCCATCCATAAAGAAATTGGGGTGCAACTAGATGTCACGTTAGGGGAGACATTAACAAATGAGCTGATGTTGCTAAATTATTGCTTCACTTCACAAGACTGAGTGCAAGTAGCTGACGAGACCAGTTGTAAACCGCATACAAGATACCTGTTGGTGTATGATAATGAATATTGTAAAATGGAGAATTGAAATATTTTTTTAAATCACAATTCTTATTTGGGCATGATTTGAGGCTGATATACATGATAAATTTTACAGAAACATTTTAGAATTGCTTTTGAAGAGTGTTAGGCTAGGAGGGCCCGTGTTCAATAGGCAGGAGGGCCTTTGGAGAAGGTAGATAAGGAATTTACCTAGGAAAAAGCAATGTGTAATTTGAGGAATAATATAACTCTGCGGTCCTCAACTGCCACTTTATATATTTGTCTCTTTTTTGAAGGGTTTTGTATTTTAGATTATGAAATCACTGATCCAAGAATGAATCTCACTTCAGGGCAGCACAAAAACTCAGCCAGAGAAGAGAATGTTTTTAAGTTACTCTTGCATGCTTTTGATTATGAGTTTTGCCAAGGCTAGGTGTAATTTAGAGTAGGGGTTTATAGTCAGCAAAAGCTGAATGCATTTCAGGTAGACATCCAAGTTTGGTGGCTTCACTTCTCCTTCGTTTTGTGAGAGGGGAAAAAAGCAGAGGCAAATGCTCCAGCTCAGATCTGGCTCCTTTCCAGCAGCAGTAGCTCTGGTATGACGCAGTGAGGGGGCCTGCTTATCTTCTTTCTTCTGTTCTTCCCTCCCCTTTCCCCCTTCACTGACCTGGCTAGGCTGTATATCTGATCCCATCCCAGTGTCTTTCTCTCCTCTGTTGCTGCTCACTTGAGAAGCAATGAGCTCATTGCAGGAACTTGCTGCTTCCTAAGGTGAGCTCCTGATTAACTTTTTTTCTCCCTTCATTTTCGGTATCATTTCAGACACTGTGTCCCACAATGGTCATTCCCCGTAGCCTCCTCCATTCATTATCCCAATGTTCACAGACGAGCATCGTTCCAGTTGCTGCTAGTTCCCATATTCCATTTCCCAGAAGTGGGCACTTCTTGTCAACAGTCTTCCAGTCCCTTCCAGTCCCCCCAGGATTCATAGTGAGAGGATGCAAAATAGGATACAGCCATTGTGGTGAGGCTTATGCCTCTGCCTTTTACCTTTTCACACCCTCTCCCAAAATATACCAGTGTACAACTCTTGATGGGGGTTTTCTGTGGACTGCAGCATGGACTAGAAGATTTTCAGCATTGTACAGCAGAGCTTCACTTCCAGCATACCATTTCTGCATCTTGCACTGGCAGGCTTCTCGTACTTCTGAAGAGCTATTTGAAAAATAGCCTCATGTCCATTTGATTCTCTTTTCTCCAGAGGTTCATAGCTTCTGTGGGATGTGAACAGGGCTGGAGTAGGAATGAGGAATTTGAGATAATGTATGTATTCTGAAATTGTTTCCAGTGTTTGAGTTTTGTCAATGATGTGGTTGGAGGTCATTAGCTTGTAACTTACCTGGTTCTTAAAAGGATGTGTTTTCTAATCTGTTGTGGGGTTTTTGTAGGGTTTTTTTGGTTGTTGTTTTGTGTTTGTTTTGTTTTGTTTAAGAACCACCTCCTTTTTTTGAGGCATTTGTTACATACTTCGTATAGATTGCCTGCTGAGTTGTTTGAACAATGAGAGGCTGCCTGAATAAACTGTGAGATTCTGCTCCACTGGCGTGAAACTTGTTAAGCAGCAAATTTAGTACCCATGTATATATGGTGTCCTTTAATTCTGTGTCTTAAACCTTAAAATACTGTGACAAAATGGATGCTCTAACTAGAATCCAGATACTGGTTTCATAGCCAGTATACTGTTTGCTACTGTAGAGTACCTCTTGGTCAACTCACTGAATATATTTGTGCTTTTGTCAAAAAAATACATGTATAACTGACACTATGTGCTTAGAACTCCATCAGCTGCAGACTTCAAAGCGTTTCACAAAGTAGCTGCACCTATATTGGGTCTAATATACAACTTGGGACTGATTTTTATGATCAGTGCCCTTGGAAATAGACTAACAGCATATCTCTCTCAGCTACAACTTCCAGTTCTGTTACATACTTCTTGAGGGTGCTTTTTGGCTGCTTGTTGAAATATCTTCTTTTTCAGTGTGTAAAATGAACCTCCTCAAAATAACACACTGGCCTGAAAATAGTTGTCTCTCTCTCATTTTTACCAGAGTAGCACATGCATATCACAACTGAGGTTGGCAGGATTAGATAATGTGTAAACACTCAGTGAGAAACAGCTCCTGCTTAGTAATTTTTGCAGTCTGAGTAGACAAGATAAATCACTGGAAGAAGGAAACAGGTGTGGTAGCACCATGCTATCCATTTCTTCTCTATCTCTCATTTCAGAGTTCCAGTATTGATCATTTAATACCCTGTTCTGCTAACTGTTGTCATTATACTGTTTTTGTCCTTTACTCTTGGTTGACTTGATTGACCTCCGTGTGCAGTGGGCCTCTGAGAAGGATGATGATGACAAGGAAAATGTAACCATTTGGAAAGAGGCAGCATGAACACTCACACTAAAAGATTTACAGCGGATGTTCGGTCTCACAGATGAAGCAGCTGAAATCTTTCAGAATGATCGGACAGGGTCACTGGAGATTTAGCCTCATGTTAAGGGGGATCTGCTGATCAAAATTTCAGGACAATTAGCAGTCAACTTTTTTTTTTTTTTTTTAATTAAGCATTTGGTATCTCCAGCTGTTGCAAAGCCAGCTTCTGAAAAGCCAGCATCTCATCCTCCTCATCTGTCATCATGAGATGTCGAGTTGACAGCCGATGAATTTGCTTCTTCCTCTCTGTCCGCCATGTCATACATGCTGTCCCTGTGTGTTACAACTGTGTGTGTGTTTTTAAGTTCCTGTATACCTCTCCTCTATATTACATTTATTCTATGGGGAAAAAATGTTTCACTGTCTGTTGAATTGCTACTTCGCATTTCAGGAACGTGTGCTTGACAGACAGCAAGGTATACCTGTGTAAAGAAAAGAATGGATTTGCTTAGGGTCCCACATCAAATCAATAACAGAACTGATAGTACAGTGAAGAATCTACTGTCTACAAGCAGTGTTATTTCTGTGGTACTACCCTGCCCAACAATAAATTAATGTAAACAATAAAATAATGTTCTTTTATGTGTTGACCAAAGCTATAGTTGTGGTAACAAATATAACATTAAGGCCTAGGCTTGATTAACAAGGTCCAGGGACTGGTTGCAAAGATTTGCCATGAAATCTGTATAGTTAGGCTGTAATTGCACTGTTATGCGTGATACCTATATGTATTCTGGTGAAAGGAATAATTTTGAGGAATGTAGTGGAATAATCAAGTATATGAGCTTGTAAATAGGCAGTATTTTTCTGTTTGTGATACAGTTACTTTAAGACTGAGGATAGAGCTCAAAATATACACGAATCTAAATAAATACTGGAGAAGTTTGTACTAGATATAGGGACTGTCTGCAATGCCAGTGTTTGCATAGGCTTCATTCATGCATGTTTGTTAAGGTTCATTTCTTTCAAGAACTGCTTTTTATTACAGAGAAGTTATAAGGTGTGTAGAAGTTTGTGGGGTTTTTAGCAGGCCATTTAAATGAAACTTCACACTTGCTGGTTGGAGTGGGCCATATGGCTTATTACGGAACCATTTGATGTCTGTATGCTCCAGCTTTTCTGTGATCGGCATGCAGACAGCCATTTCAGATGACTTCTTCCCCCACTCGTATATATGCAGTCTGTCATGTTGACTGCGTGTTTATGAGTTCGTGTTATGTGACCTTGGTGTACATGTGCATGCCTTCTCAGATTCTCAGGTTATGGAGTCATCGTGCTTAGAGATACTCAAAAGCTGTCTGGATGTGGTCCTGGGCAACCAGCTCTAGCTGGCCCTGCTTGAGTGGGGGGGGTAGACCAGGTGAACTCCAGAGGTGCCTGCCAACCTCAACCATTCTGTGATTACTGAGATTACTCTTGTCAGCAGTGAGTATCCAGGTGCTCTGTACAGCCTGTTTGTGTGTCCAAGTAAACACAGTTGCATGCAAATGGTGTGGAAAGGTTGCCAAGTAGTTGTCTTTTAAGATTATTACCTTTCAACTGTAAAAGTTACTGGAAGGTTGTGGTGGTGTTAGTGAAAACTGATTTAGATTTGGGAAGAAGAAGAAAAAAAAGAACATTCATTACAGAGACCATTGCTAGGTTGGGTTTGTCCCTCAGTGACAGGTTCTTTTCCTGAAAATTACAGAGAAAGTAGGAGCAGCCACTGCTTATTTACATTCAAGTTGTGCCTCTGTACTGTTTGCTGACTAAACCAGTGTTTACTACAGCAAGGCTGTATGTCCTATTTTAGGTGCAATATCAACATACAGTACTCAGTGAGAATATTGAAAGGGCTGTGGAATGTTGCACCTAATCCATAATGCTTGGCATTACTCCTCAGGGGAGGTTTACAATACAAGTTTTCTGAGTTTTGTATAATGAGATGTATAATGAGTCTTTCATTTTGTGTTTGAAACTACCTAGGTGGGTTTCTGTATAGCACAGTTCTTATTAAGCAGTGGGAATTGGAAACTGATTCAGCCCTCACTTCTGCAGGTACTGCCTTCAGATCAGTAATGAACAAATTTTTATTGCTGCCACCCCTATTATATTTATCATCCAGATGAGGAGGTTATTTTCTGGAGTTCTCCATATAGCAGCTTTTATATTTCCTTTTAAAAAGTTACCTATTTAACCTAGCTAAAATGTTACAAAATACTTCCATTGCGGGTGAATCTTCCTTCACGTTCTTGTATGGTTTTATCCATTGACCGTTAAGCAAATGGTTTTGTGGCATTCACTTTTGTAAGCATTGAAAACAATTTTACTGTCGGTAGGAAATTAGAAGAGATTACAGGCAGTTTCTTTACGTTGAGATAAAATGAATTTATTTTTAGAAATACTTGGTGTCAAATATTTTAATTTTTGAGCTGTTTGAATTAGCTTTGTAGAACTGAGGCTTAACCATCCTTACTGTTAGGCCTAAATAGGAGCAGTAAAACCAACCTAGTTCTGCTGTATTATCTGTTTGTCTATTTCCTACACAAAAGTGTGTTTTTACCCTCAGATTAATGTTGAGGTTGGAAGGGACCTCTAGAGATCATCTAGTTAGTCCAAGTGCCCTGCTCAAAGCAGGGTCGCCTAGACCAGCTCCAAGATTGGAAATGCCACGACCTTTCTGGGTAAGTTCCAGTGCTTGACCACCCTCACAGTAAAACAAAACAAACAACAGGAAGAAAAAAAAAAAAAGCCCATTCAAAACTTTTTTTTTTTTTTTAAGTCTCTTGTGTTTCAATTTGTGCCCATTGCCTCTTGTCCATTCACTGGGGACCACTGAGGAGAGTCAGACTCCCTCTTCTTTACTGCTTCCCGTCAGGTATTTATACACATTGGTAAGATCCTTTCCCCACACCCCCAATTCTTTTCTTGAAGCTACGAAATCCTGGCTCACACAGCCTTCCCTTGTATGTCCCATGCTCCAAGCCCTTAATCATCTTCATGGCCTGGCTCCAGTATGTCCATGTCTGTCTTGTACTGGGGAACCCAGACCTGAACCCAGCGCTCCAGATGCATCTCACCAGAGCTGAGTAGAGGAGAAGGGTCACACCCCTCAACATGCTGGTGTTGTTCTTCCTAATGCAGCTCAGGACACTGTTGGCCTTCTTTGCAGCTGAGGCGTGTTGCTGGCTCGTGTTCATCCAGGACCCCTGGGTCCTTTTCTGCAAAGCTGCTTTCCAGACAGACTGCCTCCGGACTGTAGTGATGTATGGAGTTATTCCTCCCCAGGTGAGGACTTTGCATTTCCCCTTGTAGGGCTTCATGAGCTTCCTCTCTGCCCATTTCTCCAACCTGTCAAGGTCCTGCTGAATGTTAGCACAACCCTCTGGTGTATAAGGCACTCCTCCAAATTTTATCGTCTGCAAACTTGCTGAGGGTGCACCTGTTCAATGTCCAGGTCATTAATGAATATGTTAGACAATATTGGCCTCAGTATTGACCTCTAGAGTACACCACAAATGACTGGCCTCTGTATTCCATTATTGCAAGGCTGCTTCTCCTCACTTAAGTTTCATTTCTCTCTCCCCACTGCATAACAGTCAAATCTGTTTTAGAACTGTCCATTGTGTGTTTTGTTGTTACCTCTTCCTTTTTTTAACATGCCATCCACTGAGGTGAAAGTATACACACTTCGTTTCATTTCTGATTACAGCAAGGTTTGTTTTGTAGTGTTTATAAAACATCTATGTAGATATCTTGGGTATGGTATGACTATGTAAAAGTAATAAATCCTGGGTCTATATTTTCTAGGTGTTGATGGTATGTTTTACCTGAACAGAAAACACAGGAATGATGTGAAATAGCTAAACATAAGTCATCATTTGACTAAAAAGGTGTTCTGTATCAGAAATACAGTTTTAAATTGTCCCACGTTTTCCTTACTTCAGAAAAGTAGTATATGTTGTGCGTAAAGTAATTTAACTTGCCATGGTAATTCAGGGCATTCTTCATTATGTTTTTTTATGTATGTTTCTTAAGGAATTTGTGCATACATGTGTACGTTTGTAAACCTGCAATTCCCATGAAGAGGTGAATTTAGTATCTAGTATCTTTACAGTCTAGATTCCTGGTTTGAGTCTGATATATTAAACAAACAAACAAAAACCCCACCAACAAAACCCCGCACCTTAGGATAGATGGCAAGAACAGAATAAAGTTCTGTTAAGCACTTACAGATTGTGCCAGCATGTCAGGTTTTGGTGAGCTTGTGTTCTTATGTCAGCAGTTGGAAACCTAATCAAGGAAATAAATAGTAATTTTTAACCACTGCTATATTAAAGGTGAAGGAGCTAAGAACAGAAACAAGTTGTTTTAGGGAGTGTGCAGATAATGGTGGATAGTCCTCACTCCAAAAAAATTATGTTCTGTATAAACGGAGTGTTAAAAGGTGTAGAAAGAGTGATATGTTACAAAAACAGATGGCGTGGCAATATTGTTAGTCATTATTTTGAAGTGGAATTTTGTAGGAGGGATTGCCTGAATGGAAAAACAGGAGGAGGGGAGGATGTGTTGAAAGGAAGGCTGGGATCGGAAAGGAATATGTAGAGCATGTGAGGTGAGCTGGGGGAAGGGGGGGTGGAGGAAGGAGAGTGCTGAGAGCCAGGACTGTGGAAAATACTGACGTTGGTGTTGCAACAACAGGGACCAGTTATCTAAGGCTGCTCCCTTTTGGTTTCACTTGCTTTCACTCATGGGGCTGATTCATCCCCTGGAATTTCTTATCTCGAGACTTGTGGCTGCTCTGTGCAGTGGGAGAAGAGAGAAAGAAAACAAAGTCCCCCTGACTGAGAACTGTTCAAGAGGTGTAGAACGTGGTGAACTACAATATTCTCATGAGCACTGCGCAGTTTGTGAGCACAATTTGTGTTGCCTGCTTTCATGAAAATTTGTATTATTATTTTTAGGTTAAGGGATGTGAAAGTGTAAATAAAACAAATTCTAAATAGCTGGTATTCACCTTCCCAGTGTATCAGTAGAAATAAACTAAAACCAGCCAGACTTCAAGCCTGACCCTGCAGTGTGATGCATGATGCATGCACAAGAAAATGCATCTTGCTGGCAGAGAAAGATTAGGTAGGCCTGCATAATGTAGGTACATATGTGGCAGATTTAAAAAACAGAACAAAAATCAAAGACAGTGAGAAACAGGTCACTTCTTCAACTGATCATCTCCTCTTTAGTGTAAATGAGCTTTCTGCAGCCTGTTTGTTTGTTATGTTCTTCAGTTGCATCCATAAAAATATTACTCGTTTTGTGTAAGCTTGATTTGTTGAAAGAAAACCTTCACAAGATCTTGTTCTTTCCAAGTTAGTCTTTGGCTTTTTAGAATGTCATTCTCTTATGGAAACCATTAGCAATGCAGTGTTTTAATTTTATTAATAATTTGGCTTCTGTAGCCATCTGACTCATAGTAAACCACTTAATTTCACTGAATATTTGAATTCTATAGTTTTTAAAGGATGAGTGATTGCATTTTTTACTTGTAGTACCCCCATGACCAGGGACTTGGTATTTCGATAGCAGAACATTGATGGTGAGAGGCTGAAGCTTGTGCATTTGACAATAAAGTTGTGGAGATAAAACGGTGATGGAAAAATAACAGTTCAGAGTGGAGTTGGCCAGAGAACCTTTAGAAAGAAGTTGTTTTAGGAGAAAGCCTGGTTACTAAGATTGCAGTGTAATGCTTCTGTTATCTGAAGATACATAATTTGGTATACAAGGGTTGGGAGAAGCACAAATAATGTTTAGAACTGAGTAGTACAAAACTTTGCTAGTTTTTACAGCTGCTCTGCAGCAGCCATCAGTTGAAACTTAAAGCTTGATCATACAGTTGAATCTCTGCACATGCCTCTAAGATAGATTGATGAGTTTTCAAATCCACTAGCTTACATTTTTTTTTCTTTTCTATTTAGTTAATGATTTTAAATGTTTTATGGTGTGCAGTATTGAACAGGAGTTTCTTAGTCCAAGAGTTTCATGCAGTAACCATCACACTGCCTAAATGTTGCTTTCTGAAGCCATCTGATTTTATTTGGCTTGTGTTTGGACAAATATATGGTGTGGGTATTTGTTAGTGCTTTTACACTAGGAAGTCACTTAGAATTGCAGGGAAGGGAGAAGAGGAGGGGAAAGACTGATGCAATATATTTACTGAGCTGCGGAGGCTTGGGGGGGTTGTTTGTTTTGGTTTTTTTTATGAAGGTAGACTCTGTTGTCCTCAAATAATTGGGTTCTTTGTTAGCACGGTGTACTTGAGGTTTTGGGTGTTCTAGAGCTGAAAATAACTTAGTGTTTCAGAGTATTTTGTGAGCTGCTTATTGATGCTGTAATGAGTAGCTACAGAAGGGTAGGTGATTTTTCTACCAGTTGTGTATTCTGAAATATTGCACACACTGAAGCTCTGCAGAAGAATTCTGCTGTTTCAGTTCATCAAAACAGTAAAACAGGATACTGCTAGTACTACTAGAGGTAGTATATTCATTTAAGGATTACAGGAAGAGATGTATATGAAGAGAAAAAGAAAAAAATAAAACTTGAAGAATTGGAAGTCCATTCCATCTGCATTCATGAAGGAGTCTCAACTTTTTTCCATCTAAACATGATTAAAATGGTTTCTTAATTTATTCAAATATGTAGTGATCTGTTACAGATACCGGCTATTCCTTAATGTAACTAGTCATGATGGAGTTAGATATACTCTGGTATTCTGAATATAAGTCCGGCTTTTCAATATCTGTAAATTGTATATTTAAATGCATACCCAGAATCATAGTCTTATTGACAGAATAGAACCCAGTATAGCTGTTACAGATCTTATGATACAGTTTTCAACAAAATTTTGGATGTTAAAATTTAATGTAACTCTAATTTTTTGCCCTTTTTTTTTTTTTCCCAATTAAGTCATCCTTGGAGAATTCTGCAACTGTTGTATTGATGTCCTTTATTTTCCTATAGTTTTTAGGAGAGGAGAGGAGGAATATGTGATGGGTAGAGCTATCCACTAAATCTTTGGCTCTGTCAATACCAGAGGGATTGGGTATGAGTGCAGTCTCTTGTGATCATGCTTTGAAGTGTATGTTTCATTTGTTGGTATGGGATTGTCAGGGAAAATTAAACTGATTTTTAAACAATATTTTCCCAGACATTTTAAAGATGAAACTTGTAATTAAAGGTGATAGCGTCATCTATAGAAAAGGAATGACTTCTAGTAAACTTTTATAGAAGTGATGCCAGTTGGGGGGTTTTTGGTGTCAGTTTTCTAAATATTCTTAAAAATAGGTTATTGTCACTGGTGCCAGCCAAAATCTCTCAGCGTCACTTTGTTACTTCTTGGGTAGATTCTTCTATGAAAGTTACAGTGCTGGTGAAAGGGATGGCACGATGTGGTTGTCATAGTGGTAGTGAACTGGACCTTAACTGTAACTCCACAAATTCTTTACAATGTTCCAGCTAAGGAATATGAAATCCTAGTTGTGTTTACTGTTAGAATACTAATCAATTATTTTTTTTAAAGTATGATTTTTCATTCCTCCTTGTAGTGCTTGTATTCTCTCCATTTTAAAAGAAATGTGAGAACTAAATGTAGTTCTATGTAATGTCTTAAAAAATCACTGTATGAAGGAAGACAAGATTACATACTCCAAAGAACAGCAGCTATTTTACAGCATCTGATTACAATGATTGTTTTTTCCAAACCACTGTGTTTTAAGCAGTCTCTAATTTGAGTGTTTAATGTATTGCGGTTATTAATACATAATATAAAGGAACTTTATATTCTCTGATATTATTGTTTGCAAGCTAGGATCGGAATTGAAGGGAATGAATACAAGCTTTTTGTATGTAAGGAAGCAGTCTTTTTTTTTTTTTAACCTCTTGGCTTGTTTTTTTTCTATTTTTGATTAGTTTTCAGTTGACCGACAGAATTCATCACCATGATACATTACATATTTTACAAGAAGGAAAGTGTTTTTTCATCAACCTATGTTCTCGTAGCTGCCAGCATTTAGAACAAGGAAATCTCCAAGTTGATACTGGAGGCTAGCCATGTAAAAGGATAAGGCGCCAACTGCATGAAGTGTTGTTTTTCTGGCAAATAGCTTCTGTGTACACTCATCCCTAACTCAGAAGTAAATATGATCTGAGGTGGTTTCTGCTTTTGTGAGTTAGTTCAAGTTTAGCTCTGAATTCATGAAGCATAGGTCACATCTGTAGTGAAAATTGTTGCTCTTTGATTGTTTTTGTGGTTGCACAGTGAGGTCAAGAGCTCTTTTTCCATTCAGGAACTTCAGTCACATTATTTTAAAATAAGCTCAGTTGCAACTGGACATCATTGTCTCTCATTGCCAAGCTGTATGTTGAACTATTTAGCTTTAAAAGGCTTCTAAAACTCATCTCTCTTGAGGCTTAGTGGTATTTCTACACAGGCCCAATCATAGCCAAAAGGCTTTACTCCAAAGAGGGTTTGTAATGGTTGGAATTGTTGTAGTTTTGTATTAGAATTTGGTCAAGCAGTTAAGAAATCTGTTTTTTAAAAAAATCAGACATTTTCTACTGTTAGTAAGAATGTGATGAAAATGGAGTGATCTTTTCCAAAAGTGAGAAATAAACTGATACAAAAGGAATTGTGGATGCAATTAAAACTCATAATTTCCATTAAGTGAAAGGTGAAAAAAGTGAGAAATGCAGTAGATGATGATGATTATGATTAATATTTATTTAGAAATGAGTTGCATTTTTTCCAGTGGGGAGACAAGTATTTATGTTCTGCAATTGTCTGTTAACAGAGATCTTGATCCCTAGCTATTGAACAGTAGCAGCCACAATAACAGGATTAATGTGTCAAAAATGTCACATTTTAAGATTTTTGTTAACTCACCATTGTTGTAGGAAGTCATATATTAGATCTTTCTTTGTTTTAAGACAGTTTCTTAATATTTAAGACATCATTAAAATTTCAAGGGACAGTTCTTCAGTTGGGTGCAAGGAAGTTTGTCAGCAGATGGTTTGGCTAATGTGGTTCCATAACATCAAGACTTGATTTTTTCAAAAGTATATAATATTCACAATTCCTATAAAATCAGTGTATTTCTGGCTACCTCCAGGAGTTCCATCCTTAGAGTCTTTTTTATAGAAATGTGCTACAAATGTTTTTATTTAGAAACAATTAATTGGAGTCCTGTGTTTTTTCTAATGCATAATTGTCAAGGGTAGTTACTTACTTGTAGGAGAGCATAAGCAGAACCCACAGTCTCATTTGTGATTTGCGTACGAGGTTAAGTTTTTAGGTCTTTATGACCATACTTTTTAAGTGATTGCTATTTTTCATGCAGTCGTAACTTAAGGTTTTTGTCTCCCCAACAACTCCCCAGTTCATGTACTAAGCAGAATTTTGTACATCAAGACTTGAAAACCTGATAATAGCAAGATAAAAGACTTGCCATGTCAAACCACTGCCCTTTTAAACAATATCTTTGTTGTTTGGTCATTACTTTGTACTTTTACTAATTAGAGTTATTTTAAATTGGATAAACTCTTGCAGGAGAATAATTCATTCAAGTTGGCCTTTCAAGATTATGTTCAGATTGTAAGCTGAGAATCATGCATGTGCAGAACCTTTGCAAAGACATTTGACTTTTCTTTCTCTTGGTTCTACTCCTGCAAAGATTTTGTTTGTTTGTTTATCACATATATAGACTGTGTGACTGCATTTCTGTCTGAATGCCATGTATGCAGTTAGCAAATGATTTTGTGCTTTAAAATACTTAAGTAATTCTTGATTTGGTATTATACATGTAGAACGAAGACTGAGAGATTGAATGACTTGTACAAGGTCATGAGGGGCTTGAAGTGGGAGTCATCCTCTTTTTTTTTGCCTTTAGGTGTCTTAATCACAAGACCATATTTAAGATAATGATATGCACCAGTGCTTCTGAGAATTCCTCACAAGATATGTGTCTTTATGCTATCATATTGTGTGCAGTTTTGTACAGCTAAACCAATAAGCAATAGACCAGAAACAAACATTGTAAAATATGTATTGAAAAGTCATAAAAAAGGTGTTATTAAAAGATTATATTTTGAGGGGAACTAAAGATGGCTGTGTTCATCAATTTCAGCCTATTTCATTAAACTTTATGCTTTTTTTCATCACATATTAAGAAAGATTTTGAATATTCTGTACTGATAAATTATTTCAAAGGCTGACAGCACAGCATTTTGTTTTCTGAAGATTAAAGTTTTGACTGTGCTGTGTCTTCTAATGTTTTTGAACTATATTCAAATACAAGTCTGCATACGTGCTAGTGCACTTCCACTTTCAGAAAGAATTGTTTGAAGGATAGTCCTGACATCATTTGGCTCACACAGTTCCTTTTTTTTTTTTTAAAAAAAAAAAAAAAAAAAAAGAAGAAGCCTGGACAGGGAAACTTGGCAGACAGTCATATTGGAAAATAATAAACACGCCTCTGCCAGAAGTGATTGAATTTGCTACAGTCATCTGGTCTGGACTAGTAGCTGCTTAGAGATCTATGAATAGCAACAATAGAGGCAGAGGAGCAATTTTTCTACAGGCGTAGGGTTGAAATGATGGAAGTCTGCCTTTGTCATCAAAGAGTTAGAAACACAGGGGGTTTTTTCTCTTAAAGTTTTTTTCTGAAGAAATAATATGTAGTAATAAACAGAATTTAAAATTTACTGGGACATTCATTTTAGAACAAGACACTGCAGAAACACCCCGGTGATGCTGATGAATGATTTTCTGACCAAAGCCAAGACAAAAAATAAATAACCTTACTTGTGTGTTTAGATCTCAAGGTCTTTTGGTGGTTTTGATGGCAATTCTCTGCTTTTCCTAGAAATAAAGGAATTTTCTTATCGCTTAAAGGGCTAGAGCCCGAGAGATTTTAATAGCTTCTCTTTAGAGTTGAACAAGACTTAGTACTGCTTTCTCTCAATACAAGGTTTTCAGGTTGTTTTCCCAGTCTGCAGCTGTCACTTAATACTACCATGTAGCTGTCACCTGTCTGAGAAGTTCCTGTTGGTCTGTGCTTTGCTCTCGATGCACTTTGTGTTTATTTTGCTTTTGATATATTCAAGTTAATTGACTAGGATTTGAAATAATCAGTTAAGTGTTGGTCTTAACTATGCAAAATACTTTTTAAGCACAGATTTTTATTCCTGGTTATGGTCCATTTCCTCCAGTTGTCCAAATGTTTGAATGTCCACTGGGAAGAGTAAGCATTGAAGAACAGTCTGATGGTTAGGGTGTTAGAGTTCAGATTTTGTTTTTTCCATCAATTTCCTGTGAGGCTTTGGAAAATGCTTCTAATATCTATAGAAATATAAAATAAAGCAGAAGGAAAGTCCTAGTCTATAAATTGGCACAGTGCTGCACTGGTAATCTGATCTAAATAATTTGAATCTACATAATCTTATTTTCAACTTCTGGTCTAATTGCAAATAAAAAATATACCCTTTTCTTCATTGTCCTGAAATTCGCTATCAATACTTGCAGGTTTTTTTTATTCTGGATGTCTGAACAAGTTCAAGTGTCAGTTGTTTCTTAAACTCATTGTTAATAATCTCATCATTATTGTTCAAAGGACTGAATTAAACATTTCTCTCAAAAGGACCAGGAGCTGGGACAGCGGAATAGATTTCATTGTCCCGAATAAAAATGATACCATTAGTACTGGAAATAAAATGCAAATACTTCCAAATCTGAAACACAAGAATGAGAATATTTGTGTTCTGTGATGTTGGTGTTATCAGATGTTTCTAGACTTGAGCTAGGGTCTCTAGTTATGTAGCACTCTTACTGCTTTACAAAACTGGGTACATCGTGAGAATCCTTTTTTTTTTTTTCTTTTCTTTTAACAAGTGAGAGACGATGGTGACTTTATACTCCAGCAGCCCCAAAACATTTTATTAATTAGTTATCTTTATGGACTGTGAGTTAGCTGCAGCAGTAACTGTCCAACAGACCTCAGGGACCAAAAAAATGGGGGTATGATTTGTCAGTGTACTTCTGAACGTGTATCAACTTTTTCATCTGCCTCTTGACACTGGATGATAAGTGTGAAGTTCTTGCATGGCTTCAGGAAGACAGCCTTTCTTTTCAACTCTTGGAAATGTAAGTAACTGCTTCTGAGGAAGACTCTAAGTGCTCTTTTAAGCTGTGTCTTCACTAATCAATTAGCAGTAGTGCTTTTGGTTCTTGCCCAAAAGTGTATCATACCATTTGCATTAACAACCTGCATGTGCTTTCAGATTTGGTCAAGTTTACTGACATTAGGGAAAGTCATACATTAGAATTCAAGCACGTTTCTTACTCAGGTTTGCCATGTTGATGCAGATAAAATTACTTGAGGGCCTGTAGTCCTTCAGTCTTCTTGCTGCAGTTTTCTCGAAGGGCATGTAAGCTGACATCATGTGCTGGTAAAAGCTCGGAGAGGATCTCAGCATGAAAAGTAGAATATACCACTAGAGGTACATGGATGAACAAAAACAGTACTGATGATGCAGAATTGCTGAATAGTTTTACAAGGTTAACCTGGGTCTTCAGACTTGGTTGCTAATCAGAGTTCTCTATGGGGTAACCAGATGCAAGGGTATCTAAACACATGTGTGAATAAAGCAAAAGCTATTTTCAAAGAGATGGAGACAATCACTTCTCTGACAATGAAAAGAAAAATATGTTCAGTAGCTTCTAGTCCTCTTTGTTTTCTTTTAGGGCTAGCTTCTACTATTCCAGTAGTTGTAGCATGGGAAAACAATGGTTTGGGAAGATTACCATATGTGTATTCTGCCATCAGCTGAAAAAAAAGACCTAATAAATGCTTGTTTCTGTAAGCCCTTGGGTAAAAAAGCAATAAAGCCACTACAGAAAACCAACTAGTGTGGAATAAACTGGTTTCAAATGTTTACTAGTTTCATCAAAAGTTATACTCAAAATGCATAAAATTACCTCTCGTAGCTAATCTATAGTGTTATCCCCAAGTTTTACCTGTTACTGTGATAAGGATACTTCATCCTGTTTACTTACAAAGTGTACAGTGTCCTGGAAGTTAAATGGATTATATTTTGTTCAGTTTTGTCCCCACCCCATTGCTCTCTCTTTAGCTAATATTTAGTCCTAAAACTCTCCAACATGCTTTTTGTTGTTTTGGGTTTTTTCAGATCTGTACTACCCCTGCTTTTGTACAAAACCCCTTTAGTCCACATAGACCTTTGATTAATGCAGTGAGATGTCTGTATTTTGTTTGGATGTTCATTATTTCAGTTACCAGGTTGTAGTGAGGAGCTTAATGAAGTCCTATGGGTATCTTAAATGTGGGATGTCCTCCATCCTATTACTAAAATATGTGGCTTTTAAACAGAGTAGAGATAAAAAGTGAAGACTGACCTTGATCCAACTAGATGCTGATGATAATGATGATTATTTTCTCAGTGCATTGGAAATGCAAGTTCTCTTGCATTCTTCAAGCTTTCCTGTTGCTTTTGATGATCCATTTTGCTCAGAGGCTTAATACAGTAAGATTTGAAATGTTTATATTAAACTTTTATAGATTCTTGATTCCTTTTTCTAATATAGTAATCGGTAGACATAAATTTTCAAAACCTGAATCAATAAAGTTCTGTTAGTGGAACTTTGTATGCAGGTTTGTATAATACATGCTATTCCTTGTCATCTTCAATTTAAGTGGGATTTTGTGTAAGGCAAAACTTCTTAGAATAATAGCAGCAATCCCAGGGGACATAAAAGAAAGCATCTGGGGAACACAGGTAGACCTGTGTTTTTTGATTTGTCATCTTAACTTTGTTTTCAAATGAGAACCAGTTCTGTAGTTGTAATTGCAAGGAAACATTCAATGCCAAAACCAAGTCAATCCAATAAAATGCTGTCTGCTTGAGCTGTCAGAGAGCTTGAAACAATAGCTCTGAGGTATTCTTAAAACTATGACAATCTGGGTGCCAATAGTTATGTTCTAAAATGTCAGAGTACTTTGCTGTTTCACTATTCGTTGAGGTCTAGAAAGTAGTACCATATTTATATGCATCTTACTCGCATTCTGAAAAATGTACAGCCCAGACAGGCTGATAGAGTCAATAAAATGAGTGAAAGAACATATGTATGTGGATATTATACTAAGCAGCAGCAAACTCTTAGATTTGGAATTGCTTTTCTGAAATAAGTATCGTAAAACTTTAGACTTACTAATAGTGAAACTTTAGAATTACTGTCAATTCAGGATGCTTCAGTTGTACGGCATACACATGTTAATTAGTGAAGTTTAATGATATTTATTTCCTTGAAGAAAAACTGCCTTCACTGCCTTTTCTTTTGTTTCTCTTTGTTGTTGGGCTTAAGGTTAACTGTGATTGGATGGCACAAACATTTGTCAAAATACTTTTGTGTAGAAACTGGAGTAAAAAAAAAAAAAAAAACAAATCTAACTAAAATACTAGATGAGATCATAGGCAGCCTGCTTTAGGTGACCCTGCTTTGAGCAGGGAGGTTGGACTAGATGGCGTCCAGAGGTTCCTTCCAACCTCAACTGTTCTGTTAATGCATTTAATATACCTGCATTAAAATAGGTTTATCCAACTGGCTTGTATTTCAGATTATTTTGTTCTTTGTTTTGTTGAAATATTTTAACTCATTCTGTTGTCTTCAGTTAAAAGAAAGAATACCTAAGTAATTTCTACATACTATTTATTAATGGAATTAATAAATAAAAACTAAATGAAACTAAAACTAAATGAAACTTAAAAACAAGTTTTCAGCTCTCTCTCTTTCAGCTCTTTCAGTTTTGAGTGAATATCATTGATCTATTTGACAAAACTGAAGATACTTGTTCTGCACCTGCTTGAGAAAGATGATCTCTGTCACAAGCTGGATTTAGAAAAACTCAGTAGTTCTAGGCCACTTTTCCATTTCCATGGTTTGATTTTCTTTAGAAATGTTTGTGTTGGAGATGGTTTCCTGAACTATTAAAAGCATTTAATTGAAATTATGTTAATAGTTTACAGCAAGCATAAACCTCTCTATAAGTTGTTACATTTTCAAACTTAATCCTTACAAGGTTTACTTTAAAAAGAAGGGGTTTGTTTGAAAGTTACTTAAATGGAAACAGTTTGGGTTTATGGCTGTCTCTTCCTAATACGACCCTATCAAAAAGTTTTAATAGTTTTGTGGTATTTAGTTGCTGAGGGTTTTTTGGTATCCATTTTGTGAGAGTACTGCGCACCACTTCAGTGATTTAAGGCTCAGGACTGGCTTGATTATATTTTAGTTTACATTAATTGGTCTTTTTCAGAAATGTGATTAATGAATAGCACTGACATATAATTTGTGACTCCCTAAAAATATAAGGATGACAGTTAACTATTTGGATAAAGGACCATGATTTTAACCAGGTGAAATTAAGGGAGAAATTCAGTGCTACTAAGAGAGATGCACTCTAGTTGCTCATGCTGACATACTGCAGCTGTTGCGCTGAAGCATTAGACTTCGAAGAACTATCTGAGTTTGAGGAGAGACATACTATTAAGCCAGAAGTGATTAAATCTTCAATCATGGAACAAAGGCAAACAGCCAACACTTGGTAAAATTTGCATAGTTCAGACTAAGTTACATTTGATTGTTGGCATTGAACAGCTCGCTTAGCATGCAGAGTACCCCTTCAGCAGATTTACATTTGTCAGTTTTGGTTATTGCAATGAGTACCAAAGAATTTTAAACTAGAAATACTTCAACACAAGTGAAGAGAAGAAGGAAAAAAAGAAAGTCTGAGTTTGGCAGTGCTCTTTTAGTCCTACAAGTAAAATTTTAGAATGCAGACATTTCAACTGGAGTGTTCCTTGTTTGAATGAACATACCCACATGCTGCAGCTACCACATATATAGATAAAATGTATGTAGTTAGGAAAGTTACTATGTTTTTAAATATACAATGTATCTTCTGTTCAATTTGACTGGTTTTGAGCTCTGATAAAAGTATTAATTCTTGCATGCTTTTGCACATATGTTTTTGGTATTGTTATTGATGCTTTTTTTTTTTTTATCCTTCTACTGTTTGTTTTATTGCAGCTTTATTGTTCTTTAGCCATGTGCCATGAAGTGTAAGCATACCAGCTCTTTCTGGCCTGGTGATCAACAATACTTGTTCTAACTGTAATAAAACTAATGAAGGTAATTTATTGAGAGTAGAGGACACAGACGAGCTGCTTGACAATTTTTTTTTTATTTCTTTTTTTTTTTTTTAAACGCTCCCTGCAATGTACAGAATTCAAGGTAGAAGTTTTCTAATAACTCGGAGCATGTCACCTGATACTATATGCTTTCATTTGTTTTGAATTATAATATGTGGTTGCAAAGTAAGAGCTGGAGTTTGATTTTTTAGAAAAGTTTAATAACTTTAGGGTTTTCATCCCTTGAAGGAGCATAAGTATTTCACATGAGAAGCTACTGGCTATAATATTTATTTCTAATGAACTATTTTCCTGCAAGTTGCCTGCAAGTGTAATTAGTTTGTATCAATAATGTATACTGTTGAATTCAAGGAAGGCAAAGAATTGCAGAAAGTTAAAGAGTGCAGCAGTCATACATAGTTAGGTAAATCACTTGATAGAGTTTGGGTATTCCAAGTGGGATGTTGTTGTATGTAAGAACAACGAATGTAAGCAGTGTCCATGGTATAGAAAACAGTGACTGTGTAAAGAATTTCAGGTCATTGCAGACAAGCAGCTGAATGAGTATCAGTGTGATGCTGAAAGACCTAATGTATTTTTTTGATGGCTTTAATAACAGGAGAATGCTGAGGTTGAAGGTAGCATTTGTGAAACGTGGTAAGCAGTGTGTCCGACTCCTGTGCCAATGTGTTTTAAATTTTGTTGAAAAAATACAGAAGTCTCAGAAGAGAGCTCAAACATTTTTTTTCCTCCTCTAGAGGATATTAAGATATATTTTTGTTAGTTTGTATCAGGAGCTTGTGAAGAAGTGATGAGAAGTTCTGGTCTAGTGAAGAAAACCATGGAAAGAGCAAATATCTGAAAATTAAGCTAGTCAAATTCAAACAACAGCTCAAACAAATATTTAAGCAAAGAGTTTTAGAGAGGGGAATTTAAGGGATTTTGAACTGCCTGTTAAAGGAAAGTGGTAGCTGCCTCTTCTCCTAAAGCTAGACATGGATCTTTCTAGAATGACTGCTTTTGTCATCTGAGCTACTGGATGACCAGGTTAACTTCTAGGTCTATGATATCCTGGAAAGCAGATAAATTGTTCAAATCTTTCCTCATAACTTAAAAAAAAAAAAAAGTATATTAAGTATCAATCCACTGCATCAATATGATTCAGTGGTGTATCACCACAGTGTTGCGTCTGGATGGGAAGTACTGGTTCTAGTTCAGTCTCAGCGATGTGGAGTACTAACCATAGGCTTGTGAAGTAGAAAGATTTGAGTTCCAGTTCCCCATTAGGCTCCTTGCGTTATCTCAGAGCTTACTGGCTTGTGCTGATCTGAGCTGTATGTAAACGGCTGACCCCAAGTATTGAGGATTTATATAAAAATCTGTGGGTAGGATTGTGCTTTCTGTATCCTGGAGCTCATGAGAGAGCTCACTAGCTTTGCAGCACCACTCTAATGGTGTTACCATGTAGTAACAGCTATGCAAACTGTCATGGCAGGAGCAGCTGATAGGTTGTAAATGTATGCACTAGTTCAATCAGCTGTAACTTGTGCATGTGCTCATGCTTCCAAGGATGACAGGCAAAACATCATGCCTGTACTTTCAAAGCATTTGAGCAATCAGTTGTAATGTCTTCACTTGGTGTCATTGCCACCATGGGCACTGTCACAGTGGAATCAGAATTTGAAGCTAAATGTAACTTTTCTATGGAATGTGTCTTTGGGTAATCAGGGTGTCTGTCTGCCATTATCTTACTATGAGGGAGGGAGGTTAGAGTTATAGAGCAGGGAAGCCTTTCTTGTCTTCCAAAAGCAGCTGTAAAATGCACAATTTGAGTAAACTTTAGCTCAACAAACCAATTTTTGAGATGGGCTTGTCCTTATAAATGTATCTGACGAATAATTCAGCATGCACAGGATTGGATTCTTCTGACTGCTTGCAACTTAAGAGAAGATGCCAGTATCGGGAGTACTATTACACTGTGTAGCTCAGGACATAAAAGGCAAGCAGCTTCTACCTGCTGTCCTTTCTGGTTATGAGAGAGAATCCTATGATGAGTGCATACCTTACTTTTAGTAACTAATTCAGTTCTTAGCTTATAAAATAGATGTGATGTGGATAGAATTTACTTGCCCCTTGATTCTGTCTCCCTTTCAGATAAGATAAGCAGTGTTTTTTACATATAGTAGCGTTTTGGCCAGGTGCAAAGCCAAAAATGTTTGGGTTGAATCATTGGGCTTCATTATCTATCCATTATTGCTAAATATTTCTGATGCTTATTGCATTTTGGCAGATGCCATTTCCTTGTTTCCTTTGTGTGAAGAAACCCTTTTAGAAAAGGATGTGAAAGACACGACATACCTTTTCAGGCAGTGTTTGATCTGGTTAGATCTACAGAAAAATCAGGCAAGTGTGTCAGCCTAATAAAGCCAGTATTTTAGTAAACAGAGATGCAGTTTGGCATACCCAGTCTATTTTTATTCAAACCTCTTTTTAGTATATAAAAAAGCAACAGTGTAAAAAGCAGCATCAGGAGAGCACAGCATCAGGCCAGACCTGGTTTGATTCTGTACTGTGTAAAATAGAAATAGAAAGCCTCTGCTGTTCTTTTCTAAAGCAAGTGTATATTTGTTCTTGTTAGTGTTGAGCACTTCAGTAAGTGTACTAATGTAAAATACAGCATCGCAATATTCTTTGAAACAGTTATCTTTATATCTAGACAGATTGATTTATTTTTGGCAATACAGGGATTTCACTAGTATTGCACTGATTTATGGCACTGAGAGACCTTCCTGGCGCTATCATTGCCCTTGCCTGTTTCTGAGAGTGTGAGAGGTCCTTCCAAAATACCAGTCAGTATAGTTTTGGAAACATATGTTTCCAAATAGTCAGGCCCATCTACTGAAAGAAGCTCACCCCTTGCTGTCAGAGATTTCTTACTCAGTCATACTTTATACAACCCTTGTTGATGAAACACAAGTCAGAATGAATCATTGGAGAAATCTCAAGTGGAATGGAAAGATAACTGTGGTCATACAAGGAGCAGCTGACATAGTCATATTTACTCCAATACCCACACCAATCACAGTAGGACTGAGCCTCTTCTAGACAACTGGCTTCATTTGTTGTCTCTGAAGTTAGATGTCCTTCCTTGAATATTCACTGAATTCAGTAGTATTCATTTATGTCCTTCACAGAGTACACACTCCAGCTTGATTGAGTATTGTCCTTGTTGAAACCCAGTTCTTAAAGGGGAGAAACTAATAAAGGAAGAAACTATTTGTCAGATCACTGCTTTCTGGCCAGTCCAGCTATCAACAATTTGCCTATTGTTCGCCTTCTGTCAGCAGTCTTCATCTGTCAGTTTGAGGGTTCAGACGACTCATAGAAACTCCTAAGCTACAAAGCTATGCAGCTATGCCAGATCTTCCTTTCTGAGGGGCAAAAGAGAGGTCTAAAAAATGGGCTTAGTTGAGAGGACTTCATACTCTTTAGTGGCAAACTGTCAAGCACCCTTCATTGTATTCCTCAAAGCTTTGTAGCATAGAATCACTATGATTTGATTGGCAATGTGAGTTGCATTTGATATTTCTGTTCAAACATTGCTGTGGCTTTGATTCTTTAAGCAGAATGTGTTCCTAAGAAGACTTTAAGGAGGTGATGACCATTCCTCTGCTTAAGGAAGGCAGTGACACACATAATTTAATTTAAAATGTCACAAATATCACAAATAAGTGATTCTCTTTGTACTTATGAAAACATCATTTTGGAGGTTTTCTTCCGTTCAACTTCAAAGAAAAATGATAGCATGACAAAAAGCTGTGCTCAGTTTCTGTTTCGTGTTGTATATCGGTGTAAAGTTCTAGCTTGGATGGTAATAGGAAGAAACCAGACTTAGTATCATCTGGTAACCACAACACAGAGGTGAAAAGTAAGGCAACTTTAGAACATGGTGGAAAGTATTGGAAGTTTGTTAGAAAATACATCTGGTACTGACAACCTGAAATTTCACCCAGCTCTTCCAAATCTTTAGGCATGTAACATGCCTTGAAAATGTAGTTCTAAATTTACATGGCAGGGAATCACTTTCCCATCTTCTATTGCTATTCTGCTTTCTGGCTGTTTCTAGATGTAGCTGACTGTGCCCCTGAAACACTGGAGAGGTCTTGTCTGTACAACCACTGTCTCAAAGTAGGATGATTTACCTGTTGGAGTCCATCTGTCCCTATTACTCTTTTGTCTTAGAAGCAGCATAATGCTTAACTCATTGGACTGGATGAACCTCACGCCTAAAAGAAAAGTTAGGCCTCTGGACCAAGAAAAAAGATCCATCTGACTCATACTAGTTATGTATAATATGCAACTTGGTAGAGATGATTGTGCAGTTCCTACTATTTTTTTATGATGCTTTCTCAATTCTTATCTTCTTCCTTTTTCCTCGTAGGTCAAACTTCAGTGGTAGGAGTCCTTAGGCTTGTTTCACTGTTAGGTTCACATAAACAGTACAGTTCTGTTGACAATTAGACACATAAAAATAAATGTACTTTTTTTTTTTTTTTTTTCCCCAGGGGACAACAGTACAGAAACATCTTTATGGAGTGAACAGTAGCACAAAGTATGTGATACAAAGTTTTGAATTCAAGTACACACAGTGAAATGAGCCAAGATAGGGAATTGCAAATGAGGAGCCTCACACATGTAGACAGGATGCACAGGCCTGAAAAGTGCAGGCAGGTAACCAGACAGATCATGTCATTTGTACATGGTGTGATAACTACATGAAGAGTAATTTTATCAGTATATTGTCTTGTGTCTACTTATTTTTGCAATGACTCTACTTTTGCTGAAATAATTGACTTGGGACTAGGAAAGTTTTAAAAATTACTTTGACTGTATTAGCTCCATTTGAAGTTAGACAATTCTTTACTAGATGTGTTTCCATTTGAAAAAGGGAAGTTATATTCATGCATGTTTATCGTGTACACTGGGGGCTTGTCTGCACAATTTCTTTATAAGCAATGAGCTGTAAATTAGACTGTTAAGGATTATTTTTTTTTTAATCTAGAATAAAGAGACTTTAGAAAATAGCTTGTTTTGTAATACATATCCCTAGAGCTATATATCTTCCAGTTGAGTGCAGATGTTAATTATTAGTTGGTTAACCTCAAAATTTCTCTGGAGCAAAAATGTAAGCCTGGTCACATGGCAGGCCATGATGCTGATTTTTATCATCAGTACTTCTTAAAAGTTTTCTTAACAATAGTCTTACTCTTTTCTGAATGTTTTAGTAAATTGGCATTCTTTGCATGCCTAGCTACAGATTGTGGTGGGTGTGTCTTGAATCCTCTATTGGGGGTATTACAATTAGATTGCTTTTGTTTCACTTTTTTTAAAGTGATGTGATAAATCATAATTCTGACATGGTAATTAAAAAGTGTGCTGTACTGTCCTGATTTCAGCTGGGATAGAGTTAATCTTCTTTCTAGTAGCTGGTATAGTGCTATGTTTTGGATTCAGTATGAGAAGAATGTTGATAACACACTGATGTTTTCAGTTGTTGCTAAGTAATGTTTAGACTAAGTCAAGGACTTTTCAGCTTCTCATGCCTAGCCAGCAAGAAGGCTGGGGGGGGCACAAGAAGTTGGGAGGGGACAGAGCCAGGACAAACTGGCCAAAGGGTGTTCCATACCATGTGATGTCAGGCCCAGCATGTAAACTGGTGGGAGTTGGCTGGGACAGGTGGATCACTGATCAGGAACTAACTGGGCATCAGTCAGTGAGTGGTGAGCAATTGCGTTGTGCATCGCTTGTTTTGTATATTCCAATCCTTTTATTATTGTCGTTTTATTATTATTGTTGTTATTATCATTGTTAGTTTCTTCCTTTCTGTCCTATTAAACTGTTCTTATCTTAACCCAGGAGTTTAACTTTTTTTTTCTTTCTGATTCTCTCCCCCATCCCACTGGTTGGGGGGGGAAGTGAGTGAGCGGCTGCATGGTGCTTAGTTGCTGGCTGGGGTTAAACCACAACATCTGTGGAAGCATTGCTTCATTTGTGCAGATATGTTTGAATCTTCAATGCTGAGCCAATTTCTTGTGCCTTGATTTCTTTGAGAACTTTCGTGCACGTTTGTTTTCATTGTGTAGATCTTTCTTTATAAAGGACATTCCCCAAACTGGCATTGGTTCACTTTGGGGGCCAGGAAGTTTCTTGCTGTATGATACTTCGTCATGTTTGTGTTCTCTTTAATTCTCAGTTTGGGAGTCATGGCTCTTTTCTGACCAGTAGGTGTTCAGTAAATCTGTCTTAAAAGTGGTGCACTTGAAACTGTACTGGTTTCGTTCATTTCTGGTGTATTGTGATCCCATAGCCTTAAAGTGTGAACATATGATTTCACATTGGTTATTTATTCTGCCCATTTATGTTGTCCAATAAATAGCTGCAAAGTATATAAAGCTTTATTGGTACATTTCTTGATTATGAACAAGCCCCCTTTTTTAAAAAAAAAAAAAAAAAAAAGGCAGAAATCAAGAGTTTCCCCATTCAAGGGCCACTGTCCTAACTCTGATCCAGTTATATTAACATTGGTATAATTGTTCTGCTTTTAGAAACACTTAATTTGCTTTACACTCTGGATTAATTAGTTCTTTTTCTCCACATGAAACTCAAGTCATCTTATGTTGTTGACAAGTGATAAGAATAATAGGATTTGTGTCTTGAAAATGTAGAACGAATCCCTTTCTGTTTTTATTAGTCTTTGGAAGTTACTTGCTTTGTCAATCTAGTTTGCCAAAACTATTGTAAAATACAGTCTGGCCAGCTTGCTTTAAAAGTAAGGAACATCTAGAGATGATTATTGTTTTTAAAACCGCTTACAATACTTCTAAGAGTTTTCTGTCAATAGCTAATGAAAGGCTGGCCTCAAAAATGACTTTGCTCAAATATTTTACAGTAGTTAACTGGCATTCTAGTATTTCCTTGTATTTGCAGAAAAAATTGCTTTTTAATCTCTCTTTAGTAAAATATTGGAGGGAGCACAACGTAAAAGCTATATGGGTGTACATACTGTCCAACTGTTCCTTCCCACTTTTAAGCCTGTGGCAGTACAGGATTATTTTCCTTTGCTTTCAAAGTAGCTAGCATTTAGGTTATAGTTTACACTACTTACGCTGTCTACTAGCTGACATTGATACTGTATGAAGCAAGAGCTGCACACAGCTGCCCTGTGCAGCTTTGCCTCGGTGTGTGCTGGCACAGTAAGTTGTGCAGTTATGGTGAACTTGGGGAACTGCTATATGTTGAAAAGGTAATCTTTTTTGCAGGATGAATTTTTAGCCAGATCAATGTTCCAGTTCAGTTCCTAGTGCGGATGTCCCAAGTCTTGTACACTCTCAAAAGGAAGATGGAGAACGGGAGCAAGAGCAGATGAATTAGCTTAGTTTTCACCTGATTTTGGTTTTACTGTACAGCTGAATTGCTTTTTCTAAAGAATGATCTCTCTATGTCATATGTTTTCTCTGTATAAACACCTGGAGGATATTTTTGTATTGAAATACTTGGAGCACAGAGTTGGTTTGGGGGTGGGTTGGTTGTTTGTTTTTTTTCTTTCCTTATGTTGTATTTGCTTTTTTTCCTTTCCCTTTCCTAGAGGAATAAAAGGGCAAAAATTAAAAAATGAGGAGCATGTGTAGCAGGTATAATACTTTGGGGTTGTGTATCTCTGTGTTATTTCACTTCTTCCTATGTGGTGTTAGTGTTAAAAGTAGGTGGGGGCAAGGAGGTAGTATCTGGAACGTTGAGGTGTTTTCCATTCAATTCACTGTAATCTGAAAACTCAAAGATCTAAATGGACAGTTTGCTACATGCTAGGTTCAAATAATGCTTTACTAAATCTCTGAAAAAATTACTTTAAAATGTAATAACTTAAAACATACTTATATTTCAGCAATAAGCCATAGGTCATATTTAAATAAATTTGACATTTTAATTTGGAAAAAAACAACCAGTAAGCAGGTACTTTACCTCTAACTCAAATGAATCTATATGCTTTTATAATGTAGCTTCTGATGTGCTGGTATGAGAAGGAAGTCTTTAGCAATTCAGCTGTAGTACTTGCAACCAGCTGCATTCACTGTTTCACCTTTTGATATGCTTGCTGAAGCTGATGTGTGCAGATGCTGAATATGCAGTATTGTCACAAAACTGTTTTTAGATTAGAGTTCATAAGGAATCTAGTACATTATTCATTCCAACCACAAGGTGACTCGTGCTGTTATGTTGTTCTTATAGGGCTGGAATTGTATGAGAAAGTATAGATTCACAATAAAGAACAGCATACATCAATAGCTGAACCAAATGTGGTTTGTAGTGTACCAGCTTTGCTCTTTTTGGCCTGGCCTGATCTTAACTGAGAAGATTAAATAGTGTGATAGAGGTCAGTTGTGCTGTGGTTAAACTTAATGTCGGTCAATTTGTGTTTGGTAGATAGTTGTTCTCAGAAGTGACATATAAGAGCTGATGTCATTGTTACACTAGCAAAGCCTATGTGTCCTGATACCATACATGGTTACTTAGTTCTGTATGTTCTGGTAATATGTTGCTGTTTCCTGTAGGAATTTTATGACTTACCAGCAACCCTGAACTTCAATAAATTGATGCGTTCAGCTTAAACACGTCTATCGTCTATCTTTTACCTACGTCAAACTCTTCCATTATTCAGTGTCTTATTGTTAATTGGCTTGCTTCTTTATACTGTTTGTAAAAACATAGTAAATCATCAGAGGCTTAGCCTGAAGTATCAGCAACACTTAGGCAACAAAGGAGAAATACAGGCTTATGGACCCTTTGAAATACCAACAGAAATTTTGATAATAAAGACTTTTGGTCTTTCTGTGTCCTGAGGAAGGAGCAAATTATTTTAGTTCTTAGATAGCTCAGCAAGGTCTGTCAAGTGGCATCTACTGGCCAATTCAAATTGTTTTTTCACCTTCATAGAATCATAGAATGGTTTGGGTTGGAAGGGATCTTTAAAGGTCGTCTAGTCCAACCCCCCTTCAATGAGCAGGGACTTCTTCAGCCTTCAGGGGTGCCAAATTTTAACTAGTTCCCCTCCCATCCCGTCTTTTCCCCATGTCCTGTAGGAGTTCTGCAGTCCTTGTTTATTAATGTTGCATATAAATTCTAAAGAACACCAGGGTTGCAGTCACTAAAAAGTATGAAGGTATGCCAGAAATCTTTTTCCCTGCGTGAAAGCATTAGGATGATTTTCAATAATGTGATCAAATGCAATTTTTTCACATTCTCTCTAGCAATTAGCACATGGTGCTTAGTGACTTTTTATCCAATTACTCAGCTGGTAGGTATAATCTTATTTATCATCCACAGTCAAAAACTTAACCCAAATAAAACATCCACTTTGAGAGGGTTTTTTTTTCTTGTAATATTGATGTATTTATAATTTTCTGTGAAGTTACGTGCAAGTCAGAGCTGAGGTAATGATAATATCTTGTACATGAACTGAGATTCCAAAAGGAAGATACTATATTTTAAATTTTTTGAACTTTTGTGGGGTCTCAACCTGAAAGTATTAGGGTTTAAGTTTTTATAACAGTACAGTGCTTAATGATTTAATTTCACATAGAAATACTTAGCAGTTCTCTAAATCATTTTTAGCTGTCTCACTGTAAAAAAGGCTCCCTCTGCCTTTTTTAACGTATGACTTAGCATCACAATAAAAATTCCAAGACAAAGGTGGGAATGGTATCTGTTTTCTAGAATGACATTCATTTGCCTTGATGATGAATCTTTCTGTATGTGTGGGTGCCTGCTTTATTGGCATAAATTTCTAACTACTGTGACAAATGATATGCATTATCCAAGTAACTCATTCAGCATGTAGTTCTGACTGACTTGCAGATTCCAGGTCTTTCCTGTGTATGAGGTGAAGCTAAGGTTCAGTGCAAGAATCACTATCATTTGCACAATTAAACTTTGATTTAATACATATACCTGAGGAGCCAAAGGCTTAACTAGTAGCACTTAGTTCTGGCACTTACTAAGATTTCTGTCAATAGATTGGGTGTTTGAGTTGCAAGTTGAATTCAAGTTCTTATCGGTGATTATCATCTGCCAGAGTGCTCTGTCTATTTTTCCTGTCATTCTCAGACTCCAGCTTCCTGTTTTCTCCCTGCATTTCTTTATCTCTCCATTAATCTTTTCAGTCTCCCTCTCCGTGTGTGGTTTGGGTTTTGGGGTTGGTGATTTTTTTGTTTGATTGGTTAGTGGGGCTTGTTTGGGTTTTTTTGGTTGTTTTTTTGTTGTTGTTGGGGGTTTTGAGCTTAGTTGGGGGTTTGGGGTTTTTTTTTCATTTTTCTTTCTATGGTTGCTGGATACCAGAAGTAGGGCTGCTGAGAACGTAGGGAGGGGGAGTCTTTGTATTTGATTGCAGTTATTCTGCTCTTGCTGCACACTTTATTAATGCTCTTAGACAAAACCACAGAAGAAATCCCCATTATTACTCAGATTTTATTATTATTTTTAAAGGAAAACTTGTAGTGTGTAATGTATCATTTAGTCACAGAGAATTAACTTGTCTTTTCTTCTGGTTGGTCCTACAGTTATTCAGGCTTTTTCCTGTTAATTTTTCTCTGAACAAGGTGCTACATTAAAGAAAAATTAAATACCTGAACAGTTTCCATATAGAGCACTACTTAAAAGTACCATGATCATCCACATGGTTGTTATTGTAAATATGTGCATACACAGTCCATTAAATTGTCAATGATAATGGCGATAATAAAGAATCTTTCAGTAGGTGTAGGATGCATCTGTGTTATTAAGATTTGAGAATAGTTCCTAGCAAGCTGCCTGTGTAGTGAGTACATTCCAGAGTGACCTTTCAAGAACATGAACAATGCCGATTATACCCAAAGCATATATACTCTTATCTTCTCTGCCTCTCTGATTTCAGTCTGCCGCAGGCCATTCAAAACACAGGATGAAGGGAGCTTCTAAAGTGTAGTATCCTGACTCTTAAAAGAACAGGAAATCTCTTAAAGCGTTAACAGAAAATTACATTTTAGAAAAAGCTGTGAACTGGTAGTGAAAATTAAAGATCCTTTTTGACAACGCATCAGTGCTGGAAGGAGGTTGTCACATTTCTGTCACTTTTGATAATGTCCTAGTCTTGATCTTAAAATTTTAAGGTCAAATGTGAGGAATACATTTTTAGGAAGGCTGGTTTAAAAAGTGTTAAAATGTGCTGCCTGTGTATCACTGCCGTCACTGGTTTGGGAAAATGGGTAAGTGGGGGTAGAGAGGATTCAGATCTGAACAGAGCAAGGGAGGGACTGGTATTAAATAGTCTCTGAGCATTTGTTGGATTAGCTTAAAATGTGAAGCTAGATTGCTAGCTCTTTATTCTCCCCTTGTTCTTTTTAATTATATGTGAGGGAGAGCTTTTGTTTTCAGTGCAGAAAGGTAGTCAATAATTAAGAGTTGTGCTGTACACAGAATTTCAACAATTTAAAATCTAATAGCCAGTGAGATGACCTTGTAAAATAGGAGTATCTGGACTGGGTGGTATTACATCAATGACAGATACTTCTGACTAACACCTAAAAACATTTCTTAAAGAATGCAGACATTGCTATAAATACCTTGTCTTGGCAAGTGACGCATCCAGTCTGTACAGTCTTTACAGCCACTCTGAAGGTTATTGAGTAACTACAAGACAACCACATGAAATGATCTGTACAAGGCAAGCAGTCTTTGGATACATGCTTTCTGTGAAGTGCTTGTTGTGGTTTAAGCCCAGCTGCCAACAAAGCACCATGAGGCCGCTCGCTCACTCCTCCTCCCTGGCCACAGTGGGATAAGGAGGAGAAAATACAAAGAAAAAGCTCGTGGGTCGAGGCAAGGAGGACAGGGAGGGATCACTCACCACTTATGGTCACAGGCAAAAACCAGACTCAACTTGGGGAAAAACAAAATCAATTTAATTTACTACTAATCTAATCAAAACAAGGGTAACGAGAAGTAAAACCAAACCTTAGAACACCTTACCCCCACTCCTCCCTCCTTCCTGGCTCAACTCCATTCCCGATTCTCTCCACCTCCTCCCTCCAGCAGCGCAGGGGGACAGGGAATGGGTGTTGGGGTCAGTTCATCACACGTTGTCTCTGCTGCTCCTTCCTCCTCAGGGGCAGGACCCCTCACACTCTTCCCCTGCTCTAGCATGGGGTCCCTCCCATGGGAGATAGTCCTTCACGAAATTCTCCAACCTAAGTCCTTTCCGTGGGTGGCAGTCCTCCACGAACTTCTCTGGCATGGGTCCTTTCCGCGGGCCGATCTTCAGTCACAAACCGCCTCAGTGCGGGCTTTCCCACGGAGTCCTGGCCATCTTGGGGGGCATCCACCCCTTGCTCCGGCGTGGGCTCCTCTCTCCCCGGGCTGCAGGTGGGCATCTGCTTCCCCGCTCCCCTCCACGGGCTGGGGGGGGACAGCCTGCCGTCTCACCATGGGCTGCGGGGGCATCCTCTCCTCCGCTGTTCCTCCTCCCCTCCTTCTTCACTGACCTTGCTGTCTGCACAGGGGTTTCTCACATTCCAATCTCCTTCCCCACTGCAGGTTCCCCTTCTGAAATCTAATCTCCTTCCCCACTGCAGGTTCCCCTTCTGAAATCTAGTCTCCTTCCCCACTGCAGGTTTCCCCTCTTAAATCTGTTCTCCCAGAGGCGCTACCGCCGTCGCTGACAGGCTTGGCCTGGGCCAGAGACGGGTCCAGCTTGGATCCGGGGAAGCTTCGAGCAGCTTCTCACAGGAGCCACCCCTGCAGCCCCCTCCCCTGCTACCAAAACCCTGCCACACAAACCCAAAACAGTGCTCAAATGTTTAATTTTTTTTTTGCTGTAGCACTGAGACAGAAAAAGATCTTGCAGTTCTAATTATGTGAAGAACTAGAACAGTGTGTATGTTATCAATTAATGACTGTAACAAGCCTAAGATAAGAGTGCTACAAAGACTGGGCATTCTTTGGAGAAAGAAAGGCTAGAGCAGGCAAAAAGCCATGAAACCCTTCAAGTGCTGCCAAGAGACAGCAGACTTTACAGAAGATGAAAAGAGGGGGATGGATGCCTAATTCAAGATGAGGAAGTGAAGTAGCATGTCACAAAAGAAACCAAAATAGGAAGTAAGATACTTAATAGTATTGCAAAATGTGCAGAATAAAATAGTAACACCAGCTGTATTACTGAAAGAGCATTCATTTACATATTTTGTAATATATAAAAGAACAGAAGAAGGCATAAAAAGATCACATTTGAAAAGTGACAGATGCTGTGCCTGCATTTAACATCTATTGACTTTAGTGGATGCTAAGGTCTTTGTTTACCTGGAGTAGGGGGAAAAAAAACCCCTGCTCTTTGGTAACCACAGCTGAGGGTGTGACAGAGATCTGAGGACTATATTCACAGCAGATGACAAAAAGCTAAAATAGAGATTCTTTTGAAATACCATAGATAAATCTGTGGGAAAAGAATAAGTCTAAAAAGAGCTAGTTTCATTTACTTTCAGTTTCAAGAACTTTTTTTCTTGTATAAGACTATTACCCTCCCAGGTCTTTTGACAAGCAAGCAGACTACCTAGTATTTTGGCAAGCAAAATAAAAATAGAGAAATGACATTACTGTAGCATGATTTCCGTATACCATGCTATTGTACTGTAAAGGGGAGAACATCATTCATCAGAATAAAAAAAATACTGAAAAATACTGTAATATGAATTAGATTTTTTTAATGCTGCTTTTGTTTCTACTGCTTAAAACAGTTATTTTTGCGTTTGCACAGTACCTCTCAAGAGTTAATCCTGAATAGCTATTGAAGATAAGAATAATAATTATTGAATAACTGTTAAATTGGAGCAAAGAGGCTAAAAGTTATCTGAGGGAAAAGGGGGCATTAAGATTTTTGTGTGTGTGTGTTCATGTGTGATACAAACTATAGAATTGCTCAGGATTCACAGTTCTGTTAGATGAATCAGGATTCAGACCACTAGCTTTCAGGAATACAGCCTCTGTAAATCATCTGTGGACCTGCTCCCTCTGTAACAGCTCTGTAGAATTGAATTTGACTGGGGATTGGTTTGTAGCAAACCAAAGGCTGCTATATCAGCTGAAAATCATTTCCCTTGTGTAGCTGGTTGAAGGGTCCTATCATGAGAATCCTTAGGAAAAACTTCAAATAAGGATTTGAGGTATGTACAGTCTCAATTTATAGCATCTTTTTAAAAAGCTTCAGTGGATTAGAACATTTTATCACCCTATTTGCTTGCTGTAGCTTCTTTTTTCCCCCACTTGGAAATGTCTTGAATATTCTGTACCTTCATAAGTAGCCTTTCTTGGAAGACTCATGAACAGGCATATCTTTCACTAATATGTTTTTAAATAGGTTTCTTGTAAAGGATAATACTTTCTCCCACCTTGTTTAATTATTATATTAATACAATGAATGGACAATGTTTATACCACTACATTGTTTAATGTAAGTTATGCTAATATGACTAATTTATGGAAAGTTTGTGGTTAAATATGTTAATGTTGCATTGAAAGGTTTATTACTTTGGGGGATTGGGGCTGTATGTTGTTCTTTACTAAGTTAATGTGGGTAGGCTGAAACTTCTACTCGGAGTAAAGGTTTAAAGCAGAGACTTGCAGCTGTAACAGCTTCTGAAGTCTTCTGGTGAAGTTAGGTACAAAATAGCAGGTGTAAGTCTACTAACACTTGCTTTACTTTGTTACCTTTTCTGCACCTTCTGAAATTGTAGGCTCTAGAGGCTGACATCCAGGGGATCATTTTTGTTAACTGGTGTGTGCTGGGTTAGACATGGCTAACAGCCAAATTCCCGCCCAGCTGCTTGCTTCTGCCACCACCACCACCGTGTTCCCCCCCTCCCTGCCCCATAAGGCAGAGGGATAAGATGGCAAAAACAGTAACACTAAAACAATAGGTTGAGATAACAACAGGGGAATTGCTTACCAATTATGGTTTCGGGCAAAACAGACTCTACTTGGAGAAAATGAACTAATTTATTGCCAATTAAAATTGATTCAGGTAGTGAGAAACAAACTCAAACATTAAAACAGCACGTCTTTCCTCCCCCCTCGTCCAGGCTCAGCTTCGTTCCTTCACTCCAGAGTCCCCAAACCACATACCCTACCCCAGCCCTGCAAGCTTACATGGAGGATGGCAGGGGGGTTGCAGTCAGTACATAGTGGTATCTCTCTGCCACTCCTTCCTCCTCACATCTTTGCTTTGCTCTGGTGTGGGCTCTCCACGGGCTGCAGTTCCTTCAGGAGTATCCTTGTGCTCCACTGTGGGGGGTCCTCCACAGGCTGCAGGGGATATCTGCTCTGCCATGGAGCTGTTTCTCCTTCTCTTTTCTCTGACTTTGGTGTTCCCTTTCTTAAACATGTTTTCCCAGAGGTGCCCCCAGCTTGGCTGAGGACCTCAGCTGCGCTCTGTGGTGGGTCTGTTGGAGCTGGCTGTGTACCGCACAGGGCAGCCCCTGGCCTCTTCCCTTAGTGGCCAACCCTGCAGTCCCCCGTCTGCCAACAGCTTGCCATGTAAACCCTGAACACAGAGTTAGTAAGATACTAAGAACACAGTTTATTTTCTGGATCGTGAAGTTCTGTTCCCTGCTATTACTGTCACATGCCATGTAGCCCTTTCAAAAGCTTATAGAGAAATTTAAAAGGTGTCTAAAGTAAGGAAGTACTCCCTAAGTTGCTGCTTGTCCAAAAATAGTAAGCTTAGAACATACAAAAGATGTTAACTTTTTTAATGAAATAAAAAGGGTATGCGTGATAAGGAGTATCAAGTGTCACAAATTTACTTATGGGTATCCTAGAACAGGGCTTGGTTTTGTGGAGCATGTCCTCTAGCTTTCCTCAGCTAGAGGAACAGGCTAACATGACACCTACCTGTGAGTGGGAGATCCTAATGCAAATACAAAAGAAAAGAAAAATTCCAAGAAATATTCATAGAATTAGTTAGCATTGTTTGAAGAATAGGGGAAGAGACAACAAGCAGAATGTGGTGTCATTTACTTGTTAATGTAAACTAACCTGACTCATAAGAGTGTGTATACTCTACAGTGTATCATTTTTCTGGGATTATACAAACTTGCTGGTGTTCAGGAGTTTATAAATAGTCAACATTTCTGAAAAGTGTCTATGAAAGATAATGCTGATGAAAAACACTGTTAACCTTATCACAATTAATGTCAGGGGGGTTTGCCTGCAGTTTAGAGTAACTAATAGTCTCTGGCAATAATTTTTTTTTTTCATTTTTTTCCAAATAGCTATCTAGTTGCCAGAAAAATACCTGTTGAACAAAAATGTTTCGACTGGTTTTGTCTGATACAGGAAGAAGAGAGGAATTGTGACTGGAACAATAAACACTCATTACAGTACTTAATAGACAGATGAGCCTCATACAGAGGTGAAAGTTCAAGTTCAGCTACCAACCAGCAGAACTTTTTCTCCTTTCAATATATATGCACCAATTTCTATTTACATGTGGCTTGTGTTGCTTTCATCAAGAAAGACTAATAAGATAGCTAAGGGACCTTGTGTAGCAGTAACGGTCTTTAATGAAAGCTAGTTGAAGGAAATGGAAACCAAAGGCTGTGTGACTACTCTGTTCCCCCTTTTTACTACTGACTTATTTTTTCACCTTTTACAGGCTGTGGTAAAATACACACTATTAATTTTTCTGGGACTAGTAAATACACTCTTTTCTATTCAGTTATGCTTCGGTCAGTGTAGTCTAATACAGTCTGCCTCTTGCATTCATGTGGTTGCTATTCTTACCGGAATAGCAGCTTGGCCTATGTTGCCGGCCTGTGCGTGCCAAGAGCCTGGTATGATAGCTAGAATCTGTAGCTGGGGCCAGCTACATTTTCCTCATTCACGTGTTTTAGTTCATTTTAGCTGGCATCCTCATTCTAGAAATATTACTGATACTGTCCAGCTGCTTACATGAGTAATCTGTCAATAGAGGAAGCAAGAGTAACATTTTGTAGATGGCTCATTTTGCAGATGGGCGTTTAATAAGCGAATACTTAACCTTGTCTTGTGTGTGCTTCTTTCTATTAAGAAAAGAAAATACTGTTGCCATTTCTCGTAACTCACAAGTCATCAAGCTTGTGAAGAATGGTTGCTACATAGCTCAACCTTGATATCTGAGGTGCTTAACTTACTTGGTCTCCATTATTTCAGGAGACTTTACTTTTAAATTATCTTCTGCATCTCTGGACTTCCCTGGTTATAGTATGACTGCGTAACAGTAAATTTAATGAGTTATATTTTTCCTACAATCTCCACTATGGATTCAGTTATTTTTGTTTGGTGATAACTGTAGGTAATAGCTGTTTCTTTCAAAAAAGGTCCTAATCAATTCCAGGCAGGCGGAGGTAGTTTTATGGAGGTCATCAGAAAGAATATCTTCACTGAGTTCACATATTAAATATCCTGTCTCAGTTTTTATGCTTTTCTTGGGGTTTGCTTGCTGTTTATGTGAAAAGGAATAACAGAGCCTCTCTTGCATATTGGAATAAAAAAAATGCAAGTTAAAAATTCTAGTAAGACAAAGTTAGTAGCCTTGCTTTTGGGGCTTGCAGTTGATATTTTCCGTCAACAGTAATGCCCAATGTAAACTCTGGCCTGAGAGGCCTCGAAGGTTACTTCTTTTTGAGATAACCTCACAGTTCAAAGTATCTAATGGACTTCGGTTTTGTGTGATGATTGCATGGCTTTCTAGACTGGAGAAGACAAGACTTGGTGAACCAGGTGGTCTGTTATGCTTAATGTTTCAAATGATTAAGACAACATATACTTGATATAAAAAGCTGTCTGTGAGCAAATTAATTGAATGGATATCGGTTGGAGATGTGACAACTGACGTATGTACTTAGGCACTCAGTAAAAATCAGTTTTTCAAATGTAATTTTGTTTGGTGTTACATATGCTATTATCTTTGAACCTCTGAGCAGTACAACTGTTCCAGGGTTCTCAGACCTCTTGACCTTGGGACCTGACACGTTTGCTAGAGAACTTGAGAGGAATTTGTCTTTTGGAAGATAATAGATTCAAGGAGGCTTGTAGACTTCTTGCTCAAATCTAGAAACTGCTGAGACATCCAGGATTCTGGGGAGAGGATTTTTGTGCTGCTTTCAAAAGCACAAGAATGCTATTATGCTTCTGGGTTTGGAGGGGAGTACCCTGTCCCCAAAACCAATGATACATTGCATTTTCTTCCAATTTGTGAGATCTCCTTATCTGCTTTTAGGAGCCTACTGCAGTGGTGTGATGCTTAGTCCAAATTTTGATCTTTGTTTTTGAATATAGAGAGAAACTTTACTCATACAAATTTTTTACCTTTTTTTCTCTTAGAGTGGTATATTTAGGCGTCTTAGATGTTTGGATTCATTTTTTTTAAATGTAATTCAACTTCACTTCAGAATATTCTGCTTTTCTCTCACCTTTGTTCCCCCCCCGTAGTTCAAGTGGAAGAACAAATTTGTTGACTTACTTTTCTCGCTGCACTGAGCCATCCCATAGATGGAAGATTGAGGTCATAGACTTTTCATATGGTCGGGTTGTTTCAATTTTGCTGATGCAAAAGTGTTGAAGAAAGCTGGGTACAATTTCAGTCTTTAGTAGTGTGAGATAAAGGATGTGGTGGCCTGCTATTTGAAGAATAATAAGTAGTGTGATTCTAGGCCTACAAATTGCTCATGAAAGTTTGTTTCCCTTTCTTGAAAGCTTGCTGAGTCAGACACGGCAATATCCTGAATAGGACACTGCTGCTGGTTTGAACATTTTGTCCTATGTCTTCCTAGCCATTCCGTACTCCTAGAACCCATATTTTTTTTGTCTCCAAGTATTCCTTTTGTATATTTATCCCCTTAACAGATCTTTCAGATACGAAAGTATGGTTGCATCAATTTTACAATGAGAAAGTGCATCATCTATGGTAAGTAACTTGCCAAAGGCCACACATGAATTCTTCCTAGATGGGAATTGGACTCTTATCTCTTTGATTCTAGGCTGGGTATTACTTCAACATGCACCTAGTTATAGAGAGATTTCTAATTTTAAATTACAGATGGAAAACCCAGCCCTTCTCCCTCTCTGAGGATCTCTACATCAAGGATGAGGAAAAATCTATTTGTAATGAGTCACAGGCCCTCATTTTCCTAGTGGATAAGCTTTCTTTTATTTTTTTCTTTTCATGAGAGTAGAGATATTACATGTTACAAGAAACAGTTACTGACTAAAGACTTTTAAATAACCAAACACTACATTTAGATTCAAACAAATTTAATTTAAAAATAGTTTTTTCTGTCCCATTTACAAATCTTACTGAAATAAGTGTTTTCTCACATGCCACGGAAAAACTGAAAGCCTTGACACAAATATCTAGTATTATAGATGAAATATGGTCTTTGGGTGCTGTTCTTGATTTTGTTTTGAGGATGTCTTGCTGCTGCAAGACCTTATTTTACTATTCTTGTTTCTCTAGTATCCAGTATTTAAGACTACAATGTGTGTAGCCCTCCCTTTCTTCTCACCCTTTGCAAAAAACCTGACTTGATTCAGGACTCTGGGAAGAGGTTGAAGGTTCCACTTAATCGCTGGAGAATTTACATTAATGTGATATACTACTAAAGAACTCTTTGACATTAAAAGATTAAACTGTTATTTTTTTTTAATTACATGGAAAACATTTTAAGAGGGAAAGACCCTCCCAAGTTTCACTAGGGAAGGGACTTGTCTTCATTAAAGTATTACACGGACTGATACAAGTAAGGTATGTGATTTGTTTGCTTTCTGTGAGAGGTAAAGAATGGTGACTTTTCATAGGCTGTATTAGCACTATGAAGTAATTGAGTCCTATCCATTTTCAGTAGCTCAGTTCTGAGTGATATTCAGTGTTCAGTGTCTTGACAAGCCCACTCCAGTGAGCAACATAGCTTCAATTTAAAGCAGCATCTAAACTGTGCAGAAGATGCTCATGTTGCACCTGCCTAGCAGGGTAGAATAAGTACTCCAGTTACAACTTGGTGTTGCTCTCTGAAGCCTATTCCTCGAGAAGGGGTAAGTGAGATTGCCTATGGTATGGTAACTTTTATTGTGGGGAAAAAAATTAGTTTGAAATTGAGTTCTAATATTTATCCCATTTACAAATTTTCATTTTTAGAATTATTTTTCTAACAGGATTGTTACTTTCCCCCACTCTCTGTAGTCGTCATTGTTCACAGTTTGTTTATCAAATTTTTTTAAATCTACATGGTTCAACAGTTATTTGAAAATACTTATTATCGTTTAAAGATGGTAGTGTCATGTCTTTTGGTTTCTAATGACTTCACTTTACTATTGCTGTTAAAGGAAGGAAATCCCTTATGACTGTCTAACCTTTTCTACAGCCTGCAGTGACACACTTGATGTGTTCATGTGCATTCTTCTGCTAATACTGTCCATGTTTAATTAGACCTGCCACTTTACAAAACTGCACTTAAAGTACTTTTAATAGATGGCAAGTGTATAAAAAGCCCTTTGTCTTCCATCTTCTGCATCCTTTTTTTAATGTCCAGCCAGAATTTTTCCTAAAATCATGGGATTTTACCATATATTTAAATGCTGCTGCATTCTCCTTTTTACTCCCACCCTACTGTATTTTACAATGGTCTGGGAGAAATGGATCATAGTTCAGCAATTAAAATAACAGTTTTAGGGAGAGCTTCAACAAAACTGGTTGTTCATTTACATGGGAGTGGATCTGTGTAGTTGTTCCCCACAGCTCTGTTTAGCTTCTTATAATGGGATAGCTTATTCTGTGGCAAAAATACCACAGCAAAATACGTTTGCATGTAGACCAGCATTGAACTGTTTTCTGAAGTCGTATTTATCTAGATTTAGTTTTTGTATTCTAAATACGAAATGAGGTGATGTCTATTCAGAATGTTTCCAGTATTAACTTCAGCTTGTGAGGGTTCTATAGTCAGTTCCTAAACTAAGAATTACAGAACAGGAGCTAAATGGCTTTGAGTGTAATTTATAAAAAGTTAGTAAAAACTGTATCACAACTGTAGGATGTGCTCTCATTCATTATTAGAAATCTCAGATGCAGGGATTTTGTATTTTAGAATCATCCTATCTAATGCATAACCAATACTGAGGCTGAAACGCCCCTGAGCTGTGGAGTCAGCCTCTTATTCTTACTGTAGAAATCTTGCATTCCTGTCTGTGGTGGTAGAAATTCAGGTCTGTAGAGCTTTGCCTGTAGCCTTGTGATTAGGTCAGTCTGATGTGGAAACATTGGGTTTGGCTATTGGTAGGTAGAGCAGATCCTAGAACCTAGTGTGGGGTTTCTTGGGGTGCCTTGACCTCAGTATTGATAGTCAGTGTATGTATGGAATGACAGAAGTCCACCTGTTCTGGATGTAGTCTTCTCCTCGAATATATAGACAGATTTCCATGCGCTTAGGTGCTCCTTGTCTAACTTGTTTGCAGAATTTATTCCTGAACTGGACAATACAGTAAGGTCCCTCATGAATAATTTTCACATTTTTCTTTTGTACAGAAATTTGTCCAATTTGATCTCCGCAGAAGGAAATATTTAGAAGTTAAAAAAAAAAGATCCATTTTTTCAAATGGTGAAAAAGCACTTCTCTGAGGACACTTGAATAATAATTCTCAGGTTCTCTAGCTTGTTGTACAGTGAAATTAGGTGTTCATATGCTTGGGTGGGGGGGGTGGACCAGATGAACTCCAGAGGTCCCTTCCAACCTCAACCACTCTGTGATTCTGTATAGATTGCATCTCGGTTTTATCCATACTAGATCATCCTGTATGGCTTAGCATTCTGGTGGTCAGAAGATGTCTTGAGTAGTTGTTGAGCAACTTTGCATTCCTTTATCATACTGGTTCCAGTTCTCTTCTAATTATATTGAAGTTTTCTGTCTTAAGAGTTGCTGCAGATTTTTCTTCTAATATTTTACATGATACAGTAGCTCAAGGATTATGCTTGGTACTTGTTCCTAATAGTAATGTATATGGCAACCATCTTCAAAAAAATAGCAGGCTGGCTTTCTTAATCTCTCTCATATGGCTTTCAAGTATGCAAAATGCTATATTTGGTTTTAATACTTCAGTAACGTTTATGCCACTTGCTTTTCTAAGTATGGGTTTCTGTACTGTCTGAAAATGTTGCGTTTATATTATTTTTGGAGTATTGATTCATTATTATTCTGGCTATTCATCTATATTGGCATTTTGTTTGCAGTTTCTTCTTTTTAGAGAAAATGGCCGGTTTGCTAGTTGACTGTCTCATAATATCTCAAGGTTTTATGTATTGCTTCTTTTCTATGTTACAGCAGCACTTTTTGTGTTCCTTCATTCACCACTTCATTCAGTGCCTGAAAAAGACTTGTGAATAAGCCTCAGCTTTACTTCTAGAATTCTGTGTGTTTACTCAGCAGCCCACTTGTCATATACTGGGATGCTCGATCTGTGACCTGCAGATAATTCAACCAGTGCAGACCCGATTCTTTAAGAGAGCATGGGCCAGAGAAATTGTTGGTGCAGCAGCCTCCTCCTGGCTGATAACCCGTGATCACCACCAGTCCTAGCATTTATGTACACATTATGTTCATTTTGTTAATAGAGACATCATGCGTATGGCTTTTGTACAGAATGGTTGTGATGCACGTGTGCAGTAGGTCCATGATGAGGCCACAGCATGAAACATTTTAGTGGCCTGTCCCATCTGAAAACTCGGGGAATCAGTTCCAGGCATCCAGTTTTGCATTGGGAAATTCTGAGGAGAGCAATCATATAAACTGTATGGCTTTTCTGCAGAATCTGCTGTCGAGCACCAGTTCCATTGATTCTACAGATATAAAGAAACTGATGAATAGATGTAAAAATAACAACTGTTGGTCACTGTAAGTGGTCACTGTAGCAGTCACTGCTGTTCTAGTGGTACAAATTTGCTTCTGTCTATATCTCTGAAAAGAAACAGAAATATAAGATTGATGCATTTAAAGCATAAAACTTCTTAACCTTATCCCAAGCCAAGTTTTTAATTTATGTTAATTGATGAGTCTGTGTGACCCGAGATCCTCAGTGGGTAGATCTGTTTTCTCCTTGTGACTCTATTGGAAAGAATGCACTAGAATTTGTAATGGCTTAGTGCAAACCATGGTTGCTATTACTGGAGTCTGGGCTTCAGACTCAACACCATGATGTTTGATGCAAAATGACGCTTTTACTTAAACAGTGGAAGCAAATGACTCTGTTCTTAATGCTACCAGGGTAAGACTTGTAGTAATGTGGATTGTAAATAAAAATAGCAATATAACCAAATATCATGGTAAATGAGGCAATACTAACAAGGATCAAAGTGAGTAGCTGTATAAACCTGTGTAACTCGACAGCTGCTGGCCTAGTAGAAGTCTTAGATCAGCAGTGGCTTGTTTGCTTTCTTGGCAGAATCAACAATGAAAAGCAGCTCAGTGTGTATATCTTATAAGATTTCCCTGAGTTAGGTGGTAACTACTATTAATTTTCTGTTAATTATATCGGCAGGGGGAGGGGGAATCCTTTATTTCAAAATCAGTCCTAAGTACAACCATGAGTAAACACTCAGATTTGTTGGTGACTCTGGTACAGAAAATAAATGGTCTGCTACCACTTCACAGATCAATACTCTCTCAGTTCACATGCTACTAATAAATTACTTCTCCCACGTTAGGGGGCAGAGGTTTTCCTGCCATATAAAGCTGTTACTGTCCTTTATTTTGCCATTAGAAAAAAACCTCTAGTTCACAGTTTCTCTTTCTTTAGTTTTCTCTTTTTCTTAGTGTATTATTATTTGAAATACATAATACATAAATAAGAAATTTTTTCTTCTGAAATTGTTTAAAAGCGTGCTCAGAATTCATCGTAGATGATGACCTCAACATTATGAATGTCTATATATGTTGTATTTAAACACTGCTGAAGAGAAAGACTTGATGGGGGTGACTTATAGGAAGAATAAAAGTTGCCATGGAAGTTGGACTTGTACTACCATCCTTTAAGCAATTTCTTTCACTTCTAAACATTATGTGAAGGTCTGATAAATATTTGAAGAAAGAACAATACATCTGACCTCCAGTAAAAAAAATGCTATGCTGTTTTTGGTATTTGGAGGCATGCATTTCAGAGGTGTAAAAACTTGCAGGCAGTCTGGATTCTGAAGCTCTGTTCTTCCTGCTCTTTAATGGAGTTAGAGCTGTCTTCACTGGATGACCAATGGTGCACTGATATGGGTGTGAATGTTCAGGCAAGGTCCACCTGCTGAGAAATAATCTCGGTTTGAAACAATGGACTTTTGGAAGTTTTTTCATTGGTCTTGTGGACCGGTGAGGTTGTGCTGCTTCTTTACCTGTAATATTTATCTCCTAGTTGATGAAAGCACTGCCTTTAGATACTGTTTTGCTATCTTCATGCAGGGAGTTAGTCCAAACAAAATGCAAGATGATGTATTTTGCATATCATTACGGTGTGGTGGGGGTTAATCAGCAACATGTGCTTATATAGTATTTTTCTGTGAAACTTTTTCATTGACCAGTGAGAAGTCATGAATGATTTTGGGGGCTGGAAGGGTGGCGAGCAGGATCTGATGTTAGTTTCAGCAGTGAATACATGCTCTCTTGTATTGTGGTGAGGAAAGAACAAAGAACACGCGTTACAGTTGAGACTAGCCCCACAAAACACACGGTATGTTTGGAAGATCCTGGTCCACATCACTGTACTGCCTTGTCTGAAGCAGAAGCTCAAGCTCTCGTCTAGCACAATGGTTTTCATGGTGTGTTCTTTCATTCAGCTGTTATCGCAGACTCATGAAAGCCAATGCTGAGAAGTGTGTTGTTACAATGCTAGAGGTCTACATATGCAGTAGAGACCTCTCAGGGATCCACAGATTTAAAAAGCTGAAAATCGCCTGGTTTTTTTCCATATCCCAACTTAGGCCTTAACTAGAATATTGAATGGCCTCATAGATGCTCTGGATGTTCTTTTTAATTTATGAGAGGTTGTGTGCTTATTCCGGTGAGGAATGGGAAGAACTGCAAAATTTACACAGAGGCTTAGAAACCATTAACCATCCAACACTGACTCAGTATGCAAAATTATTCTCAGAGAAGTGTTGTGTTATTAGTACAAAGAAAATTGTTAGTGGCAAATTCAGCTGTTACATAAGTGTAATCCTGTGTATGTCATGTAACCACATCTGTTCTGTATTGGTTTTGTCTATGAATCAAATGTGAGAACTGCTCTAAGCTGGTATCTTTTGTTTGAAATACACCTGAACTTGTTTCATAAATTTATCCCGTCTGTAGAACCTGAAAATAACCTGAAAAAATGCAAACTTGGGGACTAATTAAAAGAAGAAAAAAATGTAGCCATTAGAAAACAAATGTTTATCTTTTCTTTTTAGGTCAGAAGACTTGTCTCCACTTACATGGTATCTTTCCTTACCTCTATGTACCATATGATGGTTTTGGACAGCATCCAGAATACTATCTTCGTCAAGTGGCGTTCAGCATTGACAGAGCACTTAATGTTGCTTTAGGCAATCCGTCTTCTACTATTCAACATGTTTTCAAAGTGTCATTAGTATCTGGAATGTAAGTATGACCTGTTAGCATTTTTGCTTATTTGTTTTTAAATATTTTTGCAGTTGTACTACATAGAAGCACTTACTATGGACTTGGGTAACTGCAGTGCTTTTCCTTTTTCTTTTCCCCCATGTGTGTCTTCATACAGGCCTGTACAACTACTAAATAACTCTTCTCACTTGCTTTGACTTTAACATAATCAACAGGTTTTCCCCCAAATGCTTGACACAACCATTTTTTCCTAAACTTGGATCCCAGTATCTATCATTTATCCAAATCTGTTCCTTTTAGCTTTTTCTGTCTCTGCTATTACAGCAGTACTTTCCAGCCAGCATTTTCTACATGTCTGGGTTATTCTAGGTTCCCTGTGACCAGGCATGTCTTGCAGGACCCTGACTCTAGGCCTCCTTTTCTTTGTTTGTCTAAGATGGCCCCTTTAGGAAGCGTATCACAGAGACTGTCAGGTCATGTTTATCCATCTGATTCTCCCAGCAGCACAGGCCATGAAGTGGAGGCTCTTAAACATTAATTTACTTCTGACAAGCTGACTGTTCTGTTTTATTTGGTGTAGCTTTCTACTGCTGCTGGAACTATATGCTATTATTGCACATTAACATTTTAAGGACTTTCTTAATCAATTTTTATTTAACTTGCATAACCAAGGACTGAAAAATAATGTCAGATCATACTGAATAATAGGAAGCTGTCCTGGAGGAACACACTCTACACATGCATTGAATTTTTCATCTTCAAAACAATGTAAATGCTAATTTCAGTACTGTGCAGCACTATCTTTTACTTATCTTTTTTTCATGCACTTTTGCAATATGTTCTTTCTGACTGTTAAGTTTAGGAAGATAATCTTTCTGTTCCCAGCCAGTTTTAGTGGTATCTTCCAGATGCTGCTAGTAAAGTGGCTGCAATAACTTCTTTTCATTTTTAATCAGAACTTTCTGATGTGTTTTTGTAGTAACAAAGAAGGTAACACACCAAATCTATTTTTGTTCCTTCTGTGAGAGCTATGTGAATTGTAGTATAGCTCTTCATCTCAACAGTGAAAGCTGCGCAGAGTAGACTGTTCGAAGACAGTCTTTCATCAAATCAGTGAGAAAACAACAGATGGAGAGTAGGAGAACCTGCCTCTTTTTCACCTTTCTTGCCTTAGAGCTTCAAAACGGTCATTACTGAAAGTCAGATGCTCATTGCCTCAAAGAAGTATAGAAAAGTGTTTCATGTATTTTGTTTGCTTGCGTAAGAGGCTAATGGGAGGCACCTAACAGAAACTGTAATACATCTTCATCTTTACCTGGGAGATAGACATGCTTATGTAGTCACACAAATTTGTTTTCTTCTGTTCTGACCTGAGTCAGATTCTGCTTATAGATACTATAGTGTCTCTGTGGTGAGAAACCTGTATTTTTCTTTAAATCTTGGAGATTGTCATCTCTTCTCTTCTGCATTAGCAGGAAGATTGTTATGTAATACAAGATTTTTGTTGTATTAACTTCCAAACATAGTGGAGAGCCAGGAATACAAAAGAGGCAAAATATGCTGTTCTTGTGCATTGTGAAGTTAAAGTAGGTGTTCATAGCTAACCTTGGAAGTGTTGTAAATCTTGCTTTCCCTGCTGCCTTGTCAATGTGAGTATGGATCACTTGCCATGCAAGTGCTGAGGTTTTTTTTAAAGTAGCTTTTAATTTGCATGCGTACAGCACATTGAGTCATTATAACTCAATGTTTATAACCCGTCACTAGGTTTATACTATCTCTATGAGAAAGAGATTGATTCATTATACAAGATCTGATCTCCTCCTTTTCAGCTTAACAGCTTTAAGTTTGTTGTTTCAACTTAGCTCAGTTTTAACATCATAACTTTTTTTTTTTAAACAGTTCAGTCTAGCTTTTGGTGATATTAAATGTGTACACATTTAACCATATTAAGGATAGCAGTATTAATGCTGTAGTTGTGCAGTCCTGCTGAGTTTGCATTTAATTTAGGACTGAAATCACTCTTACTTCTGAACTTCATTTTGACTTAGCTGGTAAGCATCCCAGTTGCATTTTTTTAATAATATTTTTGATGAAGAGATTTTATTTTATTTTGTAGAGGTAACATTTACATGTATGCTATCGTGAATTTCTGTTGACTTTGGTTGTGATTACCACAAACTGTAGACTTCTTGCATTCACCTGATGTGTTGAATTATGGCCTCTTCCCTTAACATGCTGTTCTACAAGCGTGTTAGATTAGATTAGAATTCTAGATGCTGAAAAGTCAGTAATTCACTCAAGTAATACCAGAATTAATGCTGCCTGTTCAACCTCAGTTTAGTCTTGACATATTCATTATGCTATGTATTCTTTAATTGCATTCTCAAATCCTATTTTCTTCAGGATTCATGCCTCATTTAGTGCATGAGATGATTAGTAATCACCGAAAAGGGGCAGCTGTTCACTCTTTTAAGTGGTTCTCATTGTTCAGTTATTTGTATTACACAGCCAGTATTTACTCATTTACACCTGATCTGCAGAATTGATGTCCTTGAGGACTTTGTTACAGCATTTATCAAAAAGGCTGAACACTGTTTTTGAAGCAGTCCAGCACTAGTAAATTTATTAAAAGTACTATTGTGATGGTATGCCATGAGGGGAAAGTGAGAAACAATGTTAAGCCAGAAGTGTCTTCTAATTTTCTCTTTTTTTTAGATACTTTGACATGCATAGGGCCTATTCTTTTTATCTTTATATAGTAACTTAGTGGTCCCCTTTGGCCTGACACATGGGAATTTTCATTCTCCTGGATATGCAGTTTATCTTCTAATTTTTCTCCCCTGCATTTTAATACTCGTTATAGTAAAATGTGGTTGAATAAATGCCACAGCATAACTGGCTAGCTTCTTGCTTTTACTTCTTCCTCTCCAGGCCTTTTTATGGTTACCATGAAAAGGAGAGACAGTTTATGAAGATTTATCTTTACAATCCTGCAATGGTAAAAAGGTAAGGATGTGGTGATACAAAGTTGTGGCTTATTTCCTTATAACTTGAATTAAAAAGTAAATTTTGAAGCAGGATTCACCTACATCTTAGCCAAATAAAAGCAACAAAACTATTGTCCAAACTTTTCAAAACACATAAGAAAATTGCTAATTTTAAGCACACCAATAATCCTCTTAAAGTAGTAGCACATTAGGAAAGCAAGACCAAAGTATACTTGTGTTTAGTTGTCTTGTATAAACTGTAATTCTTGAACACTTGAATAAATTTGCATCAGGTTACTTTTCTTGTAACTCTGAAGGAAAACAATGTACTTGTTCGTATGTTATGAAGTAGATTTTGGTAGTTTTTAAGTTTTTAAATTCCAGCCCCAATTATTAAATTTAAAATATACTTGGAAAACTGGATAGTTTTTGTTATTAGACAGTTTCTCTGTTTCTCAATAGAGTAATGTTCTGTTAGATGAAAGCACGGTTGATCTCAGTCTTACTGTCACAATAGTTGCAGTAAGCTCAGGAATAAGTAAGGAGGAATTATTTCTCAAGCATAAACTGAAAATCCCTTGAGTGTGTAGTATTACCTATTGTAACTGGTTTTTTAAAGATCTAATATGTGATCATAAGATAGGATTGTCTGGTTTTTGTTGTAGGCTAGTAAAATTTTGCATGATTTTAAATTCATGTCTTTAATCTATATGCATATATGACGTTACAGTTGTTTCGAACTTTGGAGCTTCTCATGTTTGAATTACTCCTATCGGAATAAGGAAGGACTGACACTTCACTTAAATGATTTCTTTAATTTTTCTGTATAAAATGTTATTTTTTGAACCTAATTTGTTGCATTTAGAAATGCTTACTGCTTTTCTTTGATTTAGATATATACTGTTACTTTGAGATAAATTTATTGCACCAATTTATAATTATCCAAATACCTCCAGTTATTTTTTTAGTATGTAGATGTTTAAAAGAACAGATTTATCATACTTCTAGGAAGTTGTTAAAATACTGCTTCTGTGTATACAGTATGTAACTTTAAAACCGTACAGGATATCTTCATATATGTGTCAAGGAGAACTAGAGAGACTTTCAAAGTTATTACTGATGTGTAGGCATACAGCTGCCACAGTTTTTCTGTACAAGGATTTCCATGGACTGTAGTGGCTTTGGATCATGCAGGAATAGTACATGGTATGCTGTTTTTTCAGAGATTTTTTTTTTTTTTTTAAGCTGGAGGATTCACAGCTCCTTTGTAATTAACACCCGAATATTGAATCATTATTAGCAGAGATCATTTTTGTGGGTCTGTTATTGTGAAAACAAAATTCTGAAGTTAAAAATAAAACTAAGGCAAAATTTAAGAAGTTTAAGTATTTTGTATTTCAATAAAATCAAATATAGGTATTGTTGTACTGGAATGATTTTTTGGTTTCTGTCCTAATTTGTCTTTAATTTTAGAGTATGTGAGCTTCTGCAAGGTGGAGCCATAATGAACAAATCTTACCAGCCTCATGAAGCCCATATTCCCTACCTCCTTCAACTCTTTATAGACTACAACTTATATGGAATGAATTTAATAAACCTGGCTGCTGTCAAATTCAGAAAGGCAAGGAGAAAAAGTAAGGTGTTTATTTCTTAAGACCAAATAATTGTTTTGAAGGCTAAAAGCTACTGTTTTGAACAAAATGTCACTAGCTGTCAGACTTTTGCTGTAGTTCATGGCTGAATGGGTATCACGTGTTGTTTCCCTATAGCTTGCTTTCTGTGTCAAAACAAAGTCTGTGTGTAGCTTTCTATTTTTCCTTTTTGTGCCTGTGTATTGGGACTGAGGAGGAGTCTGCTTGCTGAAATGAGATGCTACATATCAAGAAACGTGTGTTCTGTCAGCAGTACAGCAGTGACCATTTTCACAAGATGGCTACACGTCTTTTCAAGTTAGAAGATTAAAAATAGTTGATATTTAGTTGAAGAATTTAGGTGAAAGATAGCATACTAATACTTTTATTTTAATTTTTTTATATGTTTTTGATCCCTATATCAATTATAATTAATTTTTTTGCTGCAGTAGTGTCTTTACAAAATTATGGCTAATGATTATGCTCTGCTGACAAATAATGTTTTTATTAAAATGCTCGTGTTTGTACTAAGGTCATTTGCTCTGAGGTGAAATTTGAAATATAAATATCTGAGCAGAGGAGGTATTTTAAATTTTCATTTTAAAAAAATTAGTTTGGCATTTTGAATGTACACACTTAAATAAAAATGAAGTTAGGCAAGAACATCCATAATGTTATCTAAATGCTTCAGTATAAAGGGAAGATAACAGTACGAAAACCATAATGTCTTTGGTACTTAACATTTCGAAAAATAAGTATTGTTTACTTAAATCATAATTGTTCCTACAGCTAACACAAGAGTTGAAAAGAATAGTAAAGTATCTTTCTGTAAAAACAGCAAGTAAGAATCATGCTGACTTTAATTTTGTCCCATTATTTTTATGCATGTATATTCAGACAGTAGATTAGTGCATGAGGTTTCATAACTGATTCTCATATAAAGAAAAATATTCTTTTCATACTCAACAATAGGCCACACTTTTTGTTGCAGTCAAAACTGTAGGAAGACAAAAGCTTAGCCACAGACAGAGGACCTTCAGTCCTGAGGAAGTATAGTCAGGTAGCTTTAGTCTTCCAAACATCCAAAGCGGCCTTCTGGAGACATGCAATGTGATTGTATCGAATAGTTGCTCCCATTCTTTTTCCATAGCTCTTTTCCCTCTCTCTTTCAGATGATAGATGAAAGACATAAGCTATTTATATTCTCCTTCATCATTTATTTAAGGATGGAGAGACCTAGGTCTTGAATGGGAGGAAGAGAGTGAAAGAGGAGCATGGGCTGAGACCAGTGGACTCTATTCTGGTAGGGGAGAATCCAATAGGATAAAAGCAAGAAAATGACAGACTACCTTGTCCTGGCTTGATCAGATAATGGCAGCAGTGCTCCCAGCAAGATTCATACCGTTTTGCTTGGCTCCACATCACACGTATAAGTAGCCTGCCTCAGTCTGTTGCAGTCCCCAGGTGCAGGATCACTATCTACTACTCCTAGCATAGCAGCTGGGCAACAAATGTTTTGTCCCTGGCACAACCTTGTAGAAGCAGTGCTGTCAAGAGGCCAGTCCTTGCACAGCAGCCCTGAGAAGCGCCATCCTTTCTAAGCTCAGACCTGTTGGAGTGGTGTAGAAGGTACAGCATCTGCTTGTGACTGACACGCTTACCTACCTGTTCCACAGCTTCTTGTCTTGGGGGTTTGCATTCATTTTAGTCAAGTGTAGTTTGTGCCGTGCAGGCCAGGCTGAACATTGTTTCTTAGATGGTAGTAAAAGCCTTTGCCTAAAGATGTGCAGCAAACACTTATTTTTCTTCCCTTGCAGATGACGATATAAAAATCGGTCTGGCAAGGAATAGAAAATTCAATAATAGATCTGTTCCTAAATATAAGTAAGCAGCCTCAGGAGCCTGTTTCCAGTGGTATTTTTCTCACTGAGATAAGTAGACTGTTTTGAAGGCTGAGAGAGATTAGCAGGCAAATTTGTAGTAGCAAGAATATTCTGCCTTCATCAGCCTGTATCCAGAAGATGCAGGAGTTTGGTTTTTTGGGTTCTTCTCTTTATGGATGGTGAGGAAGAAGACTGCAAATTCATGTGTGCACCACATGCCACTAAAACTATTACAAAACATTTATTTTCAGTAGTCGAATCTTCTTCTGTAATATGAGTCTGAAAGACCTTGATGTGTCTCTACTTCTGTCTTTAAAGATCTTCATGTCAAGAAAAGGGGAATATTGAGTGTCCTTAAATCTCTATCCCTATAAGTAACTTTTCCTGTATCTGTATCTTTCCTGTATCTGTATCTTTCCTGTATCTGTATCTTTCCTGTATCTGTATCTTTCCTGTATCTGTATCTTTCCTGTATCTGTATCTTTCCTGTATCTGTATCTTTCCTGTATCTGTATCTTTCCTGTATCTGTATCTTTCCTGTATCTGTATCTTTCCTGTATCTGTATCTTTCCTGTATCTGTATCTTTCCTGTATCTGTATCTTTCCTGTATCTGTATCTTTCCTGTATCTGTATCTTTCCTGTATCTGTATCTTCAGAATTTGAGCCTCGATTTTTAGAAGTATTTGAAAGTAGCGTTCATAGGGAATAAGAAAGGGAGTAATGCACTGAAACTGCTCTAGTGTGGTATTTGAAATGCATATGATTTTTAGAAATAATAGTATATGTTTTACCAGTTGGCCTATAAACTTGCATAGCTACTGTGATGTATTTTCCTTTAAAATATACAGATGTTCAGTCCCATTTCATCAACTCAGAACAGAAAAATGCAGATGAAAAATAACAAGAGATGTGTCCATGCATAGTCAGCTTGCATTTTAATACAGAGAATTAGCTGATATGCCACACAGTAAAAACATGGCTGTATGTCTTCCTGGACCAGCTCTGCCCAGGGGCAAGTTGTCACTTTTGAACACCACAGACACTAAGCTACACTAGGTTTGAGCTGGGTCTGTGCAAACAGGATCAGATATTTTGTGTTGTCTTTCTGGAATCACCTGCTTAGGCATCGCGGTGGATAGACCATCTTAGTGCAGGTGTGGCTGAATGTGAGCTAGCCCCTGCTTTTCACCACACTTGAGTGCCACGTTTCCTGTGTGAGTTTAGTGTCTGTGTGCCATGTCAGTGTGTTCAGGAGTCTGATGTAGGGGCAAGGTTTGCAGGAACTAGTCTGAGTGCAGTAAGATTGTTCTGGAACATTTTTAATTAAGCCTGCTGGATTTCAGTTGCTTCTGTTTGTAGCTTCTCAGGCACTTTGGCATGGTGTTTCCCAATTGATTCTGTAGTAACTAAATTATTCAGAGCTTTTTGCTACGTGAGATACCCCTATCCCTGCTATTCCAAGTAGTGGAATTCACATTGGCAAGACTCTGTTATGAGATCTACTTTAAAATTATAGAATAAAAATACATGCTCTAATAAATATTTATTTATTGAAGGCCTCTGACAATTGAATTGTTCAATTAGTGTACCTTTAACAAATGCAAAGTGTTTGCTATTGCTGAAAGTCAGATTTAATACAAAGAAACCTGCTAGTATGTGACACCAACATAGCTGAGAAAATTCAAGATTCAAGCTGGTCTTTCACAGAAGTGAGAGACTGAGTAATTTTCAAGGTCTTCTCCCATTCCGCCTCCCCCCGCAACTTCATTCCTGGGCTTTTTTCTTTCTTGTACCACACCCTGTGTATATTGTCACTCCTTCCTCTGAAGAGTGAAGGTTCAGGAGGAGACCACAAGGGAGGCAGTAAATCTTCAGAGGGGACTTCTCTAGCATTACTTTGGAGCACACATCCTTACGCTGAGACCTCTGAGCAAACTTACACGGTGTTTTCTTTATTTGTAGGTCAGACAACATCTGCTTTCATTGCAGGTTTCTACTTACTGCTACTGCCACTGCATCTGGAATATATTGTATATTCTCTTTCAGTTATAAGAAAGAGGAAAAGTGTGAAGTAGAATTTAGTGTTTTCTTTGGCTTGTCATTTCCACTGGGATCTGACCTGAGGACCCAGACACTTGAGAATTCTGAAGTTTATATCAGACTCTGTATGATTTACTTTGAAACTTGCACAAATAGGAAAAGATTGAATTTAGGTTATGATCTGACTAGAACACAGCAAGTGTAATTCTAATAATGTCTGTGTTGAAAATACATTTTTTCTTTTTATATGTATCTACATGTTAGAAAGAAAGTCAAATCATTTAAATGATAGCATAGTTACTTTTTGAAGATGATAGGCAGTGCTATTTATTCTTTAGGAGCATTTGGACTGGGTAGTATTAAATAATGAATGCAGTTATATAATGATATGTGTAAAAAATATTGTTGCATAAATGAATTCATTTCTCATTCTATTTTTTTTCTAGGTGATACATCAGGTGTAAGTAAATGTCATAGAATTCATTTGCCAGAAAATTCAAACAGTGCATCTTTCATTGAGTGGGAAGAAGATGAAATACCAAGGTCAGCATGCCAAAATTTTTTTATGTATGCTGTATTTTCTTATGTACATCAACTTGTATATACTACAGGGTTCCAGTCTCTCATTTAAAGGACCCTTATATGTTTTCTATGTTAAAAAAAAAAAAAAGTGCTAACGTACACAGACTATCGTTATTTAGTTTCCTTGTATAATTCTGGTCATCTGACACTTTCTGGTATACGGTTGTAAAAATCTAACTGGGAGATAACAGTAGGAATATATATGGCAAATTCAACTTCCTGTTTTTTGGAAGATATATGTTTCTAGCTAATGACTTCTGATAAAAAGCTAAGCAAGTTTGATAGTTATAGAGAATACTTACACATCAGTTCACAGATCCTGTTTTTGTAATCACCCTTAACTAACATGAGTAGTGTGCTGTCAGAGTATTCCAATTTGTCCATTTCAAAGAGTAGCTACATAAGAATCTCAGCTTAGCATTTTCATGTCTGTCTCCCATGCTATTCCTTTTTTCTAGACATTTCCTAGTCTACAGCTTGTAATTGTAATAGCTTTACTTCTATAAGAAAAGGAACACATCTAGGGTGTCAGTCTTTTTGGGGTCGGGATGGGGAGAGAAACAGACAGTATCTGGTGCTACCTCGATTTTTATAGTTTACCCGTAGCAAGTTCATTCTTTAAGCTACTTTCTAATGCTTGACAAATCCTGTAAATGCTCTGTCATCTAGTAGTCTTCTGAGTCTTTGGGTAATTCCTGTCATTCTTCTCTGAATAGCTTATCAGGTTCAATATGCCACACTGCTTAGTTAGCGTTATGTACCGGGAGCTTTTGCTTCCCCAGTCGAAAGTAAGTGCCTTAAACCATACTTCAGATTTTTCTAGTGTGCAAAAACTTGAGCTTGTGCAAGGTAGCATCTGTTTTTCCGATTCTACTACTACTACTTTAAGGAGGTTTGAAACAACATTCATTTGATGGTTGTCTTGTGATTTTACTTGGGGTCAATTCATATCCAGTTGTTCTTGGGCTATTTCTTCTCCTTTTTGGCTGCATACTTCATTCGTAGTCCATTTCAAACTCTATTTGCCTCATTTATGTAAGCCAAGTTACTTAACCTCTTGGGGGATGGATCGTAAGTTAGACCAGGATTATCTGATGCTGCTTTACACAGATCTGGGGAAGGCAGATAAAAAGAAAGCGAAGTAACACTTCCTGGCTGTCAAACCCAGAGAGGGATGAGCACAGCATAGCAGGAGCCAAGGGTGTCTTCTCTGCAGGCATTCATCTTCATGGCTGTATCCACAAGCCTTCTTTCCTCCTCCTTCCACCCTTCTGTGTGTACAGCCAGGGGTGCAGCACCTCACTTGTGCCAGTCCTTCTCCAACTCTCTCACACGTTCCAGCAGTGTAATGTTAGCAGTAATGGGGCATTTACCAAGCCTGTCCATTTCCCTAGCATTCATCCTCTGTACTTTTGCCAGTAGGAACTTCTTTCTTGAACATAAAGCCTGAATACTACATAGTATACCAAACAAATTCTCTCTAGCGCCATATGCAATGATACGGGTAGTTCTCTCCCTGATATGCTTTACAGTCTCATTCACCATGCCACTTTGGCTTATAAACATTTTAGGATTTATTAGTACAAGATGTTTCTCCTCTTCCTTTTATTCCAAGTGATAATCTTCCATTTGGATTCCCTTGTAAGTTCATACAGGGTCTTGCATCCCATTTTTAAATTTCATCCCGTTTCTATTATTCTACTTCTAAGTTATACTGCTTTCGTTTTATGATACTATGATCTGGTTATGTATGCAGTATGTCTACCAGCTTGCCTTATCAGCATATTTCATTAGTACACTCCTGCATTTCCTGCCAACAATATTAATGAGATGTGAAGTAAACTCAGTCCCAGAAACTGGTCTATATTCAGTTCTACGAATTTTGTATCAACCCTCAGTCTTTTTTATATAACCAATAGGATTTTCACCTTTAGCCAGCTCTTAAAATGCTTTAATAATTTAGGAACTAATTTACATCTCCTACAACTGAAATTGTTTCCCATTTGATACTGTGTCAAACATTCCTTTGTCTAGAAAATGAATTATTTTATTAAAGGTGTTCTAGCATGGCTGTCTTCCACATGCTCTTGGATGTACATGCCACTGCAAAGTAACAAACCTAAACTCTTTTCCATTCCTGATTTTACTCTGTTCTGTATCTACACAAAATTAATTGCCTGTTGTAATTTCTCCTGGATTATTTATGGGAGGCATCATCTTAAAACAGTGTTCTTGTAATCAAACCCATACTGCAGTTTGTCTCACTTTCAGATCACCTTCCTACTTTATTTCCTTTAAAATTCTGAAAATTTGCATCTAGGGTCATTTAATGGACCTGTAATTGTCATGATCAACCTTGCTGAGGGTAAATCTGACCCAGATAGTATATGAGAGATCTATCCAAGGAAACCCTTGTAACTATTCCCTGAAATGATTGAGACTCAGATTTTTTTCCTTGCTGTTTTTATTCTTGCTGACTATAGCATGACTTGATATCTGTAAAGCTGCCCTTCTTCCTTTATTTTTGTCTTTCCTTAACATTTGGTTTCTGTGTATAGCTATATCAACAGCTATATTGATTTCTAGTTTCATGTGCAATACCCACACAGTCCCCTCACTTCGTTATCCAGTCTTCTTGAGTTCAAGTTCAGAAGTTTACCTGTTTTGTGAACTGTTTAGCAAAAAATTTTTAGTTACTATATTTCACCATCTGACTTCTATTTCCAGCAGCCTTTGGAGTTTCTCCTCTATGTCAGTACTGAACTTCTAAGTCTTTGTTTGTCCTTTATATCAGATATGAAGATCTTGTAAATCTTTCCCTACCTTTCACCTGTACACTTGTTAGTTGTTCTTTCAAGAAAAAGCAAAAGAGGAAAAGACAGTCAAATGTTGTTTGAGACTGCAAAATTTCTAGGGCTGCCTTGTATGCTTAGTGATTGGGATGTCTTTTTAGACTCATTATCCTTGGTTTTGTGTACATTGAGAATAAATTTTGGAGATAGTCCAACGTGTATCTGCCAAGTCCTTGCTGCAAGTGGCAGTTGACAAGTTCTCTGGTTTAACCAAGCAGTGCCAGTGATTTGCCATTTCTTGACTTTGGAGTAGAATATATCAAGTGGTTGAAATCCAATGCTGGATGCCTGGTAGGTAATATGCAAAATGTTACGTACTAACTTTTGAATAATATTAGCAGCATTTCGCATGAGTAAATGCCAGTGGTGGTTCCTTATTTCAAAAAACATTTGAGAACTATGCCAACGTTTTTTGGTGACTGAACTCACTCTTCAGTACTAGATAACACCTTGCTACTCTGCCATTTCTCCAGAACAGTATTTAACCCATCCATGTCCTGCCTTGCTCCTGGCAAATCTCTGAATTACTAACTTGCAATTATAATTAGTGTACTGTGTTAAGCCAATGACAGTTCTTTTAATCTAATTCTGGAGCAATTCTGTTATGAAGGAGACAAATGTCCAAAGCCACTAGTGCCCAGGAATCCCTGATATTGTAAGGCTTTTAGGTACGATACTTGCCAGTGTTATCAGACTGGAACCTACAAAGCCCACCTTAAAATAGGCAGTAGTCACCTGAGCCTGGAAGTGCAATCCAACAGCTTTGACAAGAGGAGTTCTTCACATGAGACACATTTATGTTATCCCTCAGGCAGCTGATAATAAATGATGAAACACTTCTATGAGTTCCATTGAGAAAACTTTCTGGTAAACATCAGGCTTAGAGTAATCTGCTGGTCAAGTCTATGATTTGGACATGATGTGTTAAAAGCAGAATGATTGGTAGAATGCTTTTGAGAAACACTTCCTTTTTTGAATCCTAGATTTGCTGTTGAACGCTAGTGTATATGGAAATAGAGAGATTGGACAAATAGCACTATTGCACAGTCTAGCAGTTACGTAATGTACAGGTTTTTGCTAGGTTTGTGGCTGTCATAATTGCTTTTTCTGCTTGTCAAGATGTACATGTTTTTGTTTAGCTATTTGATTCTTAATAAAATGTGTGCATTATTCAAGTCGCTGGAACATCCTGCAACAAAGACATGTTTTCTTCCATGAACAGAATATGGAAAACGATTATGTCAAAGTTTAGAGTCCTTATCAATGTAGTTGAGTGCCACCTTTCAGATTCTCTGTGGGCTTAATTTTTTATCTCCTACCCTCAGTTTAACATTATAAATACCTGAGATGTGGTCATCACAGAACTTGTTTCTGTAGGCTGTTATTAGTGTTTTTGAATTAAGATACTGACCTTGATGTCCATTCTTCAAGGTTTTTGAGGCTTTTGATCTAGCTAACTGTATGTAGTGGGCACTTTTTTAATTGTGTCTCCACTATTGCTTTAATTCATTGCCTCAGCGTCTGAGGAATCAAACCTTAGTACTTTCTCTGAGCACAGGTTTCATCCTACATTATCACTATTGCTGCTGCTGTTGTTGTTATGATGATGATGCCAGTAGATAGTAACAACAAACTTTTACTTTCTTCAGAAATAAGGACTGTTCTTTCTGTCTGTTCTGAAAAAATTTTATTTGAAGCTTTTTCTGCAAAGGCATGCTGGATTTTTATGGCAGTTTTTCAGCATGGTGTGCAGGTATAAAGGGTAATTTTAAATTAATTGGTTTGAGTATCTCAAGTAGCCTAGCCATGGCATCTCAGTGTTGTGCAACCCTGATTTATCTTGCTTCTTCGGAGAGTAAACTTTAGTCCTCTTGCAGCTGCATTGCTTCCATTCTTATGCCACCTCACTTAACCCTGCCTTTCATATATCTGTATTACAAGTTATACCTTGTGAACTATTCTATCTGCATTCTCTTTTACAAAATGAAACCTAGATGCTATGAAAAGCTTTGGCTGGGACTTGTTAAGTCATCTTTTCTAACCTTGTTCTAATACAGATATTCTCAAGTCATGGTATTGACATTACATAAAATTACCTTTTTCTTTCAGAACTGATGCATGTGATGTGAGGCAGGTTGTTAGTCCATTGTATAGGGCAATCTGTGTCAAACAGGCCACTTCTGAGTATCTTCCAAGGCTTAACAACTGCTAATGACCTGAGGCAGTTCATATTTGCAACTAACTATAGCTAGAAGACTGGACATGTTCTGACTTCTTCATGCTGTCTTCTCACCTGCTAATTGCAGCACTGTAGCTGCTCAGAAATGTGGCTTGATCTGGAAGAGTGGGAGATACTGTTGCTTCATGTATTTTCCTGAGGTGTTGTGCATGTTTTAGGTAAGCAAAACCAGGAAACCTAACAGCTGACCAAGCTATTGACAGTACTCAGATGAAATAGTTCTCAAAACAGCACGTAATCATGTTAAATAACTGTACTTCAGGACAGTTTGTACTCCTCCCTTTCCCCCTGACATTTTTGTTTTAATGAGAGTAAATTAACATGTTAGAAGGGCCAGTTAAAGCTGCTCTGCTTTCATATGTCCTTTGAGGTTTTTCCTGAAGTGGGAACAAATGGCTCTGTGCCCTTTGTGGCTTACCTAGATGTTGCAGAAGCTTGTAGTGCTACTGCCCTCGCTTCTGCTAGTGCAAGTGTCTAGCTACTCACCTTGACAAGGATGTTAAATGCCAAGTTAATGACACGGTTGTATTGAGAAGACGTTTTTCAAGTCTTATGAAAAATCTTACTGTACATGTCAGTTGTCTCTACTGGCCTCCACATCAGTCTTTGGATCGTGCAGTTTTGACTGCCAGCCCTGCCTTAATCCTAAAAATGTTAATGAGAATTATGATGATAAATCCTAAATTGTTTCATAAAAGGGCTCTTGTTAGCTCAGTGTTTTTAATTTGAATAGTATGCCATGTTAATTGGAATACTGTAGTTTTTGACAGAAAGACTGCTTACATCTGTTTGATTTAGAGCTTGGGCAAAATGAGCTTTTCTGCTTCTAATTGCCCAAATCGTTTGAATCTTGGTGAGTTACAAAGGACATGCTTCAAATTAATATTATTATGGAAAAAGACTTAAGTTACATGACAACTACCAGTTTGTTTTGAATTCAGAAATGTTGACTTTAGTGTTATTTATGTAGGATAAATCCATAGTAGAATCCCTTATAAATAAGAAATCTGATTATTTGGAAAGCTCTTGGCCAATTCTGTCTGTAGTATTGATCAGTTCTTAAGACAAATCACTGGCCACACTCTTGATGGGGATGTGGAAAAGCAAAACATGTTTGTTTTTTTACAAAATGTCCAAACTAGTTAAAGGGAAAAGAATGGAAAGCTGTCTTTTTGTTGGAGGAAAGGCAAATGTTTCAGTTTAATGGTTTTACTCATCAAACAAACTCTTCAGAAATAGGTTACTAACACTAAAAATGTATCTTGTCTTAAACTTTTCAAGAATTCTCTTTTTTTCTCTCTTCCACTCCCTGCCCCTTTTTTTTTAATTGTATTCTTTTTAAAGGGGAAATCAGTGAAAGTAGAAAGCTCAAGACTTTTGCTGTTGTCTCTACCAAACAAGTCAAGGGCAGATCTTGACCAGATTTCTGGTCATTTACATGTGCCATTAGCAAAAGAAAGTATTAAAATCAGAAATTCTTCTGATATAAATGACCATTGTGTATTGTGGTACCTTTTCATTTGTTCCCAGAAACACTTTGCTTTCATGAAGGGAGCAGACAAAATTTTTGTGGTCTCCTCCCTCATTCTTGTTTCCCAGTGATCTTACAGTTCTTTCTTATTATGTGATCAAAATGCAAGTCTCAGCTTGCCTGCAGTTCCTGTCGCCCGCCATGCAGGCAGGCTCTGTTTGAATGCTTTGATGAACACGCGCACCCAAAGTGAGTGACATGAAAAGTATGCATTTTGATCATATTATGGACTTGTTTCTCAGCTGATGGCATGACTGGGAAGGGAGGGAAGCGATGACAATGAATTGTCCTTTAAGTGTCCATTAGGGCATGGACAGTCTACTTCTGCTAAGGCTGAGCTGCTTTGGTTTAGGAGTTCTATGATCTGCTCTCTTAATTCTCACAATAACTCCAAAACAGTATTGCTGACTGGAGGATTAGTAATCATATATTAATGCACAGCATCTTACAGTTGTTAATGAATTCTACCTAAGTGCTTCACAACTTCTGCCAGACTACTTTCGGATGTTTAGAATAAAGAAATATCCTGCTCTGCCTTCTTTTGCTGTGACCGAGTGAAACATACATTTACATACAGAGTGAAAAATACATTTACTGAATTAATGCAGCCACAAAATGTGACATCACAAATTTTAAAAGTATGGCTGCCAAGAAATTACTCTGGAAACTTTGTTTTCTCTGCTTTTAAACTATATGCTTTCAAAATGTTAAGTGTCAGGCAGTTTCTAAAATTGATTTTCAGGATGCCTATTCCTTTTTTCTTATCCCTCACTCCATTAAAAATCCAATTGCTGAGATTTCTGTTTTGTTTCTCAGTTTCATATTATGTATAACACAGGATTTTACTTTCCAATAAAAATTCCACTATTATAATGTGATACAGGAGGAGAGCAGAGATGATTCTTGAAAGCTGAGTCTGCTGTAGAGAGGTTGAGGTTATCACAGTAAACCCTATCAGCCTTTCATAGGAGAATATTTCTTTCTTACCCCAGAATCAAGTTACGCATCAGCTGAGCAATTGAACTAGTAATACAAATTGAACTTTGTATTACTGTGATATATAGAAAGAGTCAATGACCAAATAACTAGATCTCCTTTCAGTCCTCTCTGTCTTTTCCCTTGTAAGTGCAGGTCAATAGATATTCTAGGACTGGTTTAATTTCTGCTCACATTTCTAACACTGTTTATTTCCATCTTGTCCAGTTCTTTGCCTAAACAGTTAAGCTAACAAGCTGTAAGTTTACTGGGGTTTTCTATCTCCACTGGAGATTTAAAAAAAAAAAAAAAGAAAAAAAAAAGTGCACTTTTCCAGAACTTCATTCTTTTATGGTAAAAATAATTTTCTGATTTCCTTGTAAGGTTTTGGTGTTCTCTGTAACAATGCAGGAAGCTATTTCTGCATTATGCAAAATGCAGTTGGTATTTCAATTGACTGACATTATTTCTTCATAGGTGGACAAATAGATACAGGTGTAATAAAATAGTTATAGCCTAACAATGTTGGTTTTCTCTGTGCGTGATACCACCACTTTACAGTCTTACGAACAGTATTCGTTTGCCCGTGCCTTTCTTCTTCTTTATGAAGTTGATGTACTATTGTGGACCTAATAAAGAATTCTTGCTTTGGTAATCATGAATGAATGGGTTTGGTATCTTAAACTAAGTCATATGGTACATTGATACACTTCAGAACTCCATTCTACTGACAAAACTGGGCAGCAGTCAATAAAAGCTCACATTGTGATATCCCTTCAGATAAGTAGCCCTCTTAATTTGTTGTGTTGTGTGTCCCTGTCCCCACACCCTTTCTTGTTTTGAACATACCTCAACCTTTGCCCTGTGGGCACTAGGACCTCAGTTTGTGGAGGAAAGGGTTGCTCTTTTGGGGGAAGCAAGGAAAGCTGAGGGCCAGGAGGAAGTGAGACAGGAGAAATGTTGCACCCGTTTAGAAGTACTCCTTTGTTCTGTACTTCACTTACAATGTGGACTCTTCACATGGGCTAAGTATGTCAGGAGTTCTGGTGTGGTGGTAAAGCAGCAGACCACTGAAGCTACCATGAAAACAGCCCTTTAAGTTTGGGTTCAGGCTGTTTAAACCAATTTAATTGCTGCAGTGCATTTGAGAGAACCTCTTGGTCTTCTGCTGCTTCAAAGTCAGGAAAAATATTTTGGCGCTTCCTTGCAGGAGGCATCCTAGCAGTTTTAGTTAGCTCTCTACTGAGCAAATCTACATGCTTTGCCCCTAGATGACCCTCTTAACGAAGAGTATGTGTCTGAACTAGCTTCAGTCCTAACTTCATGTAGTTTATAGTTTGCTGATGGTCTGTACCATAGGCCTCTGCAAAAGGAGTTTAGAAGTAAATATTTTTCTTTTCTAGAATACTACAGATTGGGAATGTGATGAAGGGGTCAGTTTTGGGTTTTTTCTTGGCATGGTATCTTATCTCTTGATAGTAAATATGATACCCTGAAGGCTTTTAGTAACTCAAAATATATTTGTGGTTGAGTTCTCTGATGTTTTCTGAGAAGTCATTAGATTTTTGCTCTTACATAGAACAGTTTGGGTTGGAAGGGACCTTTAAAAGTCATCTAGTCCAACTCCCCCTGCAATGAGCAGGGACCTCTTCAATTAGATCAGGTTGCTCAGAGCCCCATCCAACCTGATCTTGAGTGTTTCCAGGGATGGGGCATCTACCACCTCTCTGGGCAACCTGTTCCAGTGTTTCACCACCCTCATAAAAAATTTCTTCCTTATATCTAGTCTAAATCCATCCTCTTTTAGTTTAAAACCATTACCCCTTGTCCTATCACTTCAGGCCCTACTAAAACATTTGTCCCCATCTTTCTTATAAGCCTCCTTCAATTATTGAAAGGCCGCAATGAGGTCTCCCCAGAGCCATCTCTTCAGGCAGAAAAACCCCAGCTCTCTCAGCCTTTCCTCATAGGAGAGGTGTTCTATTCCTCTGGTAATTTTGTGGCCCTCCTCTGGACCCACTCCAACACGTCCATGTCTTTCCTGTGCTGAGGACCCCAGAGCTTAAGGCAGTACTGCAGGTGGGGTCTCACCAGAGTGGAGCAGAGGGGCAGAATCACCCCCCTCGACCTGCTGGTCACACTGCTTTTGATGCAGCCCAGGGTACAGTTGGCATTCTGGGCTGTGAGCTCTGTGGCTCATGTCCAGCTTTTCATCCACCAGTACCCCCAAGTTCTTCTCTGTAGGGCTGCTCTCAATCCCCTCATCACCCAGCCTGTATGGGTACCAGGGGTTGCCCTGACCCAGGTGCAGGACCTTGCATGTCAACTGCACCACTCAGCTTGGTGTCGTCCGCAACATAAGTGAAGCAGTTTAATTTTACGTTTCTTTCAGATTTCATTTTTCTAGATGGTTAAATACTTACTTTTCAAAGAAGGTGTCGGGGATATCCAGCTTTTAATTACATCAGCTACTACCTCCTTGCACTATAGTGACTTCTATTCAAAGCTTATAGAGAGCATTGAAACTATTAATGCATTATATCTTATATTCCATGCTGAGATTTTTGAAGCTGTGTGTATGTCAGGGAATGTAGGAATACAGGTAGATCTTGTAAGTCACCAGTTAATTAACCTAGACAAAGGGTCCTGAAGAATAGCATTGTTTTAACCATGGGGAGCTTTGGGGAGGGTTTCTGTGTTTCCCTAAAAATTTTCAAAGGTAAACAGGCTTCCACATAAACTTGGGAGAAGGTTTCTCTTTCCTAGCTTCCTCCATGGACTCTTTAAAATTAGTTCACTGACAGCAACAGGTGGAAGGCCACTGACCTTAGCAGATCTGAAAAGGCATGACAGGAAGATGATCATATCGTTATACAACAAGCTTGAATCTGTTTGTAGTATTTTAAGTCTTTACCAAGCCAATTATCCTTAGTTCTGCTCATGTTTGGGGTGCTAATACTCTGTTTATATTCACCAGGCTACCCCTAAGCCCCTAAATAAATAAAAAAATCTGAAAAATAAAACATTTTTTGCTTCATTTCCCTTAGTTGGAAATGTGAAACTGTTTTGCATTGCTCTGAACTGTGAATGAGAGAGAAAAATTCTTGCCACTATGTTTTCTGGGCGCAAGATCATGCAAATGCAGGTGGTTCTATTGGCTGAGAGTTCTGTAGAACATTTCATCTTGTATTTGAGAAGAACATTTTTGTAATTGCTGTAGTATTTAGAGTTGTTTACCACTTCTTTCTCTCCTCCCCACAAAAGAAAAAGCTAATCTAAGTTGAAGGTACAAATTTCTCATCTAATTAGACTTGAATATGACCATTAATTTAAGGACTTGCAGGTGAGGATGAGAACTGGTAATTCTGTATTCAGGTACTCACCTTCATTCCCCCTGAAATATTTTAGATGTTAGTCCATTTAGAAAACAGTGATGATGCATGTTTCAAAATCAACATATTGATAGAATTAACCTCTGTGGTATTTATGTTGTCACAGCTCTTTAATGTTGAAAGGTGTTGAGCCACAAAGTACCTGTGAATTGGAGGTGGATGCAGTAGCTGCTGACATTTTAAATCAACTGGATATTGAAGGTGAAGTGTTAATAACTTTTCCATGTAAAATGTTTTACGACAGGAACTATATTGTCATCTTTTTTTTAAGGCTCATCTTAGTTAAGCCACAATCCAGATTTCAGTATTAGTGAATTGTCGATCTACAAATTTATAAAGTTAAAAAAAAAAAAAATTGAGTGAACTCTGAAAGAAAACAGGTTGTAAGAATAGCCTATTATCAGAACAATAGAAAGATACCTTCTGTTACGCATTAACAAAAATATCAGACTTATAAGGAGAATAAGTGAAATATCAACATGAAGTATGCATGTGTATGTACATACATACACACACATACTTGGTGGGAAGACCAGCAAAAGCCAAAGATATAGATAACAAATAGGAGATCTAGAAAATAAATGAAGTTACACCTTAACTTCTACATAACACCGAATCTTAGAGTAAGGCCAGAATTGCAATTAAAAAAATAACGGGTTAGAACGACAAAAGAGATGAAGAAGAGTGTCAGAATCTAATTTGAGGGGAAGAATGCTTCGTCACATTGATGGACTTCCCTTCATGTATTATTGTGTATTTCAGCCCAGATTGGCAGGAACCCTGGTTTGCAAGCTATATGGGAAGACGAAAAGCAGCGACGGAGACAGAAATGTGAATCTTCTCAGATTAAGCCACCTGAGTCACAAGGTAAAAAAAATAAAATTGTGTAGCTGTTTACTGAAAACTTTGAATGAGAAGCAAGCAGGAGATAGAATTTAAATCAGTGTATCAAGTTTGAGGGCTTTTTAGATGTACTGTTTTTTCAGTTCCAAGCTTACTGATTGCCCAGTATGTGTATTCTAATTTTAAAAGCAAGATATATAACCCTGCCTGAAAACATCATGATTCAGCTAGCTGCAAAGCATTCTAGGCAGAATGAGTGATAATGACAGTTAAGATTGCATGCTTTATGATGGAAAACATTTAAATGTTTAAATACTGGCAAAATTAAATCTCTTATCCTGAAGCTTTCCATGGTAGTTCATGTACAAGGGCAGTTCCTTTGAATTTCTGAGGAATTAGAGCTAAGGTGATATTAGACAAACATTCTAAAAGGGTGGACAAATCCCTGTATTTCTGTGTAAAATTCATTGCACAGGGAAGACCGTGCTCTGCAAATTAATTGCATAATGAACAGAGCTATTCTCTGCAGAACCTAGGCCATGTTTTGTTTAAAATATGAATGATATTTGGCAAGTAAGCCAGAGGATTGCAAGAAGAAAAGAGGCAGGTTCCTGGCTAAGGCAGACTGCTTTCTGACAGTGTTTTTTTCCTGTGTTTCTGGGTAATATTATTCAGGCTGCATAAACCAGACTTCTCAAAATTGTTCACTGATTGTTCTTTTCCTGCATGCTCACCTTGGTGTAATTGAAACACGATTTGTAAATGCTCTTGATACAGTTGCAAATGAGATCAATGGGAGTATGTGTAGTATTTTAAAGTGTTTAAATATACTTGAAAAATCAGCCCGCAAATTTGGCATTTAAAATTAGTGGACACTTCAACTTTGAGCCGTTTCCTAATAGAATTAGTAATTTTAGCTGCTCTCTGTGTTGAGAGGTCAAAGTAAAACTGAATAACAAATATTTTTCAAATTTTAAAGACCGTGGATTTGTGCCAGCAACAGAGAGTGAAAAATTTTTTCAGAAGAGACTTAAAGAAATCCTCAAGCAAAATGACTTCTCTGTGTAAGTGTTTAGCTATTTGCCATAAAGTATAGTATTCCATGCAAACCTTAAATATGCATTTAAAAATTGGTTTTCAATTAACTAGAACGTTGTCAGGATCAGTGGACTACAGTAATGGATCAGAGGAGTTCTCTGCTCAGCTAACACTACATTCTGAGGTACTTTCTCCTGAAGCCTTTCAGTGTACGCCAGCTAATATGGTAGAAGTGCATAAAGATAAAAAGATGAACAAAGGTGAGTATTTTTAATAGCATAATTGTTTAGGTATAAATCTATGTCATTCTTTGGCTCTTTATACTATTAGCAGAAGTAAGCCAAAGAAGATCTGATTGTCAGTTATGAAAAAATGAAGAGTAGTTTTGCTTTTATTTTCATCATTGTTAGAGTAAGCCTTTCTAAAATTGCGATAGCAAATAATGGAAACATACTTGAATAATAAAATCCATTTTAAAGTGGCTTGCTTTCATAATGTATTGATGTCTGTGACTCTTTGAAGTTTTATCCTTTCTCTTTTTGTTTTTCTTTTAAAGAATCCAGTAGGATGCATACTGTTAAAGAAGAGGAAGCACTTATTAATGAAGAAGCAATTTTAAACATTGTGGAGAATAGTCAGAGTTTTCAGCCTTTGTCTCAAAGACTGAGTCAGACTACAGTTTTTAGTGAGTATAACTGGAATGTCTTTTCTTCCAGGTTATTTTATTGTTCCACAGTCTTTGTTGTGTTCACTTACATTACCAGTCATGAAAGAAAGTAAGTAGTTTACCTTAGGGAGTTTGTCAAGCAGATTGAGACTTCACACACACACACCCTACCACCACCACCACAAAAACCACCTTATATTTTCTTAAAATGTCACCAGGACAGTGTATTTGTAGAGGCTACTATGCTTTACTGGGTCACTAAGCCTGTCCTCTTGCCACGTCAGCTCAATGCAATCTTTTATGGGTGTTGCTCTTCCTTATGCTGCTAGGGTTATAGGACTAAAACTATCAGAATAAAGAGGATTTTGATATATATACATGATATTCTTGCAGTTACTGCATCTTTCATATAGTTATAGTAGGGAACATGCTCACTGACTATCTTTAGAAGCTCAGCTGTCTGGAGATACTGGGGGACAGTAGGCTGATAATGAGAGGCAAATTGCAGCAGAGCATTTCCCAAAATTTATGGATACAAAAGAATGGTTGAAGGCAAAGAAACAAGAAGTAAAACATTAAAGAGGGGGAGAAAAACCATGACAGCAAACAAATGTGAATGGCATGAGGGGGAAACAACAATAACACAAAAAAGGAGCTTGTATGAAAAGCTACTTCAGGTAGAAATAGTTCAAATACTCTAGAGGAGATGAAAAGCATATAGTTCATGCTATCTTGTATATATACATTCTTATGTAAACATAAGGTATAATGTTAATATGCACTAAAGTTGATACTACAAGGTGGGGAGGTCGGGGGGGAATATCTAAAACCCACAGCCTCAGGTGCTTTTGATACATATGGTGTGAATATGTGCATGGGCAACAAGAAACAATATGGGCAACAATATATGTCTATGTATAATACAATATACAACAATATACAGTCTTTTCTTGCAAAGAAGGAAGGAGTGGATGGAGTGAGATTAAAAGTATTTTTTGGTGCTGTTTTATTTTTCAGAAAGTAGGCAAGATTTTGGTTATGGAAGTTTTATAGGCAAGGATTTAGATTTATCGAGACAACTATAAGTAAAGAAGTTATGTGGGAGCTGGCAAACATGAGCATTGATTTATCTTTTTTTTTCTGGAGTGAGAAGGTTGTACTGAGAGGATGAGAAGTGGCTAAAATAATATATAGGGTACGTCTTATGACTATGCATTTGAATTGCTTAACCAAATAGGAGTATTGAAATGGTCTGTTTTTTCCAGTTGCTAGGGAATCAAATGGGGACTTTGACTTTTTCTTTCCCCCCCTGTCCCCCTTCTCCTCCCTGTCTCCCCTGTCCCCTCTTCTTTTCTTATCATGGGGCTACTAATTGCTGGTGTCTTCTGTGGCCATGAGTAACATGCTGCATCTTTGGGTCTCTTACGCTCTTTCATAGCATGGACTAGTCTTTATTGTGCCTTTGTACAGTCATGGCATCACAGGGGCTGTGAGGTGCACTACTTCTACTGCTGCTGTGAAGTACACAACAAGGTTTATATTAATGGGAAGTAAAGGATGGAGTTTAATGGTGGACCTCACAAAGGGCAAAGGACCAAAGAACAGAAAGTACAACTGAAAGTGGGTTAATTCAGAAGTCTGGCAAAGGGGATGGTTTCCATTCTGAATGGTTGCATGGTGTCTTGTGAAGCCTTTGTAAAGTATAGAAAATGCCTTCCTCACCAATGTTGAGACCTATTTTATATGATTCTCAGGATCATTGTAAATCATATGATATTTCCTGAGGAAGGAAAGTAGAGATTGTAGTTCTTCAGCCAGAGGAGAAGGAGAGAGAAGTAACAAAGATGCCTGGTAGACTGGAGATCATAAATTGGTTATGAGGTCAGATGAAAGGTAAGCAGGAGGAGAGTGAGAAAAAATTGTGACTTGGAAGGATGTTTAAGAAATAAAAATAAAGAATGAGAAGGCAAGTGCAGGAGTTAGTTTAAGCTTGGGTCAAATAAAGGAAAATAAAAAATAAATTTTAAGGGAGGAGTGAAAGCAGGTAAATTTTCAGTGTTTAGAGGAGCCCAGGAAGAGAACATGTTATAGTGAAAAGAAGAGGGAGATGAAGTTAAGCATCATAGTAAAGGACAGAAAGAAAGAAGTAGTTGGTCAAAATCAGCATCACTTTTCATGAGATGCAGTGATTGAAAGTCTTCCAAGTGATACAGAGAGAAGTGCCCAACAAAGTTAATGCAGCCGTTGAAATGGTGAGAGCAAGAGAAGGCAGTGATGCTTCAGAAGCTGGCACTCATGCTGAAATAAAAGGGGAGAGTGAGGCTTTACTGAATGTGAGGAGGTAATAGGAGGGTGGAGAGAGAGAAGTGCTTCCACTAAATCTACTACAATCAGAAGAGGAGGGCAGAAATAAAAAAAGAAGGTTGTCAAGATTCTAGATAAAGACCTAGAAAAGATAACAAATCATAAAATAAGATATGAAAAGAGCTTTGTTTCTGTAGCCTGCCTTGCTTTAGACAGTAATGAACTAGTAGATTTTAAAATGTTGAGGGGTTTTTTGGTTTTGTTTCTTTGGTTTTCTTTTTTACTGGTAGATTATAACTACTCATTTACAAGTAAAACAAAATACAGATTCTACTTGTATGGGCTTTTTCTGCAGTGGACAGTAGTGCTGATGAGGCCATGATTGATCTGTTGGCTGGATTGGAAAATGATGGATATCAGATGGGACATCAGAAAACACTCTCTCACCACCGTTCTCTCGGAAGCTGTCGAAATTCTCAGAACAGTGATGATGAAGAAAATGAGCCACAGTGTGAGAAAGAAGAAATGGAACTTAGCTTGTTAATGTCCCAAAGGTGGGACAGTAGCACTGAAGAGCCTGGGCCAAAAAGAAGGTATGTATGTGATTTTCTTTTCTTAATATGTTGTTTTCTGCCAGATCGTTCCTCCCTCCAACCCTGTTTTCAAGTGTGCTATGAGCCCAGTGAGCTGTAGAGAGGTCTCTGTTGATGACATTGGAAAAATCTATGCAGATCTTCAGATAGAATGCAGTTGTTCAGATGATGCTGTGAATTATCAGTTTTACACTGAAATAAAGATTAAATGTTTAGGTTTGGCTAGACCTAAGCTTCTAGTTTGCTATTTGAGGAAAAATTAAGTTTTTTGTCTTGCAAGTCCAAATACAAAAAACTTTAGTTCTTATCTCATTTTAGAGGTCACACCTTGGATGTAGTACAAATGTTAAAGAGTATCTTGTGCATCTCATGTGCCTGTAACTTTTACTGAAGTGAATATTTAAGAAGTATTCTTGTAAAGACTGACCCAGAAGCCTGAGAAAAACACCCATTTGTTTCCATGCTCAACGCTTAAATCAAAACATGAATGTTGCTCACTCTGCTGGACTGCTAAAGGTCAGCAGCTTGAATATTTTTAAGGCCAAGATTCCTGGAACACCTTCTCAGGTTGTAATGACCTTTTGTACAGTCTGCACTGACAGGTGTTGAAAGAGGCTATATCCAGTTTCTCTTCACGCCAGCTTTGGGCAGACCTGCTGGTATTTATAATTCTATTTGAAAGATGAGAGACTTCACAGACATAATATTTTTATATTTGGGGTTGTATATCAGAAATCATAATTATACTATGATTCGGAGAGCAAGAGAGGCATGGAAATATTTCATCTTTTCTTTCCTGAAGACATACAGAAAAGTTGTAACCGTATCAGATCATTAGTTTCCTAGTTCTAGAGATAATTCATCTCTAAACCTACTTTTCCTCTCTGACCTTTGATTTTCTTTGGGTTTTTTTCCCCTCACAGTAGTCTGAAAAATGGGGATTTCCATCTAAAACACTTAACGTTAATCTTCAGTTTAGTGGTAGTTTGTGTGTAAAACCAGCCTGTATCTTGCAGAATTTACTAGCTCAGGCACAGGTCTGTATGGGCATGATTGTACAACTTCCAGAGTCAAGTAGGATCCTGAAGCAGTTAACTGCTTTTATGCAGTAAAGAATCCTATTTAAAAACGCATCAGACTTGATGAGCTGGCTCATGAATAACTTGCTCATATATGCCTACATCTTAATCCCAGACAGAAAGCACTAGGAAGAATGTACATACCAGGTGCCTCCACAGGGAGTCAGCTCATATTCAGAGGGAATTACAAGCTTTGTTTCAGTGTGATCTCTGCAGAATTTGGACTGACTTCAGAAGAGAGCGTGGACATGGATATCTCTGCCCCCTGCATGATTCTGCTCATGCATAAAGAGCCAATTTGAGTCTGATGATGGATCTAACCTTATTCTGCTGAAGTTCATGCTATCTGTACTGCTTCCTAATGCATCCTACCCCATTCATATTATCACTTCCTCTTATATTTGGTGTTCACCAATCTTCCATTGTCTCAAAAAATACGTTGAGATAATGAGGAGTAACAGCATCCTACTGAGTGAATTAAATGGATTGGGCTTGATTTGTGCTTAACTGGAGAAAAAAAGCCCATCAGTACAAATTTTCCTGGAATCTAAACTGATGGGCTTGAATGCAGAGAGATACAAGTTATTATCTGCAGAAGTTGTCTCCAGCCTGACTGGGTTTTCTAAAGTTGACAAAGATCTGCTTCATGCACAGGATTATAGCATAATTCAGGTTGGGAGAAACATCTAAATGCTGTGTAGTCCAGTGCCCTGGTCAAAGCAGCTTTGGTTAGATCAGTTGCTCAGGGCCTTGTCCGGTCAAGGTTTGAGTATCTCCGGAGATTGCATAGCCTATATGGGCAATATGTTCCAGTGTTCGAACACCCTCATAATGAAGACTGTTTTCCTTGTACGTAACATTCCCTGAGGCGGTCCTGTGCCCATTGCCCTTTTCATATCACCGCACCCTTCTGAATCTGGTTTCATCTTCTCTCTACCCACTCATTGGATACTTGACAAGTGCAACAAGATCTTCTCTTAGTTTTTTTCTCAAGGATTAATAAATCCTGTTCCCTTAGCCTGTCCTGATACATCATGTGGTTCAGCCCCTAGTCACCATGGTGCTCCTCAGCTGGATTTGTTCCAGTTTGTCAGTGTCTGTCTTGTAGTGGCATGCCCAAAACTGAGCACAATATTCTAGATGCAGCCTCAAAACTACTGAAATTGGCTACAGTCTGGCAGTCACAGCCCAAGATGCAACTGGCCTTCTTTACTACAAAGGCACACTGCACACTCTCAGATTCAACTAGTTGTCCACCAGGGCTTTTGTATCCTTTTCTGCAAAGCCACTTCCTAGCCAGCTCTCTCCCTGTCTGTAGCAGTGCATGGGGTTATTTCATCCCATTTGTGGGACACTGGATTTGTCTTATTTGAAGTCAATGAGGTTCCTGTCAGCTCATTCCCCAGCCTATTGAGATCTCTCAGAATAGCAGCCCTATGCTCCAGAGTATTGATTGCTCTCCCCAGTTTTGGTATTCATTTGCATATAGAGCTGAATGTCTTTGAACTGTACTTTTCCATGTTTTGGAAACATAGAAGAGAGAGAACTAAGCTCACTTAGGTCATGGCCACTGTGTACCTAGCTGTGCTTATTAGGTCTCTCTTCCAAGTCATGCTGCTTCCAGACTGAGTTAGTCTGGAATTATATAGCCATATTTGAGCCTGTTGTTCCTGAACTAATAAACATGGCTAGATCTAAGTTGGCTCAGTGCTGAGCACATTCAGATGTCTGTAGTGTTATGATACATGTAATTCATGCTGTGGTCAAACTTCACAGATAAGAGTTCTTCAAAAGTCAACTGTTTAGGTTATTGTGGAATTCCTTCCTGTAACTTCAAAACCTTTGTATTTATACCTTTTAAGGTACTACACAATAATGTTTTGATATATCAAGCTACTAGGATAGATTATTATTATCTTAAAAACAAAAACAAACAAACCAAAACAAACAAAAAACCCCACTAAACCTCAGTTCCTTATCTGGATTTCTCTCTTGCAGCCACAGAATAGCTTATTTCTATTAACAATTACGTCCATCTTGCACTTTATTTTAAAGAAGAAATCAAATTCCTAAGTGCTTCTAGAGTTCTAATATACTGGAGGGTGTGGGGGTTGGGTTTTTCTATATATTTTTTCTTTTTTTTCCCCCCATATAAAGCCATGCCACCTTAAAAAGATGAAAAATTCACAGCAGCTTTTCTTTGTAGATTTATTACTTTTTTTTTCCCCAGCAGATTTGTGACTGTAAAACTGGCAGCGTAGAACAATTAACTTGCTAATACTTAAGCCAGTTTTACTAACAGCAATTTCAGAAGGTTCAAGGAGGGATGGAAACAAACGTTGTTTTGGTGGTTGTGCTTTAGTTAAGCCTGCTGAGAGAGAATTGTTATAATACAGTAAAGATTCCTTAAAAAAAAAAAAACCACCAAACAGATGTTTACAAGAGCTAAACTGAAATAATTTCACATAGTTGGTTTAGTCATCAAATTTCAAGCACTTTGAAGCAATTAAATTAAATTTCAGTAAAATTGAAATAAAATTAAGCATCTAAATGCCTTCTCTCTAACTTCTTAAGCTAGTGAATCATGCTGGTTTTGTCTGTAGTTTTTAAATGGTTGGCTACCACTGTTGCCTTTTAAAATAGTAACATTGAATAATATTTTGAGTTTCTCAATGAGAAATGTAATAATTTTGTTTGTTTCCCTTTACTCCCCCAAATTATACAACCATATAGCACCACACCCCTTGATTTTGAGGTTCCCTGTGGCTATTTGTATTTTCTAAGAGAATTATTGTGCATTAATTAGTTCCTTCATTTTCTCTAGGTCAGCTGGCAAAAGTATGCATCGAAGTTCAACAGAAGAGGATTCATCTTCAGAGGAAGAAATGGAGTGGAGTGGTAACAATATGCTCCTAACTAATCTCTCTATACCTCAGTTAGATGGGACTGCAGATGAAAATGGTGGTAAGTAAATAGAAAAACAGCTTTGGAAGTTGAATTATCACCTGGGTCATAGTTCGTTTTCAGATCAATTTGCTACTTCTTAAAAGCGCTAACCATTTTCAATTCTTGTTTCAATTGGAAGGAAATGCTCTCAACTGATTGCAAAAAACAGGCTTTTAACATTGTCCTTGTAAGCCAACAATATTTTAATCTCAGTGCCCTCTATGAATTACCAGAATCTGCTTTTCCTATTGTATTAAAGATCCAAAAAAGGGCATTGTTTAGTTAGTTTTGTGGAAAAGATAGTTACCTTGTTGCAAGGGGTATTTTTCTGTTGTTATATTATGCAAATATGGTGTTAAAAATAATGATTCTGTAGGATCATTTATCTTGGTAGGATTTCATTGTAAATAGTAAATGTATTGTTGCGTAAATTTAGATGATTCTTTGCTTTGCAAGTATTTGCCATGCATGCTAAAATATAGTGAGCCTTTGAGCCTATGTTTGGTTCAGCAGATCGCATGTTCACATCTTGGGATTGCATGAGTTAAAACTATGCAGTGGCAAAGCTGATGCAGAAGAAACTGCCTTTCAAAATCTATAAAAAAATTAAATTAATCTGTAGAGCTATCTCTTGCCATCTCTTTATAACCTGCTGTCTTTGATCAAATAACCTTAGTTAATAAAATGCATACTTTGAGGTTAGGCAAACATATAAATATTATTATTTGATTCATTAAATTAATCTTATAAAATTCTGTTGAGCAAAACAATGTAAAGTGGGGAAAAATACGTATCTGCATCCAGGGTTTTCTCACTATTAGGGTCACTTTTCTTCTTGGTCTAATCAACAGTAGTTATTCTTTGTTCAGAAATGTTGTATTAGTCATACTTCATTGCCTTTAAAATTTGAAATTTGTGGTTAACATCACTTTGTACATAAGCTTCTTTCTTAATCCATAGTACAAACTGGTTAATGTAAAATCTTATTTGTGCTCATGCATGTACCTCACTATTACTGCATTTGCTCTTCAGGGCAGCAATGTAATCCTCTGCAAAATTTCTGTATTAGTTTGTGTCTCTTGAAGCTAATTGACAAAAATAACAAACATCATACATTAGTATATAAAATACATATGTCTCAGATATATCTATTAGCAATTCTTTATTAGAGAAAGTGAGCTATGTGATCTTGTAACATAGACAACCACAGCTATTCTTTTGTGTTCACTGTTTAAAGCATAGTTTGCTTTTTCCTTTGCTTTTATAGGTATAATGGTAGGGTTAATACGTGACTTGATGTACTACTAATATGATTTGGGTTTGCAAAATAGACAATTGTAATTTCCTTATTTGCAGTACTTTGTAATTTAATGAAAAAGGGGTGCTTCTGGCTAATGAGACTGTATCTTAAATCATTGTTTAAGTTTTAGAATATTTTAAGTATATGAAGTATCAGATGCAGAAGAAGAATATCAGTTTAGAATGAGTTTATTACTGTGAACTTTTACATCAACTTCTTATAATAGGAGATACAGTAAATTTAAAACAAATCTCAGTCTAGTTCCTCTAAATTAGAAAATGCTTGTCCACCCATGAATCTGTGTCCATAACATCTGACTGACTGACAAATATTTTTGCAATTTTTGTATCTGAATAGTAGGGTATCTTCCAAGTGTTCTTTGACACTTCACTAAACTCCCATTTTCTTGGTTTTCAGTTAATCTTCTTCATTCTTTGTGTGGACTCCTACCCTCAAAGAATCATAGGTAGCATCTCCCAGCTGTGTTTCATAGTTTAGGGACTCTGTGTCTGCATTAGAAAATGTTACTAGAAACAGACTGAGAATTCCTTTTATTTTTCTCACCCAGCAACAAATAAGTTGTGAAGCTGAAGGCAGCATGAATCTAAGATAATCCCCAAATTGGTTGAGATTTACAGTAAAGGCCCCAAGGATCCCCCATCTAGTACAACAGTGTGCAATGTGTGCTTCCAGGTCATACAGCATGTTTCATAACGCCTATCTCCCTTCAACATTTCACCTAAAGATGTGGACACATGAACAAATTGCTGTGTGCCAGGAGCTCTGTGGTAACTGCCTCTTTGCAGAGGAATAAACTTAAATTACTTGGTGTTCATTGCGGTTATGAGCAAACAGAGTTGCTGCAAACCAGTCCTTCATTTGTTACTTATCACCTGCCTGTCCATGCTTATCCTGCAGTAAGTGTGGTGAAAGTATCAGCAAAAGAGAGAGAAATTGTCCCAGGTATCATGTGATGAGTCTGCACAGGACAGTTACCACAGCACATGCAGATCTGTGTGAGAATGTTAATGCATGGGTATGAATAAATGATCTAACTAAATGGTGCGAGCCCCTTGCATAAACACCTGAATGGGTGGTGGATTGCTCTGCTATATGAAAGTGCAGCAAACTACCTATGCTTAGTGCACAGGACAGTTAATACAAAGCCCTTACCATGTTGTAAGATAGTACTTTAGCTTTCTGTGCAATGATTTTTCTATATGGGGAAAGTCATCTAAATAAGTTCTTTGTTTTTCAGAGCCAATGAGTATGCATACTTCTCAGGGACAAAGCAGAATACAAGCTTTTCTAGAAGTCAATGTTTGTATTTGGTTATCTGAAGGTGATTTTAGAATCAGTGTGGAATCTTTGGCAATTGTATGCAACCCTACCATTTAGGAGTAACTGACAGAACAGCTGAGACACAAATGTACTGATGACGTGATTTTGATAAAGCAACTTGTGCTCAGGGTCTGTAGTTGCCATGATCATAAATGCAGTGTGATTTAGAAGAGTTAGAAGAGTTTTGTTTCTTCTTTGGATGAGAGGGCTTTCAGGAAAATGTCATTAAAATGATTAATGTCTTAGGTTGTTTTTTTTGTTTTACAGGAAAACTAGAGTAAAATTGCTTGTCTTCCATTTCAGACAATCCTTTGAATAATGAAAGTTCTCGAACTCACTCCTCCGTCATTGCAACAAGCAAAATGTCTGTAAAGACCTCAATCTTTCACAAAGATGCTGCTACGCTAGAACCCCCATCTTCTGCTAAAATTACTTTTCAGTGTAAACACACAAGTGCCCTTTCTAACCATGTTTTGAATAATGAAGATTTAGTAGAAGACCTCTCACAACCAAACACAGAAACAAGACCTGAACTTTCAGTCCATTCTCTTACAAAAGAAAGCACTTACTCAGCAAAGTACCCAACTCCATTCAGCAACAGTACCCATGCAGAAAACTCTCACAAAGAGAGTAACAAGAAAGATACTCTCCCAGTTTCTTCATGTGAAAATAATATTTTTGAGTATGAGGATGATATTTCATCAGTGAGCAGACAGATACCTAGTAGGAAGTATACTAGCATCAGAAAGGCTGAAAAGGATGTCTCTTTTATGCATGTGGGCCGCCACATTGGTGACAGCATGTTGAATAAAAACTTATTTAACTTTTCCGATTTGAGCCACTCTAGCCACTCCAAAGGTAAAATGTCCTCTGAAGTAAATGAAAAATCCAGCACTGCAAGTATAAATAGTTTTTTTCCAGCAACAGTTACAGAAAATTGTGAATTGGTGTCTTGTTCAGGAGGCAGTCGAACTGTGGTACATTCACTTGAAAATGACACTGATGAAGGTGGCCTTAATAAGCTTAAAATTAGGTATGAAGAATTTCAGGAGCATAAGGCAGAAAAGCCAAGCCTCAGTCAACAAGCAGCACATTATATGTTCTTTCCTAGTGTTGTTCTTTCTAATTGTCTCAGTCGACCACAGAAGTTAGCTCCTGTGACATATAAATTACAGCAAGGCAACAAACAGTCCAGGTTGAAGCTGAATAAAAAGAAACATAGTTTTATCAATCATCAGGAGCCTGCAAGTGTACATGATGTTGCATCAGTGAAGGAAAGCTGCTATACACAAGGTAATGCTTGTAGTAACATTCCTGATAAGGATAGTGCTTTACCTAGTGACTTAGTTCAAGTTCCTCTTGAGGCTTTTGAAAACAAAATGCCTACAAGTACTGCTAATTATACTGACTGCCAGTTTGCAGATGGATCTCTTGAAACTGAGCAGTCATTTGGATTATGTGGGAATAAATATACACTCCGAACGAAACGGAAGGTAAATTATGAGACTGAAGACAGTGAATCAAGCTTTGTCGCACACAACTCAAAAATTAATCTACCTCAACCGATGGAAAGTGTTGAAAGTTTGGATGGGTCTCAGAAGTCTCGAAAGCGTAGAAAACTTTCTAAAAAATTGCCACCTGTTATTATTAAATATATTATCATCAATAGATTTAGAGGGAGAAAAAATATGCTTGTTAAACTAGGGAAAGTAGATTCTAGTGAGGAAAGAGTAGTACTCACAGAGGAAAAGATGAACTTATATAAAAAGCTTGCACCTTTAAAGGACTTTTGGCCAAAAGTTCCTGACTCTCCTGCAACCAAATATCCTATTTATCCACTAACACCAAAGAAAAGTCACAAAAGGAAAGCAAAACATAAGTCAACCAAGAAAAAAGCTGGAAAACCACAAAAAACAGGTAGTAAAAACATTAAAAGAACTTTATCTTTCAGAAAAAGGACTCATACAATTCTTTCTCCTCCTTCGCCATCCTACAATGCTGAAGCTGAAGACTGTGACTATAACTATAGTGATGTTATGTCTAAGTTAGGTTTTCTTTCTGAGAGAAGCACAAGCCCAGTAAACACCTCTCCACCTCGCTGCTGGTCTCCCACTGATCCAAAAGCAGAAGAAATTTTGACCAACCTGGACAGAGAAGCTTTATTTAGTAGGGGGCCCAATATGTACAACAGCAAGACTGTTAATTCTAGTGTAGGAAAAAATAGTCGAGCAAAAACTCAGGTTAAGAAATGTAAAAAGAAATTTGCTAGCCCCACTGTATCTACCAAGAAAAAGAAAAAGATTAATCAGGCTGATAAAACAGGAGATGATGGAAAGAAGAAACCTAGAACAAAACAAAGACAAAAAACAGCTGAAAAAGTGTCTTCAAGAAAGCGTGTTGTATTTAAAGATGAAAAAGGAAATACTCGCTCTACTGCAGAAGTAAAGTTTGTGCTGAAACGTCAAGATCTGCCTGAGATTTCGTACAACTCTGTCAACTCGCAGGCACTTCATAACCGGAAAGACAGTCCTCTTCCTGGCTATTCAGCAGGATATCTACCATCAGCACAGCTCCCTTCAGCAGCTGATGCACAAGGTAATTCATCAGGCTGTTTTCATTCATTGATGGAAGTTGATAAGCCTGTAGATGCACAGTGTTTACCTGCTCCACGAGAAGACCCTCATTCATCTTTTGTATCTACTCCTGTGGCATCTGGAAGGGAAGTACCAAAAGTGAGCTCTCAAAGGCCCAGGACTCAAAGTGCTATATTTAGAATAAAGGATTCTGCTCTCATTCAAAACATATTTGATCCATCTAATCACTCAACTCAGGTAACACAAAATGTGCGCATCTCTAAAGATAAGACTTCTGCAAAAGTAGAAGAGATAAAAAATTTGCAAAACAGATACTTACCACCAGCAGGGAAAATAAATGAAGCTCGTGAATCTTTGGACACAGCAAAGATGGATCAGTTACATGCCACTAACTATTTGCATTGTAAAGACAATATTCAACAGCAGATTTTTTGTTTACCAGAGGCATCCAAGCATTCTGATCCTTGTTCTTCTATTCTTAAGTCATCTGAGGAAAGCCCTGGGCCACTTCAGTTGCCTAAGAACTGTTTTGTAACATCTTTGAAGAGTCCAGTGAAACAGTTAAATTGGGATCAAAATCAGAGAGGATTTATTTTGGATATGTCACATTTTAAACCTGAAACAGTAAAACAAAGGTCTCTGTCAGAAACAACTGTGCAACCAAAACCCATCTCCCAGTATAAAAACAGGACTATAGTGGCCCCATCAGCGTTCAGTGAAGGACAGTCTGGCCTAGCTGTTTTGAAAGAGCTGCTCCAGAAGAGACAGCAGAAAGCTCAGAATGCAAATGTTACACAGGAACCATTACCAGCTAAACCACAGCTGAGCAGGACTATACCATGCCCTCTTGAGCAGAATAAAGCAATCAAAAGGTCACGATCAATCACATCACCAAGAAAATCTCGTGCTCCCAGGAATACAAAACCTAAAGAAAAAACACCAAAACTTTCAAAAATGGAGTCTTTAAGCCAGCAGATCACTAGTCGCATTGATCACTCTGTATCAGATGACAGCCCCATTTTTTTTTCAGACCCTGGTTTTGAAAGCTGCTACTCGCTTGAAGACAGCTTGTCTCCAGACCACAATTACAACTTTGATATTAATACTATAGGGCAAACTGGATTTTGCAGTTTTTATTCTGCGAGCCAGTTTGTCCCAGCAGATCAAAATTTGCCCCAGAAATTCTTGAGTGATGCAGTTCAAGATCTTGGTTCTGGACAGACAACAGAAAATGACTTTCTGTGTCATAATGACCAAAAATCAGAGGAAGAAAAGCAGCATTCTTCAAGCACAAGTAAATGGATACGGTCTGGTTCCCTGAGCCCCGAGCTTTTTGAGAAAACTTCACTGGATAATAATGAGAACCACTGCCATAGCCAATGGAGGAAAAATGTTCATCCTTCAACTTCTAGATCTAGTTCTATTGATACCTCTTGTACGCAAGAGACTGAGGTCTGTTTAAATGAAAAATTCAAATTGAATAGAAATACAGTAAATAAAGAGAGATTTCTTAACCTTCCTCAGCCAACCAGCTCAGACTGGATTCAAAGCCACATTAGAAAAGAAACCACTTTTGAACCCTGTCAACCACTTGATTCAGTTAATACCTCTTTTACATCCATACTGTCTTCTCCTGATGGTGAACTTATAGATGCAGCTTCTGAGGATTTAGAACTATATGTTTCGAGAAACAATGAGGCATTAACTCCAACTCCAGATAGTTCACCAAGATCAACCAGTTCCCCCTCACAATCAAAGAATGGAAGTTTTACACCTCGTACTGCTCACATTCTTAAGCCTCTCATGTCACCACCCAGTCGTGAAGAAATCATGGCAACTTTGCTGGATCATGATCTTGCAGAAACAATTTATCAGGAACCATTTTGCAGCAATCCTTCAGATGCTCCAGAAAAGCCAAGGTACTATGTTAAATGCATTTCTGTCTACATATGCCTGTGATTATATTAAATTTATTCCTGTAAACAATTTTATGCTGTTATGTGGCACAGATGCATGAAAGATCCCATCTGATATACATACATCTGAAGTTGAAAATTGCTGTACTTCCTGTGCAAATACCTGTTTTCGTTCATGACGCTTATTTTTTTTATTGCTTGATATTGTAGTAAGTGTGAATGTGCTTGCTTGGTTTGTGAAAGAAAGATACTGCCCACAGGTATTGCATAGTGAGAAAGCTAGTTAGCAGGACTCTGCTTGTATATCATCTTGAGGACTGCCTGCAATGCAGTTTAGAGCAAAACAATAATTCAAACTATTTTCTTCACAGGGAGATTGGAGGACGGCTTCTCACGGTGGAAACTAGACTTCCAAATGACCTGCTTGAGTTTGAGGGGGACTTCTCATTAGAAGGTCTACGCCTCTGGAAGACTGCATTTTCAGCAATGACAGAAAGTCCTAGACCAGGGTCTCCTCCTTGTTACGGTCACTCTACTGTTAGTAAAAGAGAAAGTAATAGCCATAAAACTAGTGAAGACAAAAAAATAGTCATAATGCCATGCAAGTGTGCTCCAAGCCAACAGCAAGTTCAGATATGGCTTCATGCCAAAGAAGAGTATGAACATTTCAAGAAATTGCCTAAGAATCATCCTGCTGAGCTGGCAAAGACAGCTGAGAATTTCAGCTCTGCAGTATTGTCTGAAGAGAAATCTATAGAAGTACCAAAAGCAGCTAAAGATTTAAATTTATCTAGCCTGGAAGATGAAAGACCTATTGTGCCTACAAAGAATTCTCCTGTTTCTGTGGCAGAAACTACAAAAACACAAACCAAGGAAACCTGTGATAAGTCTATAAGCACTATAGGAACTTCTATAAATACTAAAAATGATATAGACTCTAATAAAACTCCATCTGAAAGCAAGACACTTACTACTTCAACACTAGAACATGATAAGGAGGAGGAGGAGGAAGACTATTACGTCAGCTACAGTTCACCAGATTCTCCAGTACTTCCTCCTTGGCAGCAAGTAGCATCTCCAGATCCCAAGCAGTCTCATTTAGAAGACACAGATTGGAAAAGTCAGGATATTATTTTGTCTTCTGTGGAAGGAAATGATGTAGTACCTGTTGGAAGTGCACAAAACTCTCCATCCACCCAAGAGGACGTTAGGACATCCTTTGACACATCTCCATTTCCAGTTAATGAAGATCCTGGAAATTCCGAACCTGTTTGCCTACATAGTACACCCATTGTGCAGAGAAAAAATCAAGATGGTATACCTGAAGTTCTTGGTTTTACTCCTTTATCCACAGGTAAATCCATTAAGTGATTCTAATGATGCACAAAAAAAATTTCTGAATATATTATATTTCTTTTGACGTAATGAGAAAATACTTACATGTCCATAAAAATATATTTTAAACTAGTTTTAGAAAGGAAAAGACCTGTGCATTATTGTTAAAATAACTATTGAATTATGAAAAAAGTCTAGAAGCAGAACACCCTTTTGCTTCCTGATGGTCTCTAGTATCTGAACTCTGAAGTGCTGGTTAAAGACTTAAAAGTATAGCTTATTTTGGGGATTTTGAAATCTTGTTGGTTATATTGCTTGTATTTTTCAGAACATGATCTCAATGTAGAGTGTGAATAACATTGTAATGTTCAAGTTAATAATCACGTGAGGTTTGGTAAATTACTGTCCTTGTACTATATGTTCCTGTACGTCCATAAATACCAAATTGTAATAGTTGCTTTGGATTGGATAGAGAATAAAGTTACTTTTGTTTATATTTGTTTATAATGTTAACTAAATGCCTCTGGTTGTTTCTAGCATGTTATTTAATGTCTAGACAATATTATTGAGGCTAAGCAGTTTTGCACTCATGTATGTTTACAGAACCAAAAGCCCAAAAACTGAGCCACAAGAGGGGAAATAATACTGATGGTCTTCGAAGAGTACTTCTAACCACACAAATGAAGGTAAATTAAGATTTTTATGTACAGGTGTATTTTTATTATGCCACACATACACTTTTCCATTCTCGTTCTTCTGTGTTGTGTTTTTTCTTTTGCTGTTAAGATCTTGAAAATACATTTAAAATGGTAGGGTGCAATTGCTGTAGAATCAGTGTACACTCAAAGTTAGGATGAAGAAATCAATTTAATTTGCAGGCGGGGGGTGGAAGTGGGGGGAAGTTGGCTACTGAGAGTATGTTCTGTGTTTTAGGGTTGTGAGACGCTAGTGAAACACTGAAGAGACACCGTGTAAGGATGTTGTTTTGCTCTTTTAGTTACAACGTTCTTTTTAAGTTGTATTATGATTTCCCTTTTATATTTTTGTGTGTGTATATGTACACACACAGAGGTGTGTATATTTATGTGTCTGTGTGTGTATTAATTTTCAGACAATGTTGTAAGCATTTTCTGAAAACAACATTGGCAGTGAATAGCACTGGTATGTTGACGGAGTAGAACGGGAAGGGATTGCATACAGTGATCAGACTCACATGTTTTCCCTAAACAGTGTTTCTGCTCCCCATGTTGGAAAAAGAACAGTGGGCTAGGTGCATTACCAGAATGACCCAATAGTCTTTTCTTGTGTTCTCAACATACTGGTATTCACCCAGTTCAGGTGGGTACTTAAGTGTACCCTTAATTCAGTGCCTTAAAAAGTGGTGACTGAAACAGAGGGGTTTTATGAGTTGTTGCTCAAGAGAGAATAGAGATTTGCTGGTTCTCCTGTCCGCAGGCTTTTAAGAAAGCCAGTATGTGTGGGGTTTTGTGTTTGTTGGTTGGTTGGGTTTTTTGGGTTTGGTTTTTTTTTTTCAAGTATTTCAAACTGCCTCCTGCTTTACTATGAGGTTTCATTAAAATCATTCCTAAAAAGCAGAAAGATACAACTGTTGCTTCCCTGTTGAAAAATGACATGAGAAGATAGTGAAAGCCTTTTTATTTTAGTAATTATAGTGTAGTATTTGCATTTTCATTGATAAATTTGTATTTAATATTGCATATGAATTTAGCAACCTGTAATTTTTTCAATATTATACTGTGCTTTTTTTTTTTCTCCCCTGCCTCCCAACAAGAATCAGTTTGCTGCCCTTGGCGTTCCAAAGAAAGAGACTTCTGAGATTGAAGGACCATCTTTAAATAACACTTATGGGTTTAAAGTCAGTGTGGAAAACCTGCAGGAAGCAAAATCTTTACATGAGGTAACTTCAATGTTATTTTATAAAATGATAGTTTATCAGACCAGTTTTATAATGGCAGAATTTAAAAATCTTTTCCTCCTTGGTCCCTGCCTGACTTAAAACTAATCAGTGTGTGATGTCTGCAGCTTTAAAGTAGTTGCTCTGCTAGTTTCAGCTTGTTCTCCAAGTGCCTTTATTTAATAGTATTGAACTAAATTTCACAGTGTTTTTCTTGAGAAGGTGGTAAACCTTTCTTTAAAAAAATAAAAATGAGGCAAAGATCAGAAGGAAGAAAAGTTTTGTATAAAAACATTACTGGAAAAACTAGTTGACCATGACTTTCATGGATCATTTCCTTAAGAAACAAGGCATCTGGCATCATTCAGTCAGGCCCTCCCAGTATCTCTGCATGTTACCTTCTCAACCTGTGTAGCCAATTCCTACCACACTTAACAAAATGGTACACGTCTCAAAGGTGTCTTTACATATTACATGTAGATCAGTGGTTGCTCTGGGAAGAGAGATCAAAATTGGTGCTGGAGAAAGGGATGCAATGTGAATGCAGTACTGCTGTGTTTGGTTGCTAACTGGCCAGCCAGCATGTATGTGCTCCCAGACAGTCACCACATCCATGGCTTGGAATTAGCTGTTGACCAATTTACAGATGAGATGGGGAGATAGTCGTTTTATGCGCTGAGTAGGTGACATAGGAGAAGCCACAAGAAACTGATGATTTTGCAGGAAATGGAGATAGAGCTTGATAGTAAAATTTCATTTCAGTGATGGCTGTAGTGATTCAGGATGCAAATCTAGAGGAAATCAGGCTGCCCTCAGGGCAACTTACATAATCATAAATATCTGTAACTTTTCCCTTGTAATCCCTCCAACTTGCCCATTAGTCCACATTATCAACTGTATTATGCAAGATGACAGCAACAACATAGTGTTGAAACAGTATTAAATACTACAGTATTTATTATAGTCAAAACTGTACAATATATAGGGATTCGCATTTTATTAATGCAAACCATTCTGCAAAAAGCTGTAGCAACATGATGCGGAAGTTCATTAACGCAAGTGAAGGGAAAGTCAGGTACTCTCCATATCTTCCTGTAAGTGACTTAGTCTTCATGCTTGTTTGCACGTCTTGGGTGAAGGAGGGAAAGGAAAATAAAGACCAACAGAGATTCTTTGTTCTTGATCAGTCTGGAAACTTAATTCAGCTCAATATGCAAAGCTGTTTGAAAACATTACAGGAATTTACAATTGTTGAAGTTGAACATTTCTGTTTGTTTGTATTTTCTGCTTTTGGTAGAAGATAGTATTCGGAAGCAAATATTGAATTTTAATAATTGAGTATTAAAAATGTATTAAGTGATTAATCTTTTTTTTTTTTTAGGATAATGCTTTTTGCAAAAAAATGAGATCCAGAGATGCATGTTTAATCACTTCTATTAATTTTCAGGTGTGACCTCTTAGTTACAACATAATATGACCATAGAAATATCTGCAATGCACTAATTTGCACTAATAATTTTCTCTTAAATTTTTTAATAGAGCTCCAAAACGTACTAATTTATTGTATTTATTTGTTGGTAGGTCCAACACCTTACCCTCATCAGTATGGAGTTACATGCTCGAACCAGACGAGATTTGGAACCAGACCCAGAGTTTGATCCGATCTGTGCTTTATTCTATTGCATCTCATCAGACACAACTCTGCCAAATACCGATAAAAACGAAATCACTGGTGCTATAGTGATTGATAGAGACAGGACACTCTCAAGCCAAGGTTCCTATTTCTTTTTTCTTAACATATTTTACAAAAATGCTTATTTTGTAGTAATCAAACAGTAGCAAGCAAAATATAATCGAGTATCTATATTACTATTTAGCTCATTTAATTTTGTCTTGTTGACTGTTGGATGAATGGCCATATTAAACATGGAGAGAGTTTTCCTGCTTATATCTTCCAAAGAACTATTGCATGGGCTGTAAACCACAAATAACATAGACACATGCAAAATATCTGTGTTTGCATACTTGTGGACAAGCTCCTGCAGTGTTCTAAAAGTATAAAGAGGAAAACCTGCCTTTAGTTTCCTACTCAAGTTGCTGGATAGCTACAAATAGAAAATGTTAAAAGCAAGACAGTATGTTTTATATTTTACTTAAGGGTTATTTTTGTGGTTTTATCTGATCCTTTTAGGATCTAAACAGGGGCCCTTATTCTATTGTACCTTTTTGGCTTTGTTTAGACCAGTGATACTCAACCTGTGGCTCTAGAGCCGGATGTGGCTCTTCATGGCCCTACAGGCGGCTCTCGCAATGTAGGCGTCTGATCGGCGCTCCACTCTATCAGGCAGCGCGGGGAGCACTGAGCAAATGGACCAGCAGTGTGGGAGTCGCTGAAGTTCCCCCTCCCATAGGGGGAAAGAAAAGGAGCTGCTGGGATCCCCCCACAGGTAAGAGTAGAGATCACCTCCCACCCAGCAGCCGTGGGGCAGAATGGGGAAAAACTCGCCCTTTTGCCCCTTCCACCCCTCCACCCCACTCCTTCCTAGCAGCCAAAAGGGGTTGAAGACAGAACGCTGCTGGGAGAGAGGATTCTGATGTGTCATGTCGTGATGTATCAATATGTGATGATGTTGAGGCAGCATCATCACACATTGAAGTGTCATGATGGAGCAAAAAAATCACACTGTGGATACTTGATTTTTATGGTGCTCTACAACTCCATTTAATAAAGAAGTGGCTCTCCAGCTGTTAAAGGTTGAGTACCACTGGTTTAGGCTAGTAAAAATACAAAAACAAAACAAAACGAACAAAAAAAGTCCTCTTTCTTTCAGGGTTTCTTTGGCATTGTGAATGTGTATTAAACCACAAAATACTGTCTAAAATTTAAGTGTGGACAAAAACCTACCAAAAATAAATTTAGCTTTAAGGCAACAGCTCCTTCTTTTACCAGTTTATTTTTCAAAGTATTGTAGATATTATATCATGTTAAGCTAAGTTCTTATTATTGTCAGTGAAGTTTATTCTGGTATTATATGCTTGTTACTATCTTTAAAAAAATTATCTCCATTACCTTACTAACTGAGACTTTCCACAGTATAGCCACTATGGCTCCCTAGGTATATGCCACTGATAAATTACCAAGAAAAAGCTCTCTGTAAAGAAGTCCAATAATATTTTGAAAAAACAAAAGTTCTGATCTATTTTTGTTAGTGAAATAAAATGATGTGTTTAAATGTTATTGTGACATTCCTTGCTTTAATTGGTGTGTGCTGTCAATATTTTCTTGGTTAGAACTTTTTGAGTTCCCTGTGGAGTGACTTGACATTGAGACACACCTTTTTTTTCCCTTTTTGTATTATTGCTTTGTAAGTTATGGTAATAATTTTAACATTTATTTCTGAAAGCGCACTTTTTTTTAATTCTCAAGAATGTGTCAAAGTAGAATGCCTTTTAAAAACTCCAGATTGTTGCCTTAATCAGAGATGCTACTATCTGCTGTATAGAGAAAATAAAAAGACAGAGTGTGTGTTGCATATTATTCATTTAAAGAGGTTTTTTTATATGGAAGGCAAATGCTAAGTTCCTGCATGCATATGAATTTAGCTATTATTCACACATTATCAATGTAGACACTCTTAATGCGCACTAAGTGAGCAGTTGCTCATGTTTTTCCATTTCTATTAGTAACTAAGCAGTGTTTTTTAAGAAGCGTACTGAAAAAAGAGCTATACTATGTTATGTAACATTTTCATTCTTCAAAGCATTTTGCACTACTCTAAGCTAGCAATTAAAATTGATATTTTGCATGAAAACACTGTGTGAGCTGTCATATGGTCCTTTTAATATTTCTTATTCAAAAATAATTTTCTAATAGCTAGACTCTTGTACATGTAAAATGGTGAAATTTCTCTTGAATCAAATTTATTTATATCTGACAATTTGTGCTAGATTACTACTATGGTAGAATTTTACAAAGTGAAAAGAACAGACTTTTCCACCCAAGAGGAATAAAATAAGTCCATGGAGTTAATTATGATAATAATTAGTGTTAAAGATAAAAGGTTGTGTTCCATACTTCTTTTCAGTTGTATGTTTTATTCTAAAGCAATATTGTTGACTGAAGTCATGGAATTCCTTCTAAATTGTAATGATTTTTTTACTTTATTTTCTAGGGAGCAGAGACCAAGCCCCCTTGCTTACAAGATCTGGAGTTACAGGACTAGAAGTCAGTTACGCTACTGATGAAAGAACTCTTTTCCAGGAAGTAGTGAATATTGTAAAAAGGTAGCATATCTGTACGTTCTGCTTTTATTTTTCAGGCTTGGTACAGCAGTTTTAGTTTCTTCAACCCTTGCCAGTCTCTCAAATACTGATTTTTGTTGTTGTTTCCCTCAAAGGCTTATTTCTAGAGTGGACAAGCATGGTGGTCTTTCAAATAAAAATACTTTTTGCTTTTCTTTTTCTCTGACAGCAAGAACATTCAGATCCTCTTAAGCAGCTGAGTTACAGTCTTGAAAATAATCAGCCATATAAGTAATCTTCTTTAATGTACAACCTTTCCTGTTAATCCCAAAATTCATTACACATCTCTGAAACTCTCAGAATAGATATTAACAGTGCTGAGAGCTATAGAAAACGCCTCAGATGGGAAGAATTCTTCTAGGGACTTTGAGGCAAGACAGAAAAAAACCTACATGGTACTGAAACTGCTATGGACAGATTAAAATAACCAGTAGTTGAAAAATCAGTTTCCTTCATTAGTTTTGTCTTCTCTGAATGGAAATCCCTTGCTCCATCAGACTTGGAAAACTGCTGGTTTTCCCCATCTCCACCAAGGCTGGGAAGTCTGTTTGGTAGCCTTCTCGGCTGGTGAGTGGGTGGAACCACAGACGTCTCTCCAGGTCCTACTGTCAGAGGTGCAAAGCTGTAAAATTGCAAGGAAAAATAAACAGATTTAAACTATGAGTCACCCTGCTGGAATAGAGGCACAAGAGAAAAATGTGTACTAGGCAGAGTACATTTGCAATTCTTTCTCTCTCCAACCAGAAAACCTCTGATGAGAAAGACATTGACCAACCCCATGAAGCCAGAATACAAAAAGAGTTGCTGAATGCAACCAACACAGGGTGGGTCCTGACAGAGCAGCAGATCCCTGTTCAGAGAAGACAAAATTCAGGTAAGGAACATAATTTTATTTTTCTCTTTCTTGGAAATCTAGTGCTCCATCAAACTTAGGAAGATTACTGAGAATGAGAAGCTGCCAATAAATGAAGAAATCTCCACCATCTGTGTGGAAGTTTAAAAAGTGACAGTACATAAAGAGTATGGGAGAGAGAACTCGGCAGTTAGAATACATATTTATCACTGAAGAACAGAAGAAGTCTACATCCGTACATGTTGAAGGCATTACAGAATGAAAAAAAGCATGCAATTTTTGTAGTACTTCAAGATGGAATGTACCAATCACCAGGTTGCTGACTGAGAAATCTCTTAAGAAGAGATCTTCTCTTTTAACACTGTGCTAGCATGCCTTTTCGGTGCAACAACTTTATCTTCAAAGATTGAGTTAGTTAACTTGTGTTCCTAGAAGATAAAAGATTTGATCTATTAGTGGAGAGGCAGACTGCTGTCATCATCTTAGTCTACTTCCCTCCCCGCTCTATGCAATATTGCCTAAGGAATCAGACTTCTGCTGAACTCTCAACAAATGTGTTTTTAAAACTTGGACTGCATCTGGATGGCTGCTCTTTTCTCCCTTTATTTTCTGTAACCTAGGCAAAAGAGAATAAGAAATTTTGCTGGAGTAAATGTTTTGTATTTCTTAAGCACAAAACAAGTGTCTAGGCCCAGAGTAGCTTTAACTGAAGGAAAAAGTATGGTAAAACTACTTGATTAAAAAGTAGTGGACTGCAAAAATCTTCCTCAATAGGAAATGAACAAGCAACCAGCTTTAATGAAAACTTTCAGCATCAGGAATTATTTTTTTAAACAATCTTCTGTTGCTGTTTTTAGTGTTATTTTTTCCAGCACAAGCTAGGTACTCAAATTGTTCTGGTAGGTGCACTTAATAGTAAGTCTCATAGGTTAGAGAAAGAAAACAATCAGGACATGTTTAAGAAGCATTACCACTTGGGGTTCACGGAGCAAAACTCAAAATCACCTTAATTTATCAGCAGAGAGCCATATCAGTATCTTATATACTGATGTATGCATCAAGCTAGAGGATAGTAGGTTCTTGTGACCAGATAGCATTCCCAGCGTGACTGCAGCTTGCTTTTGGTTCATGTTCTTGGCCTCTTTGGCTGTTGGAGGGAAGGGTGGAAGAGTGACATTCCAGATTCCTGGTACAATGAACGACAGAATATCTACTCAACTGATAGATTGAATTGTCAATACTAGGAACAAACTTTATCAACTTGCTGGTGCACTGAACAGAGGGTACCTCAGCTGAGGGAGGAATTGTCTTGTGCAGTCCAACTGAAGAATTCTTGTTCCCGTTTCTAGTCATTCTCTTAGTAGTTGGCCTAATTCTTGCTCTTATTTCATATGTGTGAAATTGTGGAACATAGTCATTTGTTTCAAGTTCAAGCCTTCTGTTTAGGCCTTTTGTTTCTATTCCATTCTGGTTATTGAAAATAAGAAATGGTTGATTCTGTCACTTCTTGTCAATAGATATAAACTCCGGAAGAGCACAGTAGAGAATTCTTGACCACTGTCCTAGCACACAGATGAGGGAAAGGTGATTTCTGGGAGATGTATCACTTCCTGCAATACTCTTAGTTCACTATCAGTCTCTTCTTCTATCAGAGATCCGCAAGCATTTTGTATTTGAACAAATGACCCAGAATATCTACGCAAATAGTCTTTATAACATGCTGGCTGATACTGAGGGACACAGATGCTGAAGCAGAGTAATAAATTAGTGAGGTTTTAATGCTTGCTGGTGTTTTATTCTTGGGCTGCACCACTAGCCTTTTGTCACTGAATAGCGTTTCCCAAATCTAACTTTTTATAGCAGAGCTAAAGTTCCTCTGTTACATGTTCACTGAAGATGAGTATTGCTCCAGAAAGCTCACTGGAATTGATGAGCTGAAGCTGGATTCAGTTTTACCTTCACTGTGAAGTTGTTCAGCGTGTGCTAGATCTGAATGACCACAGTAAGATTAACGTGTGTTTCCACCTAGACATCCGTTAATACCAGGTTAAATGTTCTTCTGTGAAATTAGTAGATGTTGTCTCTGATTAACTCAGGGTAGTTGGCAAATGAAAATAAGTCAACTTGAGGTCTGTAGACCAGAAGAAGACCTGATTGTTTCTCTGGAATTGTGATCTATGATTTTGCCTATGCTGAAAACTAGCAGATTTGCCCAAATATTGAGGGGAATAGGCACCTTTATTTCTGGGAAATTATTACTGAGTGTGATTCAGCTGTGAAATGGGAGTACTTACGAGTGTGAGTACCAAAGTCTATGTAGAGACAGCTAGAAGAAAGCACATCGTTGTAAGGGGAATTTGAGAATTCTCTTTAATTCTACAAGGTATTGAAATACTGACTTGCTTGAGGGTTGAGAGGCAGGAAACAGTTTGAAAGGAAGAGCCATAGACATGAGATTGGAGAAGGCAGGGAAGAATAAACAACATGGATTTGCAACAAAGAAAAGCATAATTAAAGTGGTTCTTGGTACCCTGACAACCATCATAGAGTTTGAGAGGAAGCTTCACCTACATAGGTCCAGTTTTCCCTTCTTTGGTAAGCTGTCCTCTGGCTCTAAACAAAAAAATAGGACTTCAGCTCAAAACTGGCATAAAGCAGCTGAGAAACAACCTCCTTCCCATCCTGTGCAGCCAGTGTGGATGATCTTGCAAGCACAGAGAGCCAAGTTGTAGGCTCTTTAGAGTTGTCATAGGGGTAATAATTTTTTATTTTTTTTCTTGAAACGAAGCCTGTACCTATATTGCTGTCCTAAAGGATTCTGTCACGGTGCCTGAACAGCCTTCTTGAATAGACATTCTCTTTATCGTAAGGTGTCAGCTGCAATGAGTTGGGAGAAAAATTGGAAGATACTGTCTGCTTGAAAAAGTAAAACAGAACCACCTCTCTGTCTGAACCTAAAGGCAGCAAAAAGAATAAACACATTCACATAGTTCCATAAACCAGTCAGTACAAAACACAAGAAAGCTGGCTGTTTAAGGAGGAGGAGGAGGAAGGGAACGCTACAAGAATATTTGTCTTGGAGATTTAAAAAACACTGGAAAACTAGAGATGTCCAAGCCTGATGGAGCAGTGGATTCCCATGAAAGAGAAATTAAATGTCTGGGCCTCTCCTACACTTTTAAGGCAAATTGTGCCACTCTTCTGTAAATGCAGATACCAGATAGCAGAAAAGGGCTGGTCCTGCCGGCATGAGAGGAGGAAAATTTGGGGAATTCATGTGTGAATGCACAGTCCCCATCTCTGTGACACACAGAGGATGTGGAAACAGGACAGGCTTGAAAAAAAGTAGTAGATTCACTGCTACTTGAGACTCAGCTGCCACACACAGCTCTTTGTCCCAATGGAAGTAGTTTCTGATAAAAGTACAAAAACAGAGTATATAAAGTTGCAAGATTTTTCTTAAAGATTTGGGGGATAAAACATTTGTAAATTAAGTAGTTGTTAATACTTAACATTTAAATATTTTGTATAATGTTTTTCTTGTAAAGTATGATGCTAATCAATTTTTTGTATTGGATACAATGCATTATATTTGTTCTTCTGCAAATGCTCTAGCAACATTTTCTTTTTAAAATCGAGATGTGTTAATCTAACATTCTTTTCCCAGGCTAGTATCATCTTCTGTGGCATTTTCCTGTAGAAATCTCTACTTAATGTCCTGTATCAACTTTATAGATTTTTATTGTCCAAAGCAAACTGGCAAAATGTTTTCAGATATTTCAGTTATGTATTTGAGTCACCAAGTGTTCTGCTGCCATGCACAATTACTGCTTTTGTCTGTATTGTGGGTCTGGCCTAAATTTTTTTCCCCCTTTTTCTCTTAATTTTAGCTGGAAGAAAATTAGCAGTGAGGAAAACCAGACACATAATAGAAGGGAAGGCATAACTGGGGGCTTCAGTGTTCATTCACGAAATTATCAAATGAGAAAGAGGAAAAGATGGCATAACAGCCCATATGACTTAGCTAGAAAGGAAAATAATCGCATTTCTTCTCTCTGCAGCATGTATGAGTTGAATGCTAATGCTGTCATCTTTAAATCCTGCCAGTATAAATGCTGCTTTTCATCTTTGCAGAGAGACTGGCAACAGCATGCAAAGCAGTATCAGTGCCCATCCTTTTAACAAAAGAGCACTATGTTGGCAGGCACACCTCTTATTCCTGTTGTGTTAGTCCTAGCCAGCAGCTTTCAAATATCAGTATTACAACTTACTAGTTTCTTGCAGGTGTAAAAGCTGGTCTCATTACAATTTCTTTTAATAAAACAGCTTAAACTGATGATGAAGACCAGCTGGATAGTATACTGTAAAAATTGTGAGAAGGGAGGATGAAAAATATAAAACTTGTCCTCTCCTTAGCTCACAGCCTGTCGTCTTTGTCGTACCACGTGAAAAGGGGAGAGAGAACGTGAGACAGAGACAGACTTCTGTCGAGCTTACATCAGCTAAACCTTGGGTTTACCTGTTGGTTTTCCCATTTGGGATAACGTCGTCTTTTAGCTCCAGGCATCTCTTTTTTAACAGCAAAAAGAATACCACAGGGGGCCTCAACAAATGATACACTGATCCATTGGTACAGCTGGTACATGGGATTGGGCTGCAGGAGGGGGCACTTCTGCTGCATAAATTGAGGAGTTGATCAGCAAGGAAATAAACAGCAAGAAACAGCAGAGCCTTATGTTAGGTGCAAGAAATCTGATAGGTCTGTTAAACCTGTTGCATAAGGTATACCTTAAGCGTACTGCAGTGCAGGAGTTTGGGGTCCCAAGTGCTGTTCAGTGGAAAGGAGTTATACTTGAATTTAATCTTACTTTGTTTTTTCCTTCAAAGATAATTCAGGGATACACTTAACCAAAACTTATTTTGATTGTGAAGTTAAGGAAATACCTAAGCATCCATAAATTTGTTAATACTAATTATAGTCCTTTGTGGATATACATTGTGAATGCATACAGATATACATACAAAATAAATGTATGTGTAACTTACTGCAGTATCTGAGCAATTCAATTGCTGGTAGCGTGTTTATTGGTTTTTATGCTTTCAGAAGGATACTACTTGGATCCAAGTTTTAAATATGGGAAACTGAGACTAAGAGACTGTGTTTACAGGGAATTTACAGTAGGGTTTGAATTCATCATTTACTAGCTACTCTACCTTGATTTTCCATGTAGATAGCTTTGTATGAATCATCTGACTGAAACAGACTTCTATACTTCGTTGTCAGTGTCTAAGTAGCTAGCCTCATCACCATGTACATTAAACAAAGAATAGGATCTCATTCTGCAAGAGGTGGCTGAAATATAAGGAATAGTTCACCCAAAGAGGCCTTTTGTCTTCAATGACAATAAAGAAACCAGCTTAGAAAACTTGAGATGCCAAAATTAGTTGAAATGAGGCCCTGCCCTTACTGAATGTGCAGTGGCTAGTTGGGAAGGAAAAGCAGAGTAAGTAATGTACTGTAAAGTAATACCCTGTGACTCAGTAATGTGCCATTACAGGCAATCCCTAATAGCCTGTACAAGCAAGACTGAGTTCAAAACTAGCACATTGATTTATTTTTATTTTTTTTTAATCTTTTGGGTGGTAAATTTAACAAAATTTTATGTAAATTCACATGTAGGTTGGAAAAATATGTAATACTTAAGTTAGAGACAATGTATTTATGTAAGAAAATGCATATATCTGAAAACTGATAAACTAAAGTGGTTTTATGTCTTGTCCTATAAAATATCTTCCCATCTGAATGATACTAGAGAAACAATTCTTGTGTTTATATACAGATGGTTTACAGAGGTCATTTTATTAATTAGCTTAAAAGAGAATAGGAAGATTAACTCAAGAATTGACGAAATGTTGTATTCAGTTGCAATACAAATAGGAGTATTTGCAGTTGTAATGTAATAGCCCACTAAAATTTGGTTAAGTAGGAAGTGAGAGAAGTAATGCACTACTTGAGCAAGGAAGAACCCAAAGCAACTGTCCTTCATCACAGGTGGTAGCTGCTAATATAGCTATGGCAACTTGCTGCTTCTAAACAGTATGCTTGTTTCTGTTCAGAACAGGCTTAGAAGAGCAAGCAAATTCCTGGCATAATGAATACTGTTTTATGTACCACATAAGCAGTTCTTCACAAGTTTCTCATTCACGTTTGCATCTATCATGGAACCCCATCTGCATAATGTCTTGCCCTGCATAAAATCTACAAGTATTTTCCATTTTGAATTATGAGAAACCAGTTTTCAAATACAAACATAAATGACTACTTCCTTCATTTTAAATAATCAGTAGTGTTTTGCAATATGCTAGGACCAGGATAGTGTTGCTGCAAGAATTAATGTGAAAATATGTTAATTTTTTTAACATTTATTCTATGACTGTATAAACCATTACATAATTCCTTTCTATTTCAAAGCTTAGATGGAGCTATTCATAATTTTGGCACCTCAATTGGCAATCATTGTATGTTGTGCGGGCCAGCAAGTGGTCATAACTCTTTTTGACACTGATTCCACTGCTGGAAGGAACTGCAGGCTAGCTTCATTCATTTGTCCATAAATTGTTCCAAGTAGCTTTAGGTTTGTACCACTGGTAGAATAGGCTTCCAAAATAGGTAAATTTACTACTTCCACTCCTGATGATCATTTTCTGTCTCCAAAAACAAAGAATCATTTGTTTGACATTAACAGCAGATAGCAAAATACCCCCTAAATGCAAAATGCTAGATCTTTTACTTTCTCTAGATTGCTAGAAGTCAAAAACTTAACTTTAGAATCTTCTGCTTTAGCCAAAAATGGTATCAAAACCATTCCTTCACAGGTAGAAGTAGGTGGTAAAAGGGATTTTTGCAACTTTTGCTGGCTGGTGCAAAAGCCCAAAGTGTAATAAAGAGATAGCTGTGCTGAGTAAGAATATTCAAACACTTTTCCTTTTATTTTTCACAAAAAATTAGTGTCTGTGGCAGAAGTGTGGAGAAGCTCTTTTCTGGAGCTATTCTCAGAGTAGTTAGTTATTTCAAAGTGAGTTGTCATCTGCCTTTGGCTGGGACGTACAAGCAAGGAAGACACTTTCACAATAAAGTCTGAAGCTTCATTTGTAATATCTGTGATGCAGCTTTAACTTAGGATTCAGGGAAGGGGTATTCTCCTATATCCAACAGTCAGGAAATGTTGGCATTTTTTGATGTGTTTAAGGGTGCAAAAAGTACAGAGTTCCTGTTCATAAGCCAAGATCTCTGCCTACTGCTCCCATAAACTGAGGTCTACAAGTCTCCATCTTGTTGTGGGGTTGGGCACAGACTGTGGTACAGGACCCTCAGCTTATTGTCCGGTCCTCTACCTCCTGATAGCTGCCCCTTTGTCATTCAGTTGTATTGAATGCTGCCTGCTGGAACTCAAAACCCCCTGACTGAACTGCATTGAAAGAAGCAGCTGCTCTTCCCCATGAAGCTTCTTTTTTTTTTTTTTTTTTTTTTTTTTTTTTTTTGCTATAAAAGTAACATTTCTGATGTTACTTTGGCCAGTCTCCTTCTGCCCAGCCAAAGAAAATAATTCTTTGGCCCTTCAACAAGTCATCAGATCATAACTTCTGGTTTTAATAGTGCTTACTCAAAAGGTAGGTGATACAGACTCCTCCAAGCTAATTCCTACCTGTGCTTTGACTTTGAAGCCACCTTGTTTGTCCTTCTGTCTAGTCAACTCTTTTCTGAGCCTGACTGGAAGATGGACAGTGACTGTGTCAGAAGGCAGTGCTGACTTTTCTTTTTGTCATACCTGAGCCAGTCAAATTTTCTACCTGGCATGAGATACAGCATAAAATGAGTTTTTCTTGTGTATCTTATAGAAAGAAGGTTATCTTAAAGGAAGAGGTATGTAATTAGAGCTGGTAGATACAGTTGCTTTTCTGCATGTTTCAGTTTTGACAGCTCTCAACTGCAAATTGTAACTTTTCCGATAAAGAGTCACCATTTAGGACCAGAAGTGTCTTCTGATTATTACAAGTACACTGCAGTACACATGAAGCATCATTATTTGCAAAACATTCAAGTAGCCTAGTAGCAAATTCTACTCAATTTCATAAAGGAAAATAGTACAACAAAGTTTGAGGACAGGACTATATTTCCTTGCACATCTGTCTTGTGTGGGTAGCTAGGTTTCAGCTTATGCTCGATACAGACCGATTCCATTGATAAAACCTGATTAGACCTAGGTTTTGTTCTTTATTTGTAAAGACTGAAATAATAGAAGTATGTTTAAAAAAAAAAAAGCTTTCTAAAAAATTTTTCAGTTGAATGTTATTGAAAATCCTAAAATATTGTCTATTTTAAATATTGTTTCCTAGTCCAGATGCGGCTTTCATAGAAACAAACCCATTGTGGCTGCCTCTTCTTTAAAATCAACATGATTAGCATGTAATCCTGTTCATACTCAGTTCATGGAAAATATTTTCTTAAATAATATGAATCTCATTCTCCTTTTCCCCCCCCCCTCTCTAGATATGACCCAGACATTTTGTTAGGCTATGAAGTCCAGATGCATTCCTGGGGTTATCTCTTACAGAGGGCTGCTGCACTAAATGTTGATTTATGCCAGATGATTTCTCGTGTGCCAGGTAAGTTATTGTGTAGGGTTTCAGTTCAGTTCCAATAGAAACAAGTTGAAGTCTATGAATAAATTAAAAAAATAACTGCAGAGTATTTCTTCAGATGGACCTCTTTTTTTGTTGTTGCTGTTGTGTTGTTATAGGTATAATCACACACACACACAAAAAAAATTTGAAATACCAATGAGATTCTGGTTTTCAGTGTTTTCTGAATTTTTAGATTCCTTGTGTATTCCACTTCTGGGTGTGTCCTGTATCCATGAACCTAGACTCATTTTCAGTTGTCGTGTGTGTTAAGTTTTCAGTTCTTGGAGATGCTTCTGCTACCAAACTTTCTCTGGTTTCTCCTTGGCTTCAGTCATATGTATGTGGTTCAGGGTACCTACCATAATCATCGTTTGTGGTTTATCTGACTGGGATACAAGGACATAAAGATGCTCCTGAGCAGCACTCATCTTGGTCAGCACCTCTGTAATAAAATCCTTACTTTCAATAGCCATTCTTGTATGGTGGGCAAGTTTTACTGGTCCAAGTGCTGATGCTTTCCTCCAACATTTGGAAAAAGACCTGTTTCGTTTTTTTTCTTGAAAACCTGGGGAAAGTTTTCCAGGAGAGTGGTAAGCTTAGTGTCTAAACTTAGGCAATCAATAGAAGCTGTCATTCTGAAGAATGCAGTTAGTGAACAGCTATATAAATGTGTTGCACCTGAGAAGAGTCAAGATGACTTTGTAAAATTAAAAACTGTCTCAAAAATTTGTTGTAGCTCTTCGCAGTCATCAAGAAGATGTGGATGAGGGAGATAGGATTTTAAAAATCAAAACAATTGAAAAAGCTGCTTTTATCAGGGCTCTTGCCAAAGATCTGTACAGAAACTAAATAGCCATGAAATAAGAAGTGCTTTCCTGTGATTGTCCTATTAAAAACTTGATCCTGTTACCCTGTAATGGTTGAAAAAATAAATGAAATATTAGGAATTATGGAGCAAGGAAAATACAGAACAGTGAATGTAAACGTCAAAATCTGTAGTGTGCTTGCACCTCAAATACTGTGGTTCTAGCCTCTTCATAAGTTTTCCCCCCTCAAAATGGATACAGGAGAACTGGTAAAGATGAGAAGGGTAATCCAAATGTGTCTAATAATTTAGTAAGTTAGGATTCCAGAAGAGACAAAACTGGGTAAGGAAGGTAAAAGCCTATGAAATATTGAGGGATATAAAGGGAAATATGGATTGGCAAGAACCAGAAATCATCAAATGAAGCTAGCAAATAGCAACTACAGAATAGGAGTTCATTTTTCACCCCTGGGTTGTTGAACTGTTGAGTTCCTTGCCACAAGGTAGTACAAATGCTTAAAGCATATGTTACTTTCAGAGGAGATAAATTCTTGGGAAAAAAAATCCATTGGGAACTATTATATACGTGAAAATAATGTCTGGCCCAGGAAGCTGCAAACAGTTAGAAGCTGGGAGAGTTCTAGAGAGATTGTCAATAGCTGCTTCCCCTGTTCTTGAAGCATCTGCTTTTGGGTACTTGATAGAACACGATACTGTGCTCGTTGCGTCTTTGGGCTTACCCAACATAGCAATACCATCTTTTATGTTGGCATCCTGTGTGCCTGGCCAGGAGAACATGATGTTTTAGAAGAGCTATGTTCACATACTCCTTCCTTGAGGTTTGAATATTTGTGCACTCTTGATGCCTTCAAAATCTTTTGATGCTTTTGATACCTGTGATCTGTTTAGAAAAGGTCTGAGTTATAGGGACCTCCCAGGGACAAGAAAACATAAGAACAAATTTGCATCTTCACTTTAAAGTTGTTGGCAGCTGGACCTTGGTGAATTTTTAAATACTTAATATATGAAAACAGGAACACATGACAGTTTAAATATGAATTGGCCATCAAAGGTCACAAGTTTTCTTCTTCAGCACAAAGGTCTCAATTTTTTTTCTTCAGGAATAATTACTGATTGCATGAACCTTGTTATTAAATTCCCCTGATGGCTCAAATTGAGATGATACACTGGTTGCAATAATAATGCCTCTGGGTACAGTCTTCAGAGGTATTGAAGGGTGTTCAGAAAAACTCCTGACCCCTTACACCTCAAGATTTGCAATGTCTTTGGTAAGAGGAATGGCAAGTCTTGCAGTCAAAGGTTTCTTAAACCTCCAAAGATCACAAAAGTTTACTCCTCTACTGTGGAAGTATGGCTGAACAATCTCTTCAGTTTGGGACAGGTAACTAATGTGTCTGCTTTTGTTCTCAAAGGCTGAGACACAGCTCTCGTCTTGCAGGACAGCTATGTCTGCACTGTAGTTGATGCAGAATCAACATGTACATCAGCAAAGCTCTCGATAGTACCCATCTTCATGGCATAAGCTGTTGTTCAAGTTACTGGAATTGGGATACACATGAAGAGTTCCTCAAAGAAGAAAGGTTACTTCTCTGGGAACTGTATGGTTCTTAATAGTGATGTCCCTATGTATTTCGCAGTATTCCTTCCCTACAACTATGATGTCCCACACAACATGGCTTCAGTTCTAGTGAAGGAAACTAGGGTTGTAGTCCTTAACATCTTTGGACATAAAGTTTGAGTGGGCATGCAGGACATAGGCATGATTTCCACAGCACTGGTATTCATAATACAGATGTTCTTGTGCCAGGTGATGGATGCACACCCAGAATTGGAATACATAACACTTACAATGTTTCTAAGAACTAGTGTTTTTGTAAGGTAAGTAATTATTCTTTTTTGACTGAACTGCAGGAGAAAGACAAGGAAATGTTCACACTGATGAGCTCCTCCCAAAAATGTCATGCCATAAGTGTGGGCTTGCATGCATGACCATAAACGTACAAGTGTTGTGTTCTCTGTTGCTTTGTGGCCTCCTTGTCCATGGTTTTGACCCCATCTATGTTCCTCTTGCTTTTCCAACCCCTATGCTTCATATTTCCCTCCCTTCTTCACATGCTGTATTTTCAGAACAGGAAGTGCTCCTTCAAGCAGTATGCTCCTCTTTCCTCCTATTGAAATAAAGATGGAAGGTACTTTTCCTTCCCTTTCCTGTGATTTCAACTTAACAAAAAGAAAGCTGGACTTCTCTCTGGTTTTGCTTTATTGGCTGAGTCTGGTGCTGCCTCTGCCATTTACAAGTGAACTATTCATAAGTCATTAGGACACACCACAAGAGAAGTGAGTACTGTGCCTGTGCGTAGTGGCATTTTTTTGTGTGTGCACTGTGGCCTCCTGTTTCCTCCTTTGCATCACAGCTCAGTGTTAGGGAGTGGGTAACAGAGGATGAGGAAACTTCTTTTTATTTCGTCTTATGCACTGGAAAGATAGGAAGAATGTCCAGTTCTGCTTCTTAACAACTTTGTTTCCAAAGACGCTCATGTGGTTCTAGTGATATATTCCCCACACCAGTTGTGGAGCACTATGGGGTTTTGTAATTTTGTGATGCTCATCACATGCAGAGTCCCTTGTTCATCGGGGCAGTGGGTCTCTTTTGTGACTGCATTATACTTTGTTGCCTGTCTTTACCAGCAAGATATGAAGCAAACTTAAGAAACATAGGGAATATCCTAAACAAGTCATGAGAGAACAAGAGAACTAGGATGACACTGCAGAAGGTAGAGGTAACTGATAGTTTCTCCTTCTAATAAAAAACAAAAATTGAGGAGGGGGAAAAAAAAAAAGTAGGTCTCTCACTTTTGCAGGAGATCCAGCATGTGGAAATGTAAAAGAGCAGAAGCAAAAATGTTGCTGCTTGTGGGGCTTTTTTCCACCCAAGCGTGAAAAGAGAAACTGCTATTTTTCCTCCTTAAAAATCTGAAACAATAAGGAGGCTAAAAAATGGTATGCATTTTGATAAAGTGTATGAAAGGTCTGCTAAATTTTGTCAAGGCTCTGTGATTTATTGATAAGGTCAGGAAATGACAAATAGGCTTTCTTAACCATATTTTGACTGATACACACATTTGAAAGATCAACATATGAAGTTAGTCTGTATTATGTTGTTTCACAGCAGTTCTGCAGAATATCAGGCAATTTTTACTTCTGTCTTCAAGGGTAAATGTGCTTCATGGCTGTCTGGGGAACTAATTGCTAAGTTCTGATCATTATTGCAAAGCATTATGTATCCACACTTCTATACACTCTGTCCAAAACGTTCTGCTTTTTATTAATAAGGTACTGTACAGGGTTATCTGATAAATGAATAGTGGCAGAGTACACAACCAACAGTTGAAAAATGGGTATGGATTTAGAATTGTAGGAAAATTGCCTCAAAGTGCTTTCTCTTCCATTAAACTAATAAGAAGGAACAAGACTGGAGGATCAAATAATACAGTGTGTTTTCATATTGAATTTTAACTTGTGTTGTACATATGTAAACTTAGGAAAGAATACCAAAACTGTAGCCTTAGGTTGACTGAAAAAAAGACAGTTTCAAGAAAAGTGTACCAAAAAGACTGTCTTCTCTTGTGTTGTAGTATTTCAAAGCCTGAAAAAAACCAAGGATGGCAAAAGAGGGTATCTTTCCTGTACTGTAGTCACCGCTGTCTTGCAGAAAGATTCAGAGTGCTGCTTCTGCCTCTGCATTTGTTCCTTCCTATTTCCTTCTCTCTCCGTTCGTGCTATCCAGAACTCATGTCTACCTGCTCCCACTGCGGTGGGTTTGCTTTTACTGTATGAAAAGGCGCTGAGTTTTCTCTCCCATGACCTGGTTCCAACTGTGTAAGATCATTACAAGTAAAGCCTTGAGTTATAAACTCTTTAGGGCAGAAATCACTTTTATGTTGTGCACTAGTGCGCATGCAGCTAGCTCTCAAGTAACATTCAGCATTGCTTAACCAATATATTCACTATAGAGAATATATTGCCATGGACACCATTTCAATGAAACCAAAGTAAGAGTTCTCTTCAGAGGGATGTGCAAGAGAGGAAGAACCTGGGGGAGTTTTATTTAGAGATTGTGTGGAAGACTGGTAAATAAATAATCTTGTGCAATCAGTAACAGTCTTTATGAATTCTTTTCTAGAGAGCTCAAATTGGGAGAGGGATAGCTTGATCTGGTCTTGATGTCCTATAACTTGTCTAAATATATTTTCTTTCCATGTCTTTAGATGAAAAGAAAGAGAACAGATTTGCAGCTGAGCTGGATGAATATGGATCGGATACAATGAGTGAAATAAATATTGTTGGCCGAATTATCTTAAATATTTGGAGAATGATGAGACATGAGGTAAAGTTTTTAAAAGGTTAATGTATTTGACTTACAGGGGTTTTTTTAATTATTGTAGACTTTGTTGAAAATTTCATGTAATTTATGTAACTTTTTGTTCTTTATTTGTACACCTTTTCAAATAGAGCAGTCTGCCACTTTGTGAGAATGGATTTTGCATATCACTAAAATGTAAAATACTGAAGCCCTTATCTTTCAGTAATGTTTCTTAATGATATTTCTTTTCACTTCTTTGTGGGTTTTGAGAACAACTTACCAGTTTTAGCAATTTGTCTAGTATGGTGCTTTTACTAAATTAAATACTTGAACTTATTTTAAGGTGTCAGACTTACTCATTGTTTTGGTGTTTATGAGCTTACATTTAATACTCAAATGGTTCAGTCTTTACAAATCTTGTTCTGACCAAATTCAGACCTGATCTTTGTGATCTACTTAATTCTGCATATTCTTTTCAATTGATGAGGGATATTCTTTCTTGACCTGTAAATAGTAAGGGACTTCTAAGTATAAATGTTTACCTTTTTAGCAAAGAATACTAATAAAAAGTAAGTCTAGTTGTTACAGTTTTCAAAAAGTAGACATTTCTTTGACTATGAAAGACATCATGCATGTTAACATATACTCTGTGTTTTTCTAGGTGAATCTAATGAATTACACTTTTGAAAACGTGGGCTTTCATGTTCTTCATCAACGTTTTCCTTTATTTACTTTCCGAGTTTTGTCTGATTGGTTTGATAATAAGGCAGATGTCTACAGGTAATGATCTATTAATCCATTTTGTTTGTTCTTTTTAAGGCCAGATTCTTAATATTGATAGGTATAAGCTAAAGTCAGCATAGGAAGAAATAATCAATTTAGCTCAGGTACTAGAACAGTCTATATGTAACAACATGAGCTTATTTACTCTGCTGTTCTGCTATGTTCTGTTCTGTAGTTATACCCTCAATATTTCATCTTTGTGTATTTTTCTGTTTACACAAAACCAAAATATTTTCAGTTACAATTTCAACATATCTGAATAGATGTACTATTTTGATGTTCTGTAACATCTTTATTTTGTATATACTATTAATCAGAAGGACTTTTAATGAACTGTGAGGTTTCTGTTTTACTTCACAGTGCATGTCAACCAAGCTAGGCTTAAAAATAGTACAAAACAGTGTGCAAGATGTTAAGACAGTAATTAGTAGCTGCATAAAAATACCTTTATATGACACGTATCACACTGGGCTTCATTCTTCCTTGGAGTGATCTGGTATTGTGTGATATGAACAATTCATAAAAATGAGTACTGAGCTGAACGTCATTTGTGACATACTTATAATTTCTATAAAAGTTTGGTACTTTTCAACTATGTGGAAACTTGGTTTTGTGCTGAAATTATAAATTTATGTTCAACTGAGATAGGTATTCTTTTAATACAGAAGGATGTTTCCACAAAAGTCTACTTGGTTATAAAAAAACATGTAAACAGATGAAGAAACTCAAGTTTCTGTTTCAGTAATCCTTTAGGGCAGTAAGGATAACAGGATATATTATGTCATTGAGAGAGATTCCTTAACAGTAGTTTGCTGTAACACATTTTGTGTATATCTTTAGAATCCGTAAGTGTATGTTTATGTGCACCACATTTTTGAAAGAGCCATATGAAAATATCCTAGGGGAAATTTTATTTGCTAGTTTGTAACAAGTTATCATAAAAAATACATTTTTCTTAGTAGAAAGAGCAGCACTTTCCTGATTGTTTATAATGAGGCGTTCACTTTCACAGGTGGAAAATGGTTGATCATTATGTTAGCCGGGTCCGTGGGAATCTCCAGTTGTTAGACAAACTGGATTTGATTGACAGAACAAGTGAAATGGCGCGACTTTTTGGCATTCAGTTCTTACATGTATTAACAAGAGGCTCCCAGGTAAGATCTAGTTTTCCTTACACTTCACAAAAGCAAAATAGTCTTTACAAAATGTTTTAGTTCTTCAGTATCTTTTCAGTCAGTATATGTATTTTTGTAACATCGCAAAAGACTGTTTTGCATAACATGAAATTGAAACGTAAAGAAAGGCAATTCAAAAGCAGTAATAATGGATTGAATGGTTAGTCTTGGAGATTAAAAATGGCTGTTAAAAATAGAGTTCCCAGTAATCATGCCAGTGAGTCTCTTCTACAGACTTTAGGAGCACTAAGTTTTCCCTTTGAGCTGGTATTTTTCACACTTAGATGAGTGAAAATGAATGTTTTTTAAAACATTAAGAAATATAATTGAGCACATTTTAGAAAGATGAGATTATTTTCTTGCAGGACAGACAAAGCTGCATTGAATGTATTCTAAGTCACATTTCCTGTGAAGCAGACCTCTAGGTGAGATTTGATGATAAGACAAGAAGGGTTCTGACTTTATTAAGTACATGTGTCATGCAAGTTGTGTGTGGTTCTGTTATTTTGGTACTAGCATCAGAGGGAAAGGGAGCAGGACAGAGTGAGATTTACGCTACTCTTTCTTTGAGACCCCAGCAGTCTGCAGTTGTACCAAAGGCTTTCCTTGCCCAGGTTCTGAGTGACTAGGCTAACCAGACTGTTTTCATGGCTTCACCTGAGCCCTGAACAGCACCTGAAATGAGAGACAACTACTCTGGCTCACATCTGCTCTTCTGTTGTCGTCTTCTTTCCCACCATAATTCTTTCCTACCATCTTTCTGCTTTCTGTTTTAATAGACATGTAGCTGAGCTGACCAGGATTGATTATTTTGCCAACTCGGGTGGACAAAAAGACAAGTTAAAAAATAATGTCCTAAACAGACCAGCATTGTCTTAAGCCAGAAATGGGAGTGTCTGAAGCTGCAGTTCCTTAATGATTCAACCCAATTTAAAAATGTTGCCACCTTTTTTCCTTTGGCTGCAGTTGCGCTTGTAATCTCTTGACCCAGTGCAGGTTCTTGTCAGTTTTGCTGGTATTGGCCTTATATTTGTGGGGGGAAGCGGGGGGGGGGGGGGGGCGGGGGGCAGGGACAGCACTGTCAGCAGAACCGTGGTGGCATTCAATAGGTATTTGCCAGTTTAGCTCCCTGATCTGTTTTACCGTGTTATCAGAGAAGTACCGCTGTTGGAGCAAGGGAAGAGAAATGCACAGTTAGGGACAGGGAGGGTGGAACTGGCATACTGCCAGCATAGATATGCTTAAACTGTCTTGATTGCAGCCCACAAAGACTGTTCTGCCTGTCATTTTCTCAAATGGCTGTGAGTGGGAGTGAGCAACAGAAACATGCTGCATTTTCTATCCTGACTGTTCTTTTCTCTTTCCTTCTGTGCACGTATATTTTGTTTCCATTGAAACTTTCTAGATCACAAAAATGGCAGTTGCAACAATTCCCAGTCACCTTACATAATTATTTTTTTTTACTCAGAAGAATCACCACTACCTTTTATGAAGATATTTCTTTTCTCCTCAGCTGAAAAAGATGTTAAAATGGAATAGTACTAAGAACAGATTTCAGATATTTTAAGTTATTTTTTCTTTTATTTTATTAAGCTATCTTGAATATACCCTAGTAGACTAAACAAATCTAACAGGAGATGGTCATAGGCATACAGATTATTAGTCAGATGCTTGAAGAACTTGCTAAAAACTAGGAGAAAAAGAAGAAAGAAAACAAACAAACAAACAAACAAACACTAGCTCTTGCCAGATCCAGTCCCTGACCACCTCATCACACATCTGAGCGCTGGACACAAATTAGTGTGCAGTTAGTGCAAGGCAGCAGCAGCTTTTGCAGCAGCATAACTACACTTTCAAACCTCAACCTGTTCGTAAGATGCCAGGGTCTTGTTAAAGCTGTTGGTTGTGTAAGTTCATTTATAACATCACAGTTAAAGAAATTATACCTAACCCATTCAGTACAATGACTGAATATGTAGTGTGTCAAGCAGAGGGCTTTTGAATAGTGATTTAGTTGCTGACAAAGCACAGGATCTTAGGATTATATAGGATTGTTCTTTGATATTTTTGGATTTTCAGTCCTTTGCCACCCATGTATGTAATTTTCACCTATTCTGTTTTTAACTGTGAATGGACACAGTGAATACCTGGCTGTAAGTGCTGGCTTTTTCTCATCTTGCTACCTCCACAGATGACATTTTGTGGTGTCTTGAACAAGCTGAAAGTTCTTAAACTTTTTGTTATTTTATGCTTCCTGTACAACTTGTGGCATCATCAGGGAGAAAGCATGATGCCCAGTGCAAAGCAGCAGACTTTTGAAATGGGCCGGCTTAGATTCGTCCCTTGGTTCTCTTGCTGCCAAGTACATTCTAGTTACTTCTCATGGTCAAAAGCTTGGAGGCACAATTATCAACTTACACAACTTGCATGTCATTTCTCTGTTTTCCCAAATGTTGAAATAAAATTGCTGTGCAAATTCTTACAGAAGATGTTCGTCAACTGCATATTACACTTTTTCTTCAATGTTTGCAAACCTAATAAAAATACAGCTTAGCAAATGCTTGTTCACTGGCTGTAGCATGGCCATCCGTATATATCGTTGCAGCCTGTTGGATGTTTATTTTTTTAACCTGAGCTGGATGTTATTTTTTTCCATAGATAAAAATTAGAAGTTCTTGATTTTCAATGACTAGGGCTAAACGATGAGGAAACACATGGAAAAGTTCCACTATATGTGATAGAAAATATACATTAAAAGTAAGAGTATGGCTATTTATTTTGGAAAACTAGTTGTCTGTACTTTAAATTCAGGAAATGTAAGTGTGTATTTACACAGTTTTAATACACCCATATTTATTCTTTATTTTTTAAATTATAATGATTATATCCAAACTGTTTTGCAGTATCGTGTGGAGTCTATGATGCTGCGTGTTGCAAAGCCAATGAATTATATTCCTGTGACACCCAGTGTCCAGCAGCGAGCTCAAATGAAAGCCCTGCAATGTGTTCCCTTAATAATGGAGCCAGAATCCCGCTTCTACAGCAATGCTGTTCTTGTATTAGATTTCCAGTCATTGTATCCTTCCATTGTGATAGCATACAACTACTGTTTTTCAACCTGCCTGGGACATGTTGAAAACCTAGGAAAGTAAGTTGTTATTCTTTTCTCTCAAACTTTGATTCCATAGAGACTTTAGCATCTTTTCTAAGCTACTGAGAACCCTTGGTTGTCATTGGAAACAATGGGCGTGTATGAATAGCACCATTTTCTGTTACACAATAGAGATGATAAAGATCTACCCTGTGTGCATGTGTGTATACACAGACAAACACATACAAATAGTCACATCAATATGTATTTTAAATTAAATGCAGAATTAGACTCTGTTCTGTTTAAAAAAAAGATTAACTCTGTATGTGCATGTGTGTACACCTGTTCCATTATTATGGTGATGCTGGTTTTCAATATTGCTTCAGAATAAGTTAAAATGTTAGATAAATCCACTACCTATTTTCAAAACTGGACTAGTATTATTCTGTATGTTAATAAATTGTTGTTGTTCTCTTTTAACAGTTGTAGTTCACTCTGGTCTTAACTATTCAAAACGAAAAGATAGAATGAGTTATTCTGTGTAGCATCTCTTACTGAGCTTAACAGTAATTCTGTTAATTGGAAAAAAATCTCATTGCTCATTATAATTACCTCTATAAAATAAATGGGAAGATGCATGCGATGATTGCTAGGTGTCACTATCAGGCTTTCAAGTTTTTGATTTGAAATTCTGATTTGTAAGACAAAAATATATGCAATGTGTTACTTGGTAAACATTCGTGGTTTCCATAGGGGATTACAGTATGAGTATGTGCCTCTACTAACTCAGCATTTGGAAATAATGCATTAATGCAGAACAGAATTGATAAATTACGCATTTATTGGAATTTAGCCATTTATTACTACTTTCTTCCTAGAGCCTTTTGCATGTAGCTAAGAAATTTTAAATTGTGATATGTTTGTTTATACCTGAGATTATAATTGTGATTCTATCCTTGCTGGCATTATCAGCATTTTAATGTAAGTTGATGCTTTTGTTTGATCAGGCTGTAAATGAATGAATTGTCTTCATATTTATTTTTTCTCTTTATCAGATATGATGCATTCAAATTTGGCTGTACATCTCTCAGAGTACCTCCTGACTTACTTTACCAGATCAGGCATGATATCACAGTGTCACCCAGTGGAGTAGCTTTTGTCAAGGTAATGATATTAGTGCTCTGTGACAGGCATTTTCACTTCCTGTTGGCTGACTAGCTTAAGATCAAATTGATACTGTAGTTTATGTTTTGCTGCATTAAGAGCAGACAGAAGGGGGGAGGTTCAGTCACTCATTTCCCAGTGTTTTTTGGTATTTGTCAGAGTGCTGAACTTCTGGCAGTTCAGGAAATAAAATGTCATCTTCATGCTTTCATTTATACTGAAGGCTTATTTCATCTATAATTAAACTGTATTTTACTTGTGCAGTTTGGGGATCAAACAGTAATTATCTGTGTGTAACACTTCATTCTTCTCCTGCCTGTATAGCAGAATGCTTTCCTAGAACAGGAGTCATGGTTCGGGAGATGAAACTCCCTGACTTGCTTTCTATTGTTCTCATTTTATGTTATGTGTACTGCTGGCTGATTTGTAATGAATTAATAAATATGGCCTGGAGCTCTTAAAAATAATTAGCCAATCACCAGCGTACATATAGTTAATGTAAAACAAAAACTTTAAGTAAAGAATATTTGCAGAATTTTTAAAAGATAATATTCCTTTAGCATTTAACATTTTGAAAATTAACAGTTAAATATTGAAGTCCTGTTTTAGTTAATAAGGTTATCTAAACATTGCATTAGCAGGGCTGATGAAAACAAAGAACAAAAAGCTATTTGCCCTGCCCTTAAGAGCTTTGCCTGTATTCTAGGTTGCTTGTAATATTTGTGGGAAGAGCCAAACCGTTGGTGCCTAGGGCATCTTGCTAATTAATTTGTCTCCTTAACAGTGATTATCTAACAGTTCTGGGTTTTGCTTTTACTCCTAACTGTTTAGGCTGGGCTTCTTAACGTAATTTTTTTCTTTGTTCCCTTTATGGCAGCCTTCAGTAAGAAAGGGTGTGCTGCCAAGAATGCTAGAAGAAATCTTGAAGACTAGAATAATGGTGAAACAGTCAATGAAGGCCTATAAGCATGACAAGGCTATAACTCGAATGCTTGAAGCTCGTCAGTTGGGTCTTAAATTTATAGCTAATTTTACCTTTGGTTATACTGCTGCTAATTTTTCTGGGAGAATGCCGTGTACTGAGGTAAGGGTTGCAGATAAAAATGCAGAAAAACTGTGGAAAAGACACATTAGTAAAGTATAGTCAGATAACACAGTATTATTATATGAAATATATTTAATCTAAATACCTTCATAAAAGCTGTTTTATTTGTAGTACTGAAAATCAGCAACTTGAGATTTGTGATCCTTTTAAAAAACAAAAAGCCTTATTTTTCTTCTTCCTATAAAAGAGCATTTGGAGTTGGCATTTCTATAGAACTCTCTCCAAAGGTAGATTGAATTACAATTCTAATAGTGGAAATAAAATAAAACATTGTAACTGTTTCATAGTTTTCATAAAAGGAGGAATCAGCAGAATCCAAAAACCAGAGAAAATGATCCTAAGCGATCTTGTCCTGCTTCTTACACTTTTAATATGCCTAAATAAGTTTAAACCAAATTTTTCTTTATTTTAATTCTTAATAATTTTTCATTGCCCTTCCTTTAATTCTTGCTATTTTGGGGTAATGTAAGCAACCTTTTTATTTATTATATGCATTTAAACCATTAAATAAAATACATTGTCTCAATATAGTAATTTTCATTAACAGATCAAGCAAGGTTAGACTATGTTGGGTTTAGCAGTAGAATAAAGATTTTCAATATATCTTTAACTTTGCAGGTTGGTGATAGCATTGTCCACAAAGCCAGAGAAACGTTGGAGCGTGCTATAAAACTGGTGAATGATACAAAAAAATGGGGTGCTCACGTTGTGTATGGTGATACTGACAGGTAATTAATTGTCTGCTTCTTATGATGTTTTAAAGTCATAGTGGTTCTTCCTAGATACAGTTTTTCTTCTGTCTCAACAAGGGGAGGTTATGATACTGAAAGAGTACGTGGACCCTCTTTGGGGTGCTGCTTAATGTCTTGCATAAAATGCAAAGTAAATAATATTTATTTTCTTGGAGTTTCTTTTTGGACTTTTAGAAAGCACTCTGAGGGTTTTCTTTCTTTTGAAAATAATGTGAAACAGGAAGAGGGGGGGGGGAAATAATATTTTTTGAGGTGTGAATCAATGTAAGTCCTGCTTATCAAATGAGTATTTTTGTGCCTCTTTCTGATGTCATTTTTATTTTGGAAAACAGAGTATTTACAATATAGTAGGCATTGCATGTTAATACTTAGAGGAAGGCACTATTTTAAGCTTCAAAAGTGGATACAATTCAGAAGCAGTCACCAGAGCATACAAAGATATGATTAGGCTGCCTGAAGTACATCATATAAATATCTCCCCTTTCTCAGTCAATCTTTCATCTGAATAATAGCTATGCTCTAGGCATATAAATCTCTGGTGCTAGACTTGGATAATTTTTCAGCCATGGGAAACAAAGCTTGTGGCTATCCTTCCTTAATAACTTGTGAATCCAATGACTATTTCAGCCAGATTTGATGAAAGACTTGAAATTTCAAAGATACTAAATTCATAGTAGCTTCACAAAAAAAAAAAAAAATTGTTGGAGAAAGGAAGTAAAATCCTGTTGCTGCCTGTAACAGAAAAAAAAGGGTGTACCCAGAGCTCTTTACATTTCTCTCACAAGAACTCAAGTTTTGCAGTGCCTGGGAGCAGTCCTGTTCCCTGACTCACCAGAAAGTCACAGCGTTCATCATGCCTTTGGCACTCCTGATCTCACACTGAACACTGAAGTTTTTCAGGTTTTTGGCTTTTCTAGCAAAGGAAGGGAACAGAATTAATAGCAACATCCCTGCCTTGCCACCAGGAAACTATAGCTTATAAATTTCAGGAACTATGTTGAACAGATTTGTGCTTATTTCCTATGTCTGATTTCTTGTAGCATGTTTGTACTCTTGAAAGGAGCCACGAAGGAGCAGTCTTTTAAGATTGGTCAAGAAATTGCTGAAGCTGTAACAGCAACAAATCCAAAACCTGTTAAACTGAAGTTTGAAAAGGTAAAAGGAAAATATTTTGCTTCAAGTGTGTTGGGTGGAAACATCGTTTTCCAAAAAAAAAAAACCAGTGAAGATAAAAGATTTTTATGGACCCTAACATAGCATAAGGATATACAACAGTCATGCTGTACTCTTTCTGTGGGTATATTGCAAGTTCCTTAATGCCTCAGGGACCTTGTGAGACAAGCGCTGCAGCGTGAACAACAAAAAGTAGTATTCCTACTTTCACATCAGGTTGTGCTGACAGCACCAGGCAATTTGAAATTCCTGTCTCATCAATTTTTGGAAACATCTCCCTCAGTTTTGTATTATATACAATCAAACCAACATATGCAACTTGGTAAAGAAAATGTACACCATGCCTTGAAATTATTCCAGTGCATTAATTACAAACCTGATATTTATTCTTCAGCTAGCCTTAGCACACTTCAGGATATGTCCATGTGATACATATACATATAAAATGAAAAATTATAAAAATCCATTCAGTAGGCTTTTGGAAGAAGTATTAATGACAATAAGCCTTTTATAGAAGAGCAAGGCAATGTGATACTAATTTTGGTGGAAGCTTATCATTGGAAAGTCATTAGCAATCAGTTCAGGTGCTCTAGATATTTTCAGAGTACGTACCTGACTCAACAGGTTCAATCTGAATTTGTAAGCAAATTACCATTTTTCACAGAAAATACAGTAGAAGAATCTTAGCAAGAAAAGTCAGGATACCTGTGGAAGGCACAGAAACTTTTCCTCACTGACTAATGTACAGGGACCCTTCCCACTACGAGGCAATTCTGTGTCATTAAGCTGAAGAGTAATTAGCCAGAAAAAAATACTAGGTGCAAGGATATACTTGAGAAGATGTTCAGGTGCTTCACTTCAAGTGCCCTTATTCATCTGTGGGTCAAAATATTGAGTACTCTCCTAGGGTAGCTTCTTAGCACAGGAGGAGGAAAATGCCTCAAAGCTGGAGCATCTGTTCAAGAAGGGGGATACCTATGTGCAGGACCTTCTTCAGGCTGAGGCAATCTAAACTCACTGCTCCCTCTTCCATGAGAGCCACGAAGATGCGGTGTTATCTTAGTAATACGGGGAAGAAATTGTTCCCCATTCTTTCTTTTAAAACTGGTCAAGGAATACTGACAAAATCAAGAATGAAATAAGAGGTTGGAGAAAACAAGCAAAAGAGATCACGACCCTAAAAATCCATTCATGAGGAAACTGTTCTCCAAGCATAGGCATTTTAAAAGCATGCTTTTTCCCCAAATCAAGATACTAACTGATTTTAGGCACCTCGTAATTAGATGAAGTTTGAAAATAGGAAGTTCAAAGCCACTAGTTTTCCTGGGAAAGTTTTCTTCTCTGATGTTTAAAATGAAGTTGTTGCCTTTAAAGAAAGAGAGATAATACAGTTACATTAAAAATGCTGACAGTTGCAATCCAGAAAAGGGTACTAGAAACAAATTATACTGTGTGACACTTTTCATCTGAGTTTCAGGTTGCTTAGCCTTTACAGCTAGATGAAATATAAAGTGATTTAAGAATGGAACACCACTGAATCCTAACTTCTTCAGCCATTCTTTAACAGTCCTTTGATCTAGCTTATTGGTTTTAATGATTTTTTAAAACAACAAACAACAACAAAACGAAGTATTCCTTAGGAAACCCTCTGTGTTCAGAGCCACCTTATATTCCCAACACATGCCAGATTGGGCTGTCTTCTTTCTAAACTTTCTAGGTCTACTTGCCATGTGTCCTGCAAACTAAAAAGAGGTACGTGGGTTACATGTATGAAACACTGGAGCAGAAGGACCCAGTATTTGACGCAAAAGGCATAGAGACAGTCAGAAGGGACTCCTGTCCTGCTGTTTCCAAGGTAAAATACTCATGCATTTCATCCTGAATGAAATTACAGTATTCTGTTATTTCACTGTATATTTGTGCTTTCTCAGAGTTTCTGGTCCTTATAAGTTGTCTGAGACTTCACCTGTTTTTCTGGTATGAACCATTTGAAAGATAAATTGAAGATCTTGCACAGCATTACAAGGACTTGCACTTTCATCTTAACTACTGTCTTTCAGCCCCTAAAAACTTCATAAAAAGTCCTCAGCCCCATGTAAGTTCTCTAGAAGACCATTCTTGATCCAGTTCGCTTTAACTGGAAGTAGTTATTACTCCAAGATGAGTGAGGCACACTGATGTGTCTGCTAAATAGGTCACTTAAATCTAGTTTAGCTAAGAATTCATTTAAAATAAACTTCCTTGTCTGTTTATTTTAAGCCGTGTGTTGGGGGGATTAAAAAGAAAAGGCCCTTGTTCTTAATCAAGTCAAAACAAATTTATGCCAGTAAGGAAGGTAACCACTTAGGAGGATTTACTTCCATTTTTCTTCTTAATCCCAATTCTTTTGTTTGCTGAGGTGGTCAGAAAGTCATGGCAAAATATTATAGATGACGGGAAAAAACACCTTATCTCATACTCTGGAAATCCTCTGTAATTGTTGAAACAGTCTTAGTGCCAGAGTACAGCTAATGTCATGAAAGATGTGTCAAACTGAGGAAAAAGTCGTCCAGTAACGTGTTTATGAATGTCTTTGAGTGGAACAGAATGCAGCCTGTTGTCATATTAACATTCTAGTTCACAACTAATACTTTTTCTAAACAGTGTATTAATATTTCCATATAATTTACTGAATTATTTGGCATTAATATTTTTTAGTTAAACATACATGTTTTTCTCACCTTTCTCCTTTGGTTCTAAAGATACTTGAGCGTTCTATCAAGCTGCTATTTGAAACACGGGACATAAGTCAGATCAAACAGTACGTTCAGAATCAATGCATGAAGTTACTGGAAGGAAAAGCCAGCATGCAAGACTTCATCTTTGCAAAAGAGTACAGAGGGAGCTCAGCTTACAGACCTGGATCCTGTGTACCAGCCCTGGAAATCACCAGGTAACGACATTAAGAAATGCTAATCGTAGATATTTTTTCTGCTGACCTTTGTACTGCCAAGTTATAGTTCTGGGTAGCAGTGAGATGTCTGCTTTCGATATCGTTGCAGCAGTTGGCTCTGACTTTATTCCGTGTGTGAAGAGAGATCATGCATCAGGTAGTCCTAGAAAGCCATTTCATAGTCCTGGAAAGAGCTACACATGGTTAAGAGTAAAGTCTTGTCAGGATGCTGTAACAGTGTATTACTTATTTGCGTTTTGTACAAGGGCTTGACACTCTCCAAGATTGTCCATCGCTCACAGATATTAGATATGTTAAGAATTGTAATAGTGATGTCTCTCAGTGCTGTGAAATACATTACCAGGCATAATTTTTTCTTTGCTTTTTTTTTTTAAAGTACCTTACTTAAAGTTAACATTTCATCCTGTTGATATTGTTTATCAGTAATAGATAATGTGAGCTGGCACATTTTGCCACCTTGCTTAATATAAAAGGTCTTCAAATTAAGCCATGCGTTTTAAATAAAATAAAATTCCAAGTCATGGATTGATACCTGCTCAAATTGAACGGTCCTTTGCTTTCTGGGTACTTGAACTCTTTTTAGTACCCTGGCTGGTCTTTAATAGATTATTTCTTTAAGGAAGAGGTAGCTAGAAAGCAACCTGCATGCAAATCCAAGTGACCTGAAACAGAACATATCTTTAGGGCTCATGTTCCAAGTTCTAAATTTTGGGTCTGACCATGAGACAAATTAAAAACGAAACAATTGGGTCCTGTGCTTTATAATAGACACTAACTTCAGTCGCCTGGAGAGCGCTAATATCAGATGGGGAAGCTTACAAGCAAATGAAATGACTATGAATTGTCTCCGGATGCATTATAAAGGCTATTTTTAAACAGGAGAATGCTCGCCTATGATCGTCGCTCTGAACCACGAGTTGGGGAGCGAGTCCCCTATGTGATTGTTTACGGCATGCCGGGACTGCCCCTGATACAGCTGGTGAGGCGGCCCATTGAAGTCCTACAGGATCCCAACCTGAGGCTGAATGCTATGTACTATATTACCAAACAAATTCTGCCACCGCTGGCTAGGGTGTTCTCACTTATTGGCATAGATGTCTTCAGCTGGTACCATGAGTTGCCACGGGTAAGTGTTTGAAAACAGATTGCAAATGCAGTGCATTTATACAGTGTTTGGTTTTATCGTGACTTTTAATGGAATGAGGTTTATACGAGGCAACAGCAAAGGTTATTTTACAAGGCAGAGTTTGATGCCCAAACAGGCAGACCTGATTCTTAGATCTTCTGTGTGTTTTTTTTTCACTTAGTAAACCAGGTTTTTTCAGCCAGCCCTTCTGTGCAGGGTTGATTGCACCATCATCATCTGTTTTCTGACCCCTTCCATAGTTTAAAAGAATATTTTGCTGTAACTGTATATTTTTAGCAGTACTTGTATATGTGTCTATATGGCTGTAACACCTTTTACATCTCTCTGTAGTAGATATTGGAACTCCTGTTTTTTCAAGATGGTCTGAAGATCTTTCCTCTTTATAAAAAAGGCAGTAATGCCCCAGCAGCACGAACACTTTTTAAAAAATCTGCATCACCAGAAATTTTAAACTAATTATATCCAAAACTGACTTTCCTAAAAGTTAAATCACTGAGATGCAGGAAGAGAAGTGTTAGATAGCTGGATTTTAGCTTGTCATTTCCCTGACAAAAAGGGATGGTGAAAGACGGTGTATCTCTGTAGTTTGGTTACTCTGCTCAGTGTAGGCTTCAGCATCATAGTAGTACATCATGTTTCCCACTGCAGACTTTTAATATAGCCCTGATTCCACTTCAGTTCTGCTTCTTTTCTGTACCTTTCAATGGCACTGTGACACGCACCTTAAATATCTCCAACAAGCTGCTCTAAAAAGGCAAAAAGAGCCAGGCCAGGGAGCACCAAGGAGGTCATAGGGAGCAGAGCAGCTGGGCGTCTGAGGCAGGAGAGTGAAGGATAGCACAAAGCGTACGTCATGCAGCACCAGGAGCAAGTGCAGAGAACGAAATTCCCTGGTGGAGCTTTGTCTGGGGAAATCGGAGCATGAGCTAGAGCCACAGACCAAAGGACGGTGGCAGCTCTGTGACCGGGACTGCACCGGCACAGAAACTTGAGGGGAGGCAGGATCTGGAAGGCAGCCACTGGGGCTGCAGCCAGGGCACCTTTGGATGTGGAGCAGATCAGCATCTACAAAGGAACAACTGCAGGAGGCAGAGTTTGAGATGAGATCAGGAATTTAGCATGTGACTGAGGATTTCTTTGGTTACTCTTGTTCTTTTCTGGTGAGATTCCCTGTGAAATAGGTGTGGGTGGGCTCTGCTCAGTGTGTCACTTCAGGGCAAGTGCTACGGTCTTCAGAGTGATGCAATCCGTGTTAGTAATTTGTGTATGAACCCATGCCTTGCAGGCTGTGTTGCACTTTCATACTCCTTTTTAAAAAAATAGGCTATGTAATCTAGGAATAAGGTGAGCTGCTCTCTTGAAAGTTCATTACCTCTTAATTACTTTTTTTAACAGATTCAAAAAGCTGCCTCGACTGCCCGCAGTGAGCTAGAAGGACGCAAAGGCACAATCTCCCAGTATTTCACGACCTTACACTGTCCCGTGTGTGATGAACTGACCCAGTATGGGATCTGTAATAAATGCAGAAGCCAGCCACAGCATGTGGCAGTGATTCTCAACCAAGAAATCCGAGAGCTGGAGCGTAAGCAAGAACAGCTGGTCAAGGTATGATTAAAGCATTGTCAGATGTCTGTCAGCCAAAGACAGGGGCTGAAATTACAAGGCAGAGTGTTACTGAATGCCCCCAACAGAAACGGGAAGTACGGTCTGGGTGTTAAACGTGTTATGGCTTGTTTGCTTTTCCCATTGCTGTTGAAGGCAGCACAGCAGCTGTTACTCTCCTTAGCTTTGGATAAAACTGAAGGCAAAGGGGGCAATCAGAACAGAAGATGCTTTTCTCCTTTTCTTAAGAGTATCTTACATGGTTTGTAGGTGCCTTTTTATAATGACAGTGATGGAGAGTTGTAAAAGTACGAAAGATTCGCCTTTTTTGCATTAAAATAACTGACGATGTTCAAGTAACAAAAACATTTGTCCCAGAAAATTTATTTATTTATGTGTATAACATGGATGAGGTTTTTTTAGCTTGGGGGTTTTCTTGTTACCTTTCCTCTCGATAGGAATTTTCCAAGCTGGTTTTTTTCCCTCAAGCTAGAAGTCAATTAAGAGGGTAGCTGACTGTGCTCATGAATATATTACAGCAAAGCACAATGCCTCCCCTTGCAGATACATATGCATATCCTCACCTAATTTTTGTACTGTTGTATTTTATAATTAATAATTTTTTTGTATAAATTTATTTTTAGCACTAGCGCATGAACCATTTTAAAGACTTTTCTGAATTGCAGGGATATAAATGTTAGTGTAGTCTAGGCATTGATTTGATAGGCTCCCATGGGGCTCTCGCTAGAAAACCATTATAATTCACCATTCATAAATATTGCATTACTAAGGTGTGGACTTCTATTTCTTGCTGTATTTTGTAATATTTGCTCCAATCTGCATTGTAAATGGCAGTAAAGGAAGGCGATGCATGTTCTGCAGTGTTCCTGTAGTACTCTGAACCTTTTACATTGCTTTTGTTCTGGAATAAATCAGAACCTGGCAGATTGGTCCAGCCCCACGGAAGGATTAGTGGGTTTGATCAGAACATGCTCTTGTCCCTGCAACATGCAACAGGTCAGCAAGGCCTGGGATCCCGTTCTAGTTAGGGTTTGATGACTCAACCTCTCTGTAAGAGCACCTGTCTTATTTTAATATGAAGATGTACATATCCTTCACAGATTAAATTCTTGGCCCTCCTAGATTATAAACATGCCAGAGCTAGCAGAAAACTGGTAACGCTGAATTGTACCTTATTTTAAAACGCACTTAAAAATTACATGCTATAGATTGACTTCTCCCCTCTATGCAAACTGAACTTAGAAAGTGTCTCGAGTACCGTTTAGTTTGGTCCCTTGCATTGAAACCAGCCACAGTTCCTCTCAAAAGAACTCTTGTAGGCTTATTTCTGAGGTTCTTCTAGTGGTTACAAATCTGGAACAAACCATTTAAGTCCTGTTCCTTTTGGTCACGGTTGCAGGTCAGAGGACTGGTATCCTCTGAGGTGCCGCGTGTGGGACATGGCCGAGGGGCTGCTCGTCTCCAGCTGTTGTCAGTTTGAGTTTCTGGTCTGCAGGGATTCCATGCTGACTGATACAGGTCTGGCTGAGAGGGTCACTGGTGCCCAAATACTTTAACATGGAAAGAAGGAAAAGAACTGATGCTAAAAGCAATGGATATGATTTTGATGTGGTGTTCAAACTATGCAAACCATAGGATAACATTGTGTAACATTTTGATGTTACAAAACACAGGTCTGGTTGGAAGCAAATTTCTGACTTTTTGGAAAAACCGTTGAAGGTGGCAGATACTGGAAAGGATTAAAAATAAAATAGCAAAGCAGGGGCCTTTAGCTACCTTTGGAGAATCTGTGCCTGCTGTTATTTTATTTCATCAGGCATCTCATGTTACAAGTACTTCCAAGCAGCATTAACTATGTTAAGGAGTAGTTCCATGAATGAGGAGAGCAGTGGCACCTACGTGCCCTGTGTGTTTGTCTTGGGATTGATTAACTCTGACTTGGGAAGTAAAACTCTAATTGAAGCTTATCTTGAAACAGGAGTAGTTTATTAAGTCCCTTTCCTGTGTAGAGAATAACTACAGAATAACAGTTTTGTCTTTTTTCACTAGGAAACTTTTATACAGGGTAAGTTTAACATGAATATAACACACTGCCGCACTGAAATCCACTCAACTTATTGACCTTATTTTTCCAAGTGCCACCACATACGAGTAGAACTTAAATTAGCAGGATTGAAACCTGAGCTGTACAGTCAAGCTGTTGATCTCTGCTGGGTTCCAGGTGTGGGCTGGGCAGGCAGCAGCAGCACAATGAGCAGTCTGGCTGCAGCAGAGAATGGAGCTGCTCTGGATCCCTCTGCTTTGGGGAAAAGCTTGGTGCTGGTAGGGCTGTGCCTGTTCTGCTGATAGAACATTGAGGCCTTGGTAGTCCCAAGTGATTATGCCTTGCTTCTGTTAAGGTTGAAATAATCTGTTTTGCTTTTTTACATGTAATCTAGATATGCAAGAACTGTACAGGCTGCTTTGATCGGCAGATCCAGTGTGTCTCCCTCAACTGTCCAGTACTTTTCAAGCTCTCCAGAGTAAGCAGAGAACTGTCAAAGGCACCGTATCTTCGCCAGCTACTTGACCAGTTTTAAATGATATGTGTTACAGGATTCCAGGTGCTATTTTTTTTTTTTCTTCAGTGTTTACCACACTAAGACTATTGTGCATGGTGCTTTTTCAATTCTCATCTAGTCCAGGATTTCCATTTTAACTGTTGGGTTTATTATCTGAAGAATAATGAACGCTTATCCTAACTAAATTAAAAAAAAAAAAAATAAAAAACAAAACAACAAACATTTGTTGATCTATGAATAGCTCACTTTTTAAGATGTACAAATTTCTTCTTTCTCTCATGTTTCTAACATACTGTTTTATAATGCTGATGTTGAAATAGCTATGTGTAACATCTTGTAAATCCATTTCAAAGTAGAAGTCAAGTTTACTTCCTGGAGGAAGGAGCACTGAAAACCTCTTGAAACGATAAAACCATTAGTGTGTGTTCTTGAACTGTCAGTATCAAGACGTGTTACTTATATATTATCCATTCACTTTATAATTTTGTCTGCGAAATATTTTGTAAATACACTTTTTTACTTTTCAAACAACTGAGTAAAATAATGTGCAATGACTTTTATACAGATAATTTTAAAGTTGGTTGGTATATCTCCTCCTAAGTTTTGCTTGATTCCAAGTAGATTGTTATTTTGATCAGACTGTGCAAACAGTAGTATCATGTGTAGCATTTTGAAACATTATTTTCTAAAAATTGCTGTCTTGCTTTAGCTATTAATGGGGCATTGTGAGGAACTGTGCAAAGACATTTTTGTTACAAACCTGTGGGACTGTTGCAATACTTTAAATATAAAATTTTATTCCATTTTTGCTTGTTTTGTATAGACATTTCTATTGCTTCTAAATATGCTTAAAATATTTTCTTTCCTTATGTACTGTACAGTTAAATCTTATTTGCCACCATCTTGACAAAATGTGTATTTAGAATATTTGTATAACTGTATAAAATGGAAAAGGAATTATGTGGTCAGTGCATTGTTTTCTAAACTGGAAATCATTTTGTTTTAGAAGTTAATAATGGAAACCATATTAAAGTTGAATAAAATGATATGGTAAAAATTGCATGCTTTTTTTACATTTACCCTCAACTGCAGACACATTTGTTTCCCTCATTTGGCACACAAATAGTAACGTAAACAAGACAACTCTTATTTGAGCAAAGAAGCCACAGTTCGGTTTCCACCTTAAGCTTTGGGATCTAAAACCTCAGTATCAACTCTTGAAGGCCTTCCCCCAACCAGAAAAGAAACATTTCCAGTTTCCCATTAGTCAAAACAGGAGTAAGTTTTAAATTTAGAAGTCCAGGGTAGCTTTGAAAAATAGAACAAAACTTTATTTACATCAAGGAACCTGAGTGCCTTCTCCAGTTAAGAATTTATTACATTCAAGATACAAGTCAGTCTATTAAATTCCACATTATACGGTACAATGTAAACCCACACCAAGCAGAGTAAAAACTATTAAATACATAATAGAACACCCACAGATTGCGATGCACTTTTATGCAAAGTAACTAAAAAAAAAAAAAAAAAAACAACCATCAAGGCACAAAACTTTCCCAACTCTTGCATTCTAGCACTGGTCATGTACAGAATAAAAGTGCAAATGCCAGGACTAACACATTAGTGCTTGTGGTACAATCCAGCGGGGATAAATAAAAATATTAAATGACATTTAACTGCAAGAGGTTACCTTTAACACTAGAGTAAATGGGCAAGTGCTTATCTTCAACTCGGTCCTGGCTTTATGGACAAAAATTCAGTTACCTCATCTAATCTATGGACCACGGTTCTTGTCCTCAACATCGAGATGACTTTTCTAGCGTAAGCAAGACAATAGTAAGGTAAAGTAATACAGTTTGCTTCAAGTAATTTCAACCCATAACATGTAAGTTTAAGCTTTCTGGAGGATCTGTAACTTAAAAGGCACTGTAAATAGATCCTCACTCTAACTGTATATGCCAGGAAGCAACTTACTTTGGAAGGAAATTCAAACCTGTGAAAACTAACATTCATTGTCTAAAAACAAGCCTTGAGGAACACCAAAATCCAAGAACTATGGAAGCTACAGCCTTGAACATCAAGGCTGTCTAGAACTGCTGTGAGCTGGGCTCATTGTTGGAAATGTCCTAGATCTGTTTTAATCTTAAATTGCTTTAAACATTTCATTCTCATCAAAGGGCAGCCCCTGCTATTAAAAGCATGCTTTTAGGGGATAAGAACAAGCTCTGTAAGTACATTCCATTTCAAGTTTGAGGCCAGAACTAAGACATTGAAGGCTCATAAATGCTCGCTGAGATGACTCAGAATTTAGACACCATCCAGACAAAGGCCTGCACATATCAATCAGACATGATTCTACACAGTACTGCTCAAGATAACTACAGGAGTTCCGCTCTGTCTTCCTGCCACTGGTTTTTGGATCCTGTACCTTCTGAAAAAGGCTGCTCTTACCTTGGCATTCCAGGCTCTTGCTGCATTCCTACTACTCAATCCTCCTGTTTTAAAGGGGGAAAACGGTGATGAATTCAAGTGACTCATGCAGGAATAATTAATACAGCCAGTTTAAAAAAAAAAAACAAAAAACTTTGTTTTGCACAGTATTTTCACATTTGTTGGGAAGACAGACAGAAACACAAATAACTGTATATCTAAACAGCAAGTAGATAGATAAGGTTCAAAGAGCACATTTCCCAATGTGGCTTTAGTTGCATTTTCTGGTTTTTAGTACTCGATCATGCAAGACATGTTAGTTATCCCTGAGAACAATCTTACTTGGAGGACATTCCAATTTGGAATTTCATTCAAAAAATTAGCATATGAATTGGGGATTATTTAAAATCTTCCTGGTTGCCAGGTGGGTTTCTTAAACTAAACTAATTCTCTTCTGGCAACATGATCTCAGGAATGGGGAAACTTTTTTTACCTCGCCATCGGTTCAGGTAAAGTCTATGGATTGCCATTACAGCAGGGAGCTGCCACAGAACCACGGCCAGATCTTTTGTTATTGTTTGTCCTGCACCAAACCCAGTTTCTGCTGAAGGAAGCCTGTGACTTCCCGGGGGGCAGGAACTCCTGCAAAAGCAGAGCAGAAGCAGTTATCACTCCCCCCACACCCCCATCCGCCAGCAGGATTCGTCCTGACCATCAGAGACCACCCCTTGCTTTCTGCACACACGGAGCGGTAACTGTAGTGTGCGGGAGGAAAAAAGGGAACAGGGAAGTTGAAGAAATGCAGCCTTGATCTGCACTTACTTAAGTGGCCGCCTCTGCCACACCACCTCCTCTGTTACCATATGAAACTGACTGAACACAGAGGCCGTACAGCCTTACTCCTCTTGAACAAACACTGTCACGTGTACCTAGGACAGGATTTGGCCTGATACTTAAAAGCATTTACCATTACTTCAAGCGAAGAAGAGAACCCTTGTGTAGCAAGTAAAACAAGGCCATGTTTTAAAGTGCAGGTTCATGCATTGCACTGGAAAAGATGCCACGGAAGTGCACATACAGACACGAGGAAAAAAAAAATAGGAATCAGGCAAAAACACAATGGCATTTAAGTGCCAACAGCTGGGGGAGAGGGAGGCCCTTCAACATGGCCAGATGCAAAAGCTGTACGCGTTTCGCTACAAGCTGACTCCTGCTTCTTACTCCGCTTCTCAGAAGAAAGGAAAAAGCCAAGAGATTCTAGGCTAGAATTGAGATTGCACACTCAAAGGACAAGAGAGGGAACAAAACCAGACCTGAAAATACACTGAACATCTAAGGTTCTGTGCTATGTTACATCTAGAGCTCTTGCGTTGGTAAATTAAACTTCTTAGCAAGAAAAACACTAATAAAAGTGCAAAGTTAAAAAAACCCAAACATGAGCACATTCTGATCACACAGCCTTAAAGAAAAAAAAATATATTTAACCTACAAATTTGGAGTTTCAAGTAGACAAATTGCAAGATTGCTGCTTCAGAATCAGATTTTGCCATTAGCTGCTGCATTTTTGGCTCTTACTGGGGAGGGCTCGCAGGCATGACTGGTCCTTCCCCAGGACTTGCTGCTTAGCAGCAATGAACCTACAACTACAAACCACTCCCGCTCCAGTAGGAAGCGTCTGCCCCTAAGTCATCGCCCAAGGAAACAAAACCCAAACAGCACCAATCCAACTGGCAAGGGGCATGCGATCAAAAGGATTGTCTCATCGACAGTTCCCCCTCTCGTTTACAAATTTTCACTTTAACGCATCGCTACGTTCAAGTCTTGGCACAGGAAGGCAGAAAGGTTGTTATAACCTTAATTTAAACAACTGGCTTAAAATACCACAGCTCTGTGTCAATACCACATATTAAGTAATCCGTTTACATATAATTTTATCATCATACTTTTCTTGATTTCAGTGGTAATGCAGTAATTACAATCACAAGTACTTTGGACCTTTTAGATTTGTCACCACTGTTTAACTAGTAAATCAGAGTTATGCATTATAGCAGATTAATATGACCCATTTTGTCCCCCTTCCCATACACTGCTTTTAAACGACCCAAAGGCATAGTTCCACCCCTAAAAATTAATTTTTAATTTTTTCTCATCTTAGTGACAGAACCAGGAAATTATATAGTTTGCCAATAGGTTATCCAATTTACAGCCGCTGGGCATCACCTGAAATTTGACTTGATTTCCTGGTTTACGTCACTCACAAACTTTCAATGCAGTAGAAACATTCCTCTTTCACGAGGTAAGGAAGTTCAGCATCACAGATAACAGATTTCACTCCTCTCTCGTGAAAATGTTTTGTGACCAAGCACCTCAGAACTGCACCCTTCACCCACCCCAAAAAACTGAGTGGTCTGAGCAGTCCCCTTCTTTCCTAGTTAGTTCTTATTACAGCATATATTACTTAAACGCACGCCTCACATTTAGAAAACGTCTCTTACGTTTTAACATTTTTGGTGTAGTCTATACATTTTACCACGTTACCTCATTCATGTCATCATGGGCTTTCCCACACAACTGCAGACTGAAAATGAAAGAGGAGAAAGGGCCGGACAAACACAGAAATGAACATGCTGCGCTCCTCACCACTATAAAAGGATTCCTGAACCACTTTACAAGAACAGCTACAATTCAATTGCATTTCCCTTCAAAAAACAGAAAGTCAGCTTTTACTTTAATCATTCTTCTCCCGGTCAACATTCATGTTTTTCCTCCCAGGGGAGCCACCAGCAACCACTGGAGAATCGCGCAGTACATTGTCCAGATGGGGCTGGAGGGAGACTTTGGCTGGAGAGTCCCCCGGTATCTTACGGGAGGTCTCTATCACAGAGTTTCTCAGCGTGTCATTCATTTCTATTACCTCAAAGTCTGCTTCGTTCCACTCTCCTGCATCCTCCTCATCCTCTTCATCCTCATTAAGCCCCGAGTTTGACAACAAAGCTTTCCGGTCCTCGCTCTCACTCATTTCTTTCAAGTCGCTCTCGCCGGGAGAGTTGGCCAATTTGTACATCAGAGGGAAGAGCATAACTGTCATTGCAGAAGTCACCAAGGCAGTGTACATCACCACGGGAACGTGGTGAAACCTTCCTTGAAGATACCCCACCACGGCCGGAATGCACATCTCGCCCAGCGCGGCGCCAATCACAAAGAGAGAAGCCGATTTTCCTTGCACGACCGTGTACTGTTCTATCCAGGAAATGCCGCTGGGAAAGATGGTAGCCATCGACGCGCCGTACACAGCGGTTCCAACCCACAGCGAAGCTGGGTACCTTGCAAAGAAGGCCAAGCACGAAGAGGAGGCAGCAGAGCCGATGATGCTCAGCAGGATCATGGTGCCAGGGTACAAGCAAGCAGCACAGAATATTGCCACTCCTCTGCAAGCGGCAAACGCGCCCCAGAAGACAGAATTCAAAGCGGCTGCTTCGTTTTCTTTCATGTCGGCAAAGACCTTTGCATAAGTAAATATGTAAGAGCCGTAAGTGACCTCTGCTCCCACATAGCAGAAGAAGAATACGAACAGGAGAATAATAAGAGCGTAGTGGTATTTGGCAAACATGCACTTCTGCAGAGAAGCCTTTGATTTGTCTCGAGCCGAGCTGCCCTTTGAATACAAAATAAAAAAGAAGAAAGAAACTAACAGAAGATAGGTCCCTATGACAACATAGGACCACAAAAAATCTGCACCAAGATGGTGTTTCAGTGCTGACGTAGCTGATGCAGCTGATGCTGCTGGCACAGACCTCAGGACAGACTGGTTTGTCTTTTCAGCTACTGGAAGAAGGTCTTTAGATTCGGAGCCTCCCAAGGCCATTTTAGCCAGGATCGGAGCCACAAACGCACCGACAGCAAAACTGAAGTGTAAGGCCTGCATGTGTGGCCCAGCCTCTGCTCCCCAGGTATTCAGTGCCAGTACATTGCCACCTGCAGACCGGAGAGAGGAGGATTCAGTCATTTCAGTCTGAAACCAGATACTGTTCTAAAGAAAGAACAGGACAAAGCAAACCATAACTTATGTTACTAATGTTACTAGCTTCAATTTGCAATAATACCAGGTTTAGCAAATACAACGTGCAAAACTGCAGTTAACTGAAATTCTGTCTGTAAGCACCTTAAGCCCACGTGATTACTTGAGCTTCAGGAGGGTATTCACAGCAGTCAAAATGAAGAGCCACGCAGTGGCTTAATCCAGCTGCAATGGCCATACTTTGTTACTCTGCTTGACAATTTGCAGCATTTTTTCAGCCTTTTTTCAAAAGAGCAAGTTTAACTGCTTCTCATTTCTGTAAGTATTAAAAGCAACAATGCACAATGCTAAGAATCAGAGGCTTCATTAAACAACATCCCAGGAAATATCAAGAATCACTTGCTTCTGATGGGCTCGAACTACCCCAACTGCATTCAAATGACTTTCCAGAAGCAGAAAAGTTTACAACAATACTGCTGCAAAGACCAAACTACAACACCCTCAGATCAACATTAATGCTAGAAAAATAAGATCTGAGAGACGTTTTTAAGTAGTTCCTGAGAAGAATGCAAGAAAATAAGAACAATAATCAAATTCCTGTGCTACAGTACAGCAGCCCTTGTCACTCAGCACTAGCACTCTTCCAAATGAATTCAGTTACACTCTACTGCCTTGCTCTTCATTTCTCCTGCTACTCCTGCTCAGGCTGGGAAGTCTCCCTGCCTCAAAGGTCTGACTTCCAAGCAGCACACCCACCACTGAAGGCATTTTTACAATTAGCCGACAAGATTTTCCCACATGAAGAACTTTTAAACCAAGTGCTATGTATAATGATCCTACCAGAGACAGCAAATACATCTCTGCTCTCAGGTTATTTAGCATAACCTGTGCCAAGCAAAACCACTTTTTTCAATACTGGATCCTGGATCATGCTCTTTTTAGTGTTAAGAGAGCTCCCTCAAACTCCGCAGAATTACAGCAGATGGTTCATCATTCCTCTGTGTTGCCTACCAGCCAAGCCACCAAAACCAGGACCTCCCTGGCTGGGATGCTTCCAGAGCTGTTTTGGCTAGCTAGGCTGATTCATTAGCCAGCTCTTTCTCAGAAATAAGCCTGCCCTGAAGCTGGTCAACCAGATCCAGTAGTACCTTGCTGGCTAGTAAGTAACCACAGGCTCCCTCAGTAAGCCAGGGAAGTTGGCACGCTGCTGGGACACGACTGGAGAGGTGCCAGCCGAGTGGCCGCCTGTTGCGGCTTCACCACCACCTTCTACAGCAACGGCAGAACACTCCGCTGCTGACGTGGTTTTGGTTGTTTCCTGATCCCCATCTGCAAGTACGCCAGCGTTCCTCAGTCGTCTCTAAGCGTGCTTAGGTCTCTTGCCATGGCCTCACCTCACGATCCAAACTGTCTGCTACAGCCAGCCATCACTAACTCATCCCTTCTAAGCCATGCCCGCTGAACTTATTTCTGTGGGAGTTTCTTTTTCATACCTCTGGTATAACCGCACCTGTAGAATTTGCTCTGCAGCTTCACCAGTACATCTTCCTCCAGTAAGGAGCCTCTCCTAAGAAATTGGTTTTGAATAGCTTTCCAGCAAAAGTGTTTTTTTCCAGGCCGTTTGCAGTATGCACACACCACAGACTTACAATCTGGAGCACAGAATAAATGTGTATTGCCGACCACCTAAGCAAGGCTGGCCAAGGGTAGCAAATAATCCCTTAATTCAGGGAGATGGATGCCACAGTACTGTGAGCGAGCTATGGCAGCAAACGTCTGCTGTGAACCCCCTGAATGCCACCCAGCCAGCTTTAGGTGGCCAACTCTCCAACACAGTAACCGTGAGAATCTCTCTTCTCTACAACAGGGCTTGCGCAGGACTAACTTAGCTCCAGCTAACACTAATGAACCATAACCTGACTAGCTTCCTGTAGATGAGTAATTTAAAGAAAACACTGTTTAAAGAGCACATGACACTTTCTTTACAACTGTTAATTGTCCACTGAAACCAGTACTGATCTTCTCCAGGAAGCATGAAACACCCAGCTCCCCAAACCCCTTAAGGAAGGTCTGTTGCAGAGACACAAACACTGCAAGTCTCAGGACCACAATAATCGAAGAATCCCGGCCAGGTAAAACAGCTCCCCTCTTTTAATTCAAGATGTGTCACGTGAAATACAGCAACAGTTTTGGTGAGCTTGCAGTTTCCAATTAGTTCAGTGAAGGAACTATCATTGGACCACGTGGTCCCTTACCTGTGTCTAGAATTCCCATGGAAGCTCCAATAACTGACATCAAGACAGTTAACAGCAGGGATTTCTTACACCAGGGTATCCCATAAAGACCAACTGTTGTTCCAAACATGGATAATGCTGGAAAGGTTAAAAAAACAAAACAAAAAACCCCACATACTACAGTTTCCATTTAAACTACAAAACACAGAGAAGACCAAGAAATGCAAATACATACAAAATTATTAAAGTTACAAATAATCCTAATAGGTCATGTAACCTAACTACCTCAATTCAAGATTAACAGAAGCAACTAGAAAGTTCAACAGAATCATTTTTCGCTTAGAAAAAAGGAATTTCATCAGAATATAAACACTACATGCAAAACCTGTTTTGCTAAAGCTTTATTTACAAAGGGAGCAGCATCTGCTGCTAGAACACTAAGAAGTCTGCTGCAAACTTTTGATTTTGAAGTGCTATTTCAGTACCTTCTGCAAACTCCCGATGTAGAAATGTTACTTTACTGTGAAAGAAGTAAAACGTGGTTTTGAACAGTGTGAAGTTTTCCCTCTGAGAATTGCAGAGCATTAAATTTGGCTCCACTTTAAAAGAACCCAAATCACTAAACTCTTAAAATCCTATAAAGTGATTGCACCTTGGCCAATATGCGACCTCCATATAAAAATGCTGACTTTCATTTATATTCTGTTCTCACATGAGGGATGTATTCCAAGGGATTTCTAGAATTTTAAGAGACAGAACTACAAAATTTCTCATCATAAATTTAGTGGCAACTCATTAACTGTATTAGTTTTGCTATTATTAACTACACTTACAACATGCCCTTTCAAAAAATGTGTTTTAGCAGATAGAAATTATTTTTATTACAATTTAGGAAGAAGTTCAGCAGTTAAATTCTATGCTTATCATCACCTTCATAATAAAATAATCTGTAATTAGTATCTTGAATATACAGCATTAGGTTTTTAGAAAGCTTGTACCAGTTCAAACATCCCTATTATTTTTCAAATCAATGCTTGATCATAGGTGAGGCAGATACTTAAAGATCAACGGGGACTGATGTAATTAAGAACTTACTTAGGTTAATTCCAAACAAAAACAGCAGCAGCAGCAAAGGAAAAACTAAATATCCAGAACCCTAGAGCCCTAGCAAGATACTTGGATTATATGCTTCAAAACATTTTTGAAGGCAAGCATGCTGAGCTGCATAGAGAAAAAGCTAAAATGGGGTGTATTAAGTACAGCTTCCTTGACAAAGACAGACGACACCTTCCATTTTTTCTCTGTACAGTAGCAAAGTTTCAGCAGTTGAAAGACGGGAGGTAAAACTACACGAGCCAAAATCTCTTACAGGCAGCCCTCAGATGATAAAAATGAGAGACGATTCAGTAGTTCAAATCATGCTTTTGCCAAAAGCACTACCAAATTGGAAAGGATTAGGAGATGAATCATTTTCCAAGCGTTGTTGACAGACAGCTAGCCTGTGTGATGCCTCAGGAAAAGAAGCAAATACTAAACTATTTCAAGGTAACACTCACTTCCCTGGGTGTATTAATTCCATTACAAAAGGTAAAGTCTCAAACGTCAGACACAGACAACTCTCACCTTGTCAGATGCACAAAGAGGCTAAAGGAAACCCACTTTACAGGTGTTCTGGAGAAGAGGAATAAAGAACAGGAAGGAGACCAAATAAAGACCTTTTAGAGCAGGAGCAAATGAGGACTGATCCAGGAAGATGAAGACAAGAAGAGGGGGGAAAAAAGAGAGGAGAGACAGACATTCTATGACACGACTGCTCCTGACAGCAGGAGACAGGCATACAGGGATAAGAAGAGACTTAGTTCAAACGCTAGCAATGGAAAATGGATCTTCTCATATTCCCTGAACTGACCCTGTGATTACAGCACGGTCTGCAGGGGAGGCACAGTTCTGTTTCAATCTCCCCAAGTAAAAGCATGGGAAGGAGAAGGAAAAGAGTGAGCCCCAGTATTTGGTTTAGTCCCTAACCTACAGCACGAAGGCACCTACTGCCATTACTGCACTTGGAAGAAAAAAAAAATACAGGGCTTCCAACTATTTTAGGTGTGCTCTGAGCATCTCTACCTGAACGAGACACTAACAGGACTCTAAAAGGAGCACTTTGTTTCTGGATGCTGAATGTAGCTCTTGGCGACCCGACAGCCGAGCAGCCGCGCTCTGCCAGGATGAAGCCAGTCCTGTGCTCCTGCCAGAGAGAGTTTCCATGTGTCCAGAAAACTTGTAAGACTGTGGCTCCTATAGTTTAAACGTTTTCATAGCTAAGCAGCAACTGAGCAGCAAGTTTCCACCATCACAGGTGGTATTTAATGTTTATCCACTTTTTAAGTTCTAATCTGGCTAAGGTCCTCCAGTCAAAATCTCAGTACTTTTGTTCAGTACACGAAGATGATGGCTTCTGACGAGCTTTAAGAAAGGGAAGGCTGTGGTGAGAGCTTCATAAAAGAAGTGTGCCTCAGCATAACTGCTGGAGGTTTCTGCTGCCTGCATGTGAAAGCCAAAACACAGCTTCCCCTGTTTTGTATATGTGTTTCATAGAGTGACGTTACAGAAGCCTGTCTGTTCCAAGAGGATCTATAATAAGCGTATTCCTTGATACAAAGCGGGGGGGGGATCCCATTATACTTTTTCTGTCCAAACCAAAGGCACCTTTTGGTCAATCCAAGCAGGTTTTGTCAGTTCAAAACCGGTTACCGCAACCGATATGCCCAAGCGAGCCCAACCACTCGTAAACAACGCTGTACGGCCGCAACGCTCGGGCACACGCGACGTCCAAACAAACCGAACCCAACGGAGCGTCGCGATAGCGAGCGGCAGCACAAGGGCAGCGATATGGGGGGACGACGACCAGGCGCCACAGGCCCCCGGTTTCCGTGTCTCCACACACGGCCGCCATCAACGCGACAGCACCGTCCCCCTCACGGGCGGCGTGAGGGGAAGGGGGAGAGCGAAGGGGGGGAGAAGTCGACCCCAGCAGCTTCTGAGGGAGCCGTTTCCCTCAGGGCCGGCGGCTGGGCCTCGGCCCGGCCCGGCACTCACCGAGGAGGAGGTGGGCGTTCATAGAGTCGAAGAGCACCCCCCCGAGCACCGACCCCCCCAGGTAGCCCAAGGACCGTCCCACGAAGATGTAGTAGATGTCGCTGACGTTCTTGTGGACGTTGGCGGCCAGGTTTTGGAAGGTGGGCCCCAGCACCGCGATGCTCATCCCCTGCAACACATCGTAGAGGGGGGGTGGGCTGACCCCGCGCCCACCCCACCACCACCACCACCACCTTCTCCCCCCCTCCCCGGGCGGAGGGACAGGAGGAAGGGAAGAAGGAAAGAAGGGGCCGGAGAGCCCCCCCCGCCCCCCCCGCGCTCACCAGCCCCAGGAAGGCCGCGCACAGCGCCCCGGAGATGCACCACCGCAGCGCGGCTCCCTCCCCGCACCGCCAGCCGCCGCCGGTCACGGCCACCTCCGCCTGCGGCGCGGCGGGGAGGCGCGGACCCGCCGCCGCCGCCGCCGTCTCCCCCCCGCCCGGGGCGGCGAACCGGACGTGCTTCTTCCGCTCGGCGCCGGCCATGGCTCCTCGCGCCGACGGCGCCGGCACCAACGGCCGCTGCGGACCGCGAGACCGCCGGCCCCGCCCCCTCGCATGGCGGCCGGCGCGCGCGGGGGGAGGGGGGGCGGGACTACAGTTCCCGGCGTGCTCAGCGGCGCGCGGGAGGGGAAAGATGGCGGCGGCCGCCGAAGGAAGGAAGGAAGGACGGACGGACTTACCTTTTTTGTATTTTTTTTTTTATTTTTTTTTTGGACGTCTTGCAGCGACCGCCGCCTCTGGGCGGGTTCCGAAGGGTGGGAACGCTGGGGAGAGTAACAGCTGAGCTTGCACACTGCCGACAGCCGCTGCTTTCGTTATAGTGAGGAGCCCGTCAATTAAAAAACAGATTTATTTTTTTTTTTTTTTCCAATCCTCAAAGCGTACTGGACCTTTCGGACAACCGAGCATAAAAGGTCTTGGCTTCCTACACGGCCTATGTCAATCACGCTTACAGAGTTTGCCAAGACACGGGGGGAGGGTTGACCCTTAACTCCCCTTAACTAGTACCAAATCACTCCCACGTCATTTCTACCCCTTGCCAAGAGCAGTTACAGGTTTTTCAAAATGTCTCATTAGCACTGTTGGGTACAGAGGTGCTATTCACCATAAGAACAGCTTTAACTTCCATACCTGTCACTTTTAAGCCCCACAAGGGCAGTTCCAAGCTGAATTGTGTCTGTTTTCCGAGCTGCTCTGAACAGAAATACATGCCAAAATAAAACAGGCATTGCATGTAGATTACAGCAACCTAATCCTGTTTCTCCTAGCACTGGTTAGCATGTTGCAGGTACAGCTCCAGTTTAGGATAACCTGAGGGAATGGAGGCATGCATTAAAAAAAAAATCTAGCTACAACAAATCACTATGCAAGATAACATTTAAATCTGACTGTTCAGATCTTTGCAAGGACTGCAAAGTCTTACTGTCAAAACATCTGCAGAACACTGCTGAGCTTCCGGTCATAGGTCCATCAGCAGAAAGTATTCCAAGTAAAATAGTCTCAAGTATAAAATAACAGTATTTCTTTTCTGAAAATAATATACAAGTTAAACTGCATTTCCAGGTGTTAGTATTTTGCCTTGTTAATTAGCTTTCATGATAAATGCTGGTATAAAAATAGCTTCCTGAAAAAGGTACAAAAGTATTTGAAACATTCCATAGCCATCTTCTCATTTTTGTTTCACATACAAAGAGGTTTTGTACCTTAAGCATGTACAAATGGCAACAGCCCTCAGGCTCTCATCAAGGTTTTGGGCATCTTTTTCAAATTTTAATATGAAATACAAGCAGTCTAGAGAATAACCCCACGTGGAATGGGAGTATTTCCCCCTTATCATCAGATATGTTTGTTAAAGAAAATGAAATATTTTGCCCTACTACAAAGGAAACGTGAATGAACTCCTGTGATTTACTGAAGCTGTCAATGAGGAAACACTGCATACTGCCAAGGTAAGTCAAGGTGAAATTGGTAGTAGGCCAATAAATAATCAAATGTCCACTGAGTTATACTGGCAGTTCATGGCGGGGGGGACAAACACAAAACACCAAAAAAGTCCACCCACAAAATTCTTTAAAAACACCACTCAGTCTATTCTACTACAGTTTCCCTCCCTCCCTCAATTTTACTTCTGCCTTTTGTGAATGCAACTGTTCTGTTTGAAATTAAATGCCAGAATGGAAAATAGAGTAGATAAAATTTACAGAAACATGTAACTCTGGAACTCAGTAGTTTAAGTTTGTAAACCATTGGTCTTAAAATGGATCATCAGTGCAATCAGAATGAACTGGTTGGACCATATATTAATTTGGGGGCAAATGTAATGGGGACATTCCAATCAGAGCACAGTGGTAATAAAAACTGTAAAGACTTTTATATAAAGTCTGCACATGAAATTCAATAATTACCAGAATACAACATAAAATTACTTTTTAAAAAATGACAAGTTTTATAGGAGAACAAGACTAAAAATGATGCATGCAGTAACAAATGGGGCACTTAAGAACTACCATCTTTATTCTGAATAATTTGAGACTGATCACAGTTACTTCAGCACCATGAAAAACATTAGACATTCATTTCTTACCCTTCTAACAACGCAGAACTTGAAAGAATGGGAGTTAAGGCTAGCAAAATGTATATCCTTTAATATCAAAAACAACATACAAAAGATGATGTCTATAAAGATACTTAAACATGTCAGTGTTATCAATATTAGCACACATTTTAGTATAAAATCACTCTAATCTTAGCATATGCAGTTCTGAAACATTAAAAATGTTGACACAATATACATATGTAAGACTAAAAGGCATACTGAAAATATGACAGAAGTTTACACGACTAGAAACTCACTGGCTGCCTGGAACTGTAATGGTGCTGTGCTTGTCAACAGTGAAACACACAAATGAAAACAATTACTTTTTCCTCAGCTGTCTCCCACATTCCAGTGCTACAGCTCCTGTAGTTAAATGGAGAATGTTTGTGTATGCCCTGGTCAAAACACATTGTATTTATATACACATACATACACACGCTCTTCATATCAGAGGGTCACTTCCAACAGGAGAGTGAAGATGCCTGGAAGTCAGCTTCCATAACACTTCCAGCTCCCCAGAGGGCAACTCGGGCCCCAAGCAAGGCAGCACCTCTGCTCCCTGCTCAGAGAGGACGGCTGAGCCCTGCTACGTGGGCTCCCATGCAGCAAGCAGCGAAGCAGGGCGCTGCCCCATGTCAGCGCTGTGCATGAAGAGCCAAAGGAGAAAAATGTCAGTTGTCTACCTCATCTGATCCTGAATATACCCTGAAGGATGGCCACAGAACGGCTACGTCATCTTTGAGTTCAGTGAACAATGTAGGAAGGTCCATTAATGGTCGTTGAAAATAAAAACTCAGGGAAAAAAAATTCAATGTTAATGCTGAACAGACAAAGATCTGGATGAAAGAAATTCTAACAAAGAGTAAGTTAATTTGAAGTCTTGGTTTGAGACTTGTACAGGTTTTCTAACATGTAGCCAGAATAAATTCACAATACTTTTTTTTATTAATTATACATTGTATATTGTTGCATAGCTTAGATGTAAATAAGAACCTGAAGGGTTTTCATTATTTAAGACTCTTTGCTGAACAGCTATATTAAGATTTACAAGGATCTCATACCTACTGAAAAGAGGTAAGTGTCAGCCACACAGAAAACCAGCCCCTTGCTCAAAATTAGTCTTGGTTTTCAAGATCTGGTGTATTCAATTACAGCATAAAGTAGGACTGGAAATTTCACACTGCCATTTTAAGTGAACTTCTTTCTACCCAATTTCTTCTGAAGCTCACCCTGAGAACATTTAACAGAAAGATGATGATTACTCTGTTTATAGGATGGGAGAACAATGTCTATGAAAAGTACTCTATGAACTGTTCTGAAGAGAGGGATAAATCTGAATGATTTAAGGGTTTTCTTGAACTAAGCTAGTATTTTAATTTTAGAATCTATCCCCAACAAGATTAAATCTGGCATGAATTAGGTCATCAAAACATGAGTTCAGCAGGTTTCCCATGAACAGGTTTTCATAACAAAAATTAAATTTTGTTACGAAAATTTATTTACATTTACTCAGTCAAAATAAAAATTGACTATTCAGTGCTTTTCTCTCCTAGTTTTCAGGATAACAACTGTTTCTACATTATTCAATCATTTTTTTCATAAATGTACTAAATAGTTGCTACTTGTGTTGGGTTTTTTTGTGTTTGGGGTTCGGTTGGGTCTGGCTTCATTTTTTTAAAGGGAGACAGCTAAGCTTATTTTTAAAACCTCAGGGCATACAGAATCCACTATATCTCTAAGTAAGTTTCTCAATGGTTACCCTCACCGCTAACAATCTGAACTTCACTTTCATTTAACCTACATCTTACCTAGCTTTACAACACAATCTTCTTATGCTTATGTCCAATAAAGAACATTTTCTATTGGACATTTCCCCCATAGATGCAAGCTAACAGTAACGATGCTAACAGAATTCTCATGCATTAATTTACTTTTTTTTACCTTTCCTGAAAAGTCATTTTTTTCTGAAGCCTTTCCAATTTTAGCATTGTTGTTAAACAAGCACAGGCTTCAGAAATAGATTCATTATTCCAACATCATCACACCAACATAGCTTTCTTACCCCTATACTCTGTTTCCCTCTTGTCTGACATCCCATTCACTAGCTGGTTTTAACATAGTAATCACTCCTGAACAATTTTTCACTCATCATACCCTCTTTCTAAAGTCTCTGCATTTGGTTTTTGTTTTGGGGTTGGGGGTTTTTTTGTGTGTTTTGGTTTTGTTGTTTGGTTTGGGTTTTTTGTTTGTTTGTTTTTTTTTTAATGTGTCCTTCATATTTGTGAGCAGAATTTACTTTTTTAGTTACTCAAATATGAGAGTTTGGATTTTTAAGTACAGGTATGTTTTTAAAGGGCATGGCAATAATTAATCCATACTATTTCTGTATTATTTCTAAAACTTAACAACAATTACTTGATATTCTCTCCCAGATAATTTATAGGGGTACAGAGCAGCAAATCAGGAAGATGCCACAATTACATCAAGATACCTGGTCACAATGATTTCAAATTGCATCAGTGCTAAAAAGCAGCCTTGGTTTTGGTTAAAAACTCAACACTAAAACACATGAAATGTAAGTTCTGTGATGAATACTAATTTTTCATAACAAAGCCATAGGAAACAAGAGGCTTTTACTAACTACACTTACTCAACACCTTTTGCATTGCCCAAATAGACGATAATACTGAGTAACATGTTCTACAGAAATACTTCAGACAACAACAGCATAGGCTGTTAACATCATTTTTGTAGTGAAGGCAGCACTTTGTAGTCAATTAACAATACTATGTATATTTCAATCAAAGTTTTAGAAGTACTTATGAGGTGCCGAAGCACAAGTCCCAGTGAACCTAAAGGGACCTCTGTTTTACAGATGGGTTTGGGGTTTTTTTTCCCACCTCCGAGTCCCTCCCATGCACCTCTAACATTTTAAGATTCGATTCTTTTAAAACTCACTCACATAAAGCAGGGATTGAAATTCTGCAATATGAAAAAGGTATGAGCTTTGGTCTCCAATAATTAGCATGCTTTGCATGATTATTTTTAAAGAACTTTTATAAGTTGCTAGATATAAACATTCTATGCAATAGTATTGCTAATTTTTTATATCTTATATCACAAACATACATGGGCTTTCTGAGCAATTTACTACAACTCTGGGGAAAAAATAATAAAAATAGAAAAGAAAATAAAAGTTATGATTTTAAAACAGTATGCCTCCGTGGCTTATGTAAAGAAGAGGTATTGTTACTAATTAAGAAAATGCACTTAAATGTGCATTTTGTCTTCAGATCACATTTAGTTTACTCTTTGCTATGACACTTCTAAGCAAGAAAACAAAAATTGTTGTTATTGAGTGGACCTGAAATAAAGAATGATTAAGTATTCCACTGCATTGCCGATCCATATCCACAAATGAACAATGTACTTGGAAGTGTTTTATGATAAACTGAAAAGCAGTGTTTTCATCTCAAAGTATTACACTTTAAAATATTTTTCCAGAGAAAGAGGTTTTCAGAAATACCTGCTTGACAAACAGTGCATAACACCTAAGAATACATAAGTAATAGGGTCATATGTTTAGTATGTTAAGTAAGAAATAGGACATAAAAAGACATTTCTTTATATTTGAATAAAATATGGAGCTATATCCTACACACAATTGAACACAGCTATAAAGACCTATAATAAACCTGCATGTTCACTTAGTGCAAAAAAATCTTCAGTTGTTGAATGTCATTTTAATAGCTTGTATATATTTCCACATTAAAAAAAAAAAAACAAAAAAACTTATTGCACTTAGAATGTATCCTTTAAAGCTGTCTTGGTTTTAAGACTAGAAAAAGAACCTAACAAGTACAACAGAATAATTTGAAATTTAGTCTAATTCACAACACTGCTCCAAAGTATTGCTGTCAGTACAATTTCAAAACTACCAGCTATTCCAAGGATTAGCTGAAAAAAAAAATGTACACATATACATTAATAGTATTGCCTTCACCAAATAAAAAAAAATATCTATCATTCAGCAGCTTTACTTCTGAATGTGTTTGTACTCGGAGCTTAGTTTGCACATATTCAAAACATGTGCCCATCAAAAATTTCATCTTTAATGTTCTTTGTTTGGGCTACTGTGAAAAGGTGAATGCAAAAACAGGTGAGTGTTTAAGCAAACTGAGCTGGCTGGGGTATTTAGAGAAAATAAAACAGAAGTTTAATAATTTAGCTTTCTAACGCAAAATGATTTCAGCAAGAGTTATAGCAATCAAAAAGATGCATATTCATGTTCATGATATAGAATTGTAAGACTGTAAAACAGCATGAGAAACTTCAAAAGAAATCAGTCATAAGAGCTACTACATTTTCGAGTATAAACACCCACGGTGAGCCTGCATTGAAAAGACCATAAAAGTTATTGAAGAATCCTGGGTCAGTGAACCAAAAACAGCTTTCACCACTTCCAGAAACAGGTTCTGATGAGTTAGAAAAATATTCTCTTCACACACAGAATCACGACACACATACACACTAATGCTACAAAACTTCAAATACCTTGAAAATGTGGTTTGAAATCAAACTCAATGACTCATCAAAAACAAGTTCAATGGTATAAAAGATTCTTATAGCAGTTTTGCAATTTGAGCAATAGTTCAAGACTTCTTTAGTATCTCATAGTCCAAAAAGTACAAATCTAGCTTCGGTAGAAGAACATCAGGCTGGTACAGGAAAAGAAAGCATCAAAAACCAGATTCCATTTCTTTGACTGGCTTTTCTGTAGTGTCTGACACCAAAGTGGTTTCGTTTTCCAGCATTTTCTCAGTAGTTTCTCCATCAACAGGTTTTGCTCTTTCTTTTAATTTCTGCCGTTCATGAACCCAGGGGATCAAACATAATACAGCCCCGCCAATCAGGGGAGGGACCCCAGCCAGGTAGAATGCTATATCATAGGTGCCGAGGCGATCACGCAACAAACCTGGAAAACCAGAAAGTTACCACAGATAAATAATGGGGCCTTGAGAATCTACAAAAGACATGTCTTTTCTCTGGATTCAGAAACTTGAGAGCTGGCATAGATGATTATAACCACTAATCTGACTACCGGATGGCCAAACATAGGTATATGTAGGTAGAAAGGTATTCCAGAGTTGATTTAAAGACTCCAAGCAACAAAGAACTCAGTAAGTCACCACTCGACTGCTTAGTTACCACCCATCATTAAAAACACATACCATATTTCCTATTTGAAAGTTGCTTATTTTAGCTTCTCTAGCACTTGAATCTTGCAATGAGTTGGAGAAATTCTCCCTCTTTTGGTAACACTTGCCTTTGATCAAGGTGCCTCAATCTTATTCCAGATATACTGCATATATTGCATTCCTGGTAGCCTCTTATTAAAAAGTGTGTTTTCCAACAATTCACTCTAATTGCTCTCTCAAAAAACCCTCCCATTAATCAAATTCTATTTAAGTATTAATAGCTGTGATAATGTATCCAGATCAGGAAGCACTTAGTCTATGCTGTTCTAGCTTTAAAATGTTGTTCTTCATAATGCTGCATAGTTCAGTTACGTCTTACTAAGTATCTTTCAGTAGCACTCACAAGACCTTAAGGTAAATTATGATTGAAGACCATCAGTGGTAAGAATTATAGCTTAAGCTATTTCCACGTCCCAAATAACTTCCAGTTTTCATCTTCAAAACCTGTACTTTGTCAGTGTCCCACCAGAGAATGAAAAAAGCCAGTGTTCCTACTTATAAGCAGCAATTAAAGTGACTGGAGCTTTTAACCTCACAATTGTTTTTGCCTGAGCAAATTTGAGTCCAATTAACTTTCAGATTCTAATGTGGAGTCCTTCTGTAACAAAATCAACCTAAAGGCTGTCACCTCAACAGTATGGAAGATGTCAGGTCCTCAATCCAACTGGAACTCTATCTTTCTTTTGAGGAACGTTTTAGATCTGCACAGCTTAAAAAAAGGCTGAAGCAAACTTTAAAGAGTACAGTAAATTAACAACTCACGAGCAGGAGTTAAATTCACCATATATTCTGGAGTCAGTACCAAGAAAATTCCAAGTAAGTGCACTGCATATGATGTAGGAATGGAAAATATGGCCAAAAAGCCATGCAACCATAGAAACATACTCACTGCTACAGACCATATCTATACTTACCTGCAATGGGTGGACCAACTGTCATTGGTATTGACATGAATCCTAACAGAAATCCTATGGCCTGGGAGACATCCTGAGCCCCAACAAGCTCAAAGGCAATAGGAGCCATAATGCAAATGAAGCACCCATCAAACAGGCCCATGAAGAGACAGACAGCAATGAGACCTCCAAAGACGTTGCACAGTGGAATCATCATAGACATCAGGCCAATAAAGAAGAATGAGACCACCTAAACATGACCAAGGGAAAAACATAAAAACATGTTGCATCAAATCAGCAAAGATTAAGGGAACAGATGAGCTTTCTAGCATTTGTAGTGAATTAAACTGTCTACCTGTATTTACTTTAAAATAAATATAAGCAGTCTCCATGGATTACTACCATCAGAAGTTACATACCAAGAAAAAAGAAACAAATATAACTATCATGACATGCAATCAAAGAAATTCCACTACCCATTTCACAAGTTTTCAAAATGCACTTCTAATCGACTATCCTGCACTAATTATGTAAGGCCATTTCTCATGCACCAACATTTTTTGAAAAGTTACTCTCTGCTCTTTTCACAAATGAAAGCCACAAAAATAGCAAAAGTTTAATATAGCTAAACCACTATAATTAGACTCCTCACTGTCGTAATTTAAGTAAAAATATCAGTATTATGAGTGACTACTTCTGGGTGCTTATATTCCACAGAGGTAGTATTTTAAAGTCTCATTTCAATTTTTCCACATGAAGGTATCTTGCTGTATTCCTGTAGCCATGCATACTTATAAAGATTTTGTATTATAATTTAATCTAAGATTATTATTTGTTTGTTGTAAATTAAAGGAATAAAACTGTCTTTCAGCAAAATGAAGCAGAATTAAAAAGAAAATGCACCATTCACATGTTGGCATAGGAAACCAATTTCCCACCTAACTGCACAAACACATTTTCCAAACATTATGCATTGGTCACTTGTAGACCATTAAAGAAAAACAAGGTCACTTAAAAACTACTAGACATCACAATTTTTTGACAGATAAAGTAATTTATTTAGTGTCACTTATTAGGAAAAGTTTTTAAGCAGACAGCTAGATGAAACTTAACTTTCAAGACAGCATAATTTTTTTAGGTAAGGTACTTTATTTAGCATACTAAAGAAAAACTGTTGTGAAGCAACTGAAACATGGTACAGAAATAGAAACACTGAAGAACTGGGCTTCTTATAGGAACTTAAGGACAGAGGTGAAGAAATTCTCAGTTCTGTATATTCTGATACAGAAAATACAAATATTATTTGAGATGAGTTTATATCTAAGTAGTAATGTGGTTATCTGTAGACAAACTCTAAACAAGATATTGTTGACCAGATTCTTTGTTTCATCACATTATGGTAAAAGCAGCACTAAAACCAGAATCGCTAAACTTTGTATCCAGAAGAGACAGAATGTATCGTTCTGTTACTACAGACAGAATTTATAAAGCAAAATCCAGCAAAACAGGTCCCTAACAAAGAATGCAGAAACAGAAGATGAAGGTTGAACTTGCTGGGTAGAACTCTTGTTAAGTTGTTCAATTATAAGACAGTAAAGTTCTAAGACAAAAGAGGTTTCATTTGCATTAGTCAAAATTAATTCTTAAATAGTTTTTGCATGAGATAGGATGATAATATGAACTGTTGGTCAAGGCAGAATAATACTTGAGGTGAACATTCACTTTCCCTCAAAAATGCTGATTTGAAACAGGAGAGCTGGAGGTGCTGGGGCATGACTTAGCAAAAGTTAACATGTTTTTCCTGCTTAAAACTAGGTGAAACCAACAGTACTCAGAAGCACCTAGTTCATGCCCTAAACAAAAGTCCATAGTTCTCAGTTCTAGTTATTCAAGGAAAAGAATTAAAAAGCTTGTAGTTTTATTGCAGGTTTGGTATTTGCACTTTGGAAATCATGTAACATCTCAATGCTGCCTTTTTATTTTTTATCTTGACACTTCCTGAAAGTGTAACAATAGGTATTAAATCAATGCAAATGAATGAGGTACAGTTCCAGTCTCTATCATCAGGGAATCTAATTTTATCTAACTATGGCAGCAAATACTCCATCTTCAGAAAGGTGGGTCTTTCATAAGAATTTTTGTTTTCAATAATGTAGTACAGATAACAGCCATTAGATGTCTCCCTTGTTATTCATTTTAAAACAACAAAACAGGAACACCCAGTGGTTGGTAACATCCAAGTTACTAACTAAAGCTTTTCCAAAATCTACACTAACACTGCTACTTTCTCAAAAAAATATCGTTTATAAGTCCAGAGGGGAAAAAAGTGTATACTCTCCTTCATCCCCAAGCTTCAGCATTTCTGGAAGCTGTGACTCTTTCTGCAAGTAACCCCCTCCATTCAGCAATATCTCAACTAAGTACCTCTTATATTCCCATAGCTTTACCCGTGTGCACTATGCACAGAACATACTTAACACCAAATTATCACCTATCAAACATAAAGAGATTCAAAATCCTTAACAGAAGAACATAGGGAAACAAAGTAATAGTTTTGCAACCATTATGAAATCATGGGATAAAACAGGGAAAGCAGAATCTAGAGAATCCCCAAAGGTTCTCTCACTCACATGCTAATGATAATTTCTTTCTTTCCCAGCTGAAAACAGCCAGCAAGTAGTAGACATGTTTCCTTAGCATTAAAAAGAGGAAAAAGGAGCACCTGCAACTAGAGCCTTCAGAATATTGTTTGTATATTCCTTCAGAACAGTGTGCAGACATACCTGTAAATAAACTTTTTTTGCACCAGGAATATAATCTGCAACTCTGCCAAAGATCAATCTGCCAACTCCTGAAGTAATGCCCAGACACAGCAGAAGCACTTCTTCTGGCACGCTGTCATCAAATCTGTCTTTTACATGCTTCATCTGTTTAAGAAGAAGGTTGAGAAAATAAACTGGCTTTAGAATTAGAAGGAAGATAAACCTTAGAAAACTTAAGTAGGAGTAATCTGTGAATCTCAGACTTACAAATATGGCTACAAATGGTCAACTAACTTACTCTGCTTCTACAGATTTTAAAATAAGTTTCACACTGGCTTATCAGTATTAAGTGCAATACAATAAAAACAATCTGAAATGTGTTGTTGCTTTATTCACAATTAAGGAACTTAATAAAAGAAAACAGCAAGGCTGCGTTTAATACCAAGAAAATTGAAGGGAAACTAGAAGTGTTCTCCACAACCACGTCTAACTTACTAGTCATAGATCTAACATAAGGCAGAATCCACAAGGACTGTCTAGAATGGGTTGCTTCACTGGCTGGGGCCTGCTCTCAGGTCTGAAGGTACTGAATGATTAATGAGTATCACCGCAGTACTGTTCTGTGCATTAAGACAGAGATACATGCTACCAAACTTGCAACGGAGATCCAGGCAGGAGCAAGAAGCAGAGGGGCAGAGAGCTGGAGGCCAGACAGTGCAAGTAGGAAGGGCCCTCCAGACTGCCTCATCCCAACATCCATGACATCCAGGGGCAAGGACGAAGAGGAGCAGGAACCACCTGCAGTGCCAAACACAACAGCAAGCTCTTCCAGGAGAGGGTGCAGCTACATCAGCAATGACTAGGGCAGACTGGAAGAATGATTTATCAGCCACTTCAGCCTAAAGAACTGAAGCAACTGACTGACAGTAGACTATCAACTACAATGTGATGAACTACCAGTGTCAGTAATTCTAACCTTTCAAGTCATGTTAAAAAAAAAAAAAAAAAAAACACACACACACAAGACTGTCTTGATGGATTTGGATTTTTTTTTTTTTTTAATATTCTTTCTGGTTCCACACCAGTTTTTGTTGGTTTGTGTTTGGTTTTTGGTTTGGAGGTTTTTGTTTTGTTGTTTTGGGGTTTTTTGGGGTTTTTTTGGGGGGGGGCGGGGGGTTGTTTGTTTTTTGTTGTGTTTTTTTTTAAATCAACCATGAAGACTAGAAATTACCCGTAAGAAATATTTTTTGCACAATCACTTTTTGAAACATGCTTGACAATACCAAATATGCCAAAGCGGGCATTAGAAGATGTAAAAGTAATTTGCATAGTCCTATGATCTCTGTGCTTATTACTAGTTCTGAACAAGAAACTGTAAAGACTCAGAGGTATGAAGAAGCAACCAGAATAAACTGATTTTAAGTAAAGATGTAGTAAAAACATTTGAGAGACAAGGTGACCACAGGCTGACAGACCTGTATGGCAAAAGCTGCACACCGATTTTTGTTACTAATTCTGATTATGTGATACCACTTCAAACTAGAGAACCCTTGATTTCCTACCTACAAAATGGAAAAGTTCAGTTTTAGTAAATACTTTGAGAGCAAAATAGTCCAGATACTTTCCTGGCCAGAGTGTTAGTATACAAGCAGAGCCTTTTTTGACTGAAACATCAACAGGATTTGCCGAGCGATGGCGATTTTCTTAAGTAAAAAAATCAGTTGGGTTTTATTTACATGTCACAGAAAGTCTATTAAATCTAATATTAATTTGTCCAATATAATTGATTTGGTCAGAAAGGAAATAAAAAGCAGGGTTAGTGGTTTTGTTTTTAAAGATTAACTTCTAACTTCAACTGAAGACAGAAGCTTGCTCTTTCTATGTTTTAGTTTATTTTTTTTTTCTTTTCTTTAAGACACATTTGGGAACAGAATCTGAAGTTTTTCATCTGGAATGATATTTAAACATAAAAGATAAGTTGTTCTATTTATTCCCTTTCTGTCAAACGTGAGAAGGTGAAAAGCTGACAGTTTTCCTACACCCACCTTTATGTGCCTGTCAACACCTGCTATCCCAGCCCATGACAGAAGCCAAGGTGTTTTCTGCCATTCTTGTCACCTGTTTCATGTTTCTGCAGCCTCTACCTTGTTTAATTAACAGACCTGATTCATCCACTCCCCAGAGGCTTTCAAAGAGGTAAGATAAAGCTCTACATCTAGATAACTATTAACCCCACATATGCAGCTGACTAACTGAATTTCTCAAAGCAGCACCCTGAGGGTAAAATGCTGTCCTCTTAGATCCATGGGGGAAAACACTGGATTCAATCAACTCCTTAAGTAGGAAAATAACCACTACTCATCTCAATCTTCAAATATCTAAATTAGTATTTATTTTTTTAGGTTTCACTCCTCTTAAGCATACCATAACCTTAAAGAGAGCTACCAAGTAGATGTAAGGAGAAACTTTTCCATAGGAGGGCAGTAGGCAGTGGCACAGGCTGCCCAGAGAGCTCCTTCAGTCTCCTTCCTTGGAGGTTTTCCATACCCAAGTGCACAAAGCCCTGAGCAACCTGGTCTGATCCCAGAGCTGACCCTCTGATCCTTAACAGCATATTCAATCTTCAATGATACAGTCACTAAGTAAGCTGTAACTAACAGCAGTATTATTAACTGAATATCTGAAAATACAGTGATTCAGGATTAATTCAGTACTCTAACTCATTATGGACTTAGAGACATTTCTTGTAACTATAGGTTAAATGTATTTATGATGAAGTAGCTCCAACAAGATTTCCACAGATTTTTAGCTGATAGAACTACTCAAAAATCCCATGATGGGCAATTACTTGTGAACCTTCACAGGCAGCATCTCATGCATTAACACTCTTGTCACCACAGAACTATACAGGCTGTAATTGTATGACTCTTTAGGCATTAACTACAGCAGTCAAATAGGAACCCAGGCACACAGACACATCAAAGGCCAAAGCATTTCCCTGTGGGTTTTGCCTGTTCTCAGTAATGTAGCCAACTCTTCAGTCAGAGCTGTGTGCATGCTGAATTGCAGGTCTGATTTTTCCAGATGTAGAAAAGGCCTGTAATTTTCCCTGAGCCAACTAGTACAAGATTTTCCAGACAAGCACAGCTTCTTTACTATTTAAAATCAGTTATCTTTGTAAAATCCAATTTTCCAGATCAAGACATAGAGTGTGGACAATATAACTGAATGCATCCCTGGCACCAACATTCTACCTTATACCCTTGCTCTGTATTATCAGAGTAATGCATACAAACTCAGTTCTTACTGTCCAAATTCTCATTACTATTAAGTTAAGACTAGAAGAAAGATTAGCCACTTGGTAGTGGCTGGAATGCTTTCAGATATACTGTCTTGGCTAACCTCTCTCCATCCAACCAAGACCCCAATTTTGCCAAGATCTTCCATTCAACACACACACATTTCAACTATATTCATGCACCAAATCAAAGATAGAGCAAACTGAGTGTAGCTCTAGTTTCTTTTTCCAAATACAAAGAACCTGAACGAAGTGATAATGAACTAGTAAGAAACAATTCTTTCTGTCAACTGCTTTCTTCCTGTGTATATTCCATTTTGGGAATTCCCAATCAAGTAAGGCTTTAGTAGGCTAAATGCAATGCAATCTCTTTCTCACTGAAGAAGATGGCCAACAGCAATATATAACCTAGAAAAGTTTGAGCACATAAAACCCACCGTTTTCTTCAAGCCCTGATGTCTGACACTGTCCTGGTTTCAGCTGGGTTAGAGTGAATTTTCTTTCTAGTAGCTGGTATAGTGCTATGTTTTGGATTTAGTAGGAGAAGAATGTTGATAACACACTGATGTTTTCAGTTAGTCTAAACACTACTTAGCAACAAGTCAAGGATTTTTCAGCTTCTCATGCCCAGCCAACAAGAAGGCTGGAGGGGCACAGGCAGTTGGGAGGGGACAGAGCCAGGACAAACTGGCCAAAGGGGTATTCCATATCATGTGACATCAGGCCCAGCATGTAAACTGGGGGGGGGAGGGGGGGGGGGGCTGGCCAGGACAGGTGGATCGCTGATCAGGAACTAACTGGGCATCAGTCAGCAAGTGGTGAGCAATTGCATTGCGCATCACTTGTTTCGTATATTCCAATCCTTTTATTATTGTCATTTGATTGTTATTATTATCAGTTAGTTTCTTCCTTTGTCCTATTAAACTGTTCTTAACCCAGGAATTTTACTTTCTTTTTTTTCTGATTCTCTCCCCCATCCCACTGGGTGGGGGGAAAGTGAGTGAACAGCTACATGGTGCTTAGTTGCTGGCTAGGGTTAAACTACACGCTCCTTCAGAACCAGTGTAAGGATAAAAGGAAATGTTCACAGAGTACTGCTGGTGCTGTCTGTAAATTGGAGATACTACTCCTAACTGCTCCAAACTTAACAGTTTCCTGAAAGATCTGAAGGGGGTTCTTTGGGTTTTGATTTTTCTTTCCCAAACAGGAGCCTACACAAACTTTTCACTCTTCATGCTTTCCAGAAATGTACAAGTTGTATAGAAATACAGGCAAAACTGTGATCCCTTGGAATGCAAAGTGGTGAGCCATGCCTGTAGGTAACAAAGGTGAAGCTTTGCCTGAGGTGTCAGATGAGTCTAAAACATTATCTTACAGGCAAAAACTGTGATCAGAGATGGAATCTATCACAGTGCTTATGGTATGGAATCTGCCTTGAGGTATAAGCACTTGTAATATCCAGAACTGTTTTAATAATACTGTTTTTTCAGTAGTTAATTGGCCCTCTTATCCATGCAATAATTTTAAATCCAGGCACCCAAAATAATTCTAGACTTGTATAACATAAGACTTAGCCATCAATCTAGGCACGGCAATACCTCCATAATCTATTGATTTGGTTATTACTACCATGGCTTCAAAAACCCATTCAGTATTATTAGAAGACATGATGGCCTTGTCATTCCATCACTCAGTATATTTTTTTTTTCCAAGCTGCAAGTGCAAAAAGGCAAAAAACAAAAACTAAGTGCATGTCCAAGTAAAGGTATTAGCAATTGACATGACGCAACTGGAGTGGGTATATGTAGTAAAATTATATGGGTGCTCATCTTCAAGACTACAGTTAGATCCTCCAAATTTCAAAAAACTAAAAGCTTATGTTTATTCCACACACATCTCCTGAGAAAAGGACAGCCTTACTGATGATGCACAATCTTTCCGTGCTGTTAGTGCCATCACACAGCAGCCCTGCTTCAATGAACAAGTCAACCACACGCCTGACTGAACAAGCAGATTCCTTCAAAGGCCTAGAGAAAAAATACTAACTGGTGCCTTGATAAAGATACATAAAGAATTTTGCAGTGAACTGTCCTGGAAGATTGAAAGTGTCAGGATATGCCAAAAAAAAAAAAAGCATAAACTAACTCTGGACAAGTCACTGTTTATTCTCTAGGACTCACCAGAAAAAAAAGGGGGGCCAGGGTGGACAGGTGGACACACATGACACAACACTACAAAATCAGAGAAAGAAACTTGGTTGCCAGAGAACTATATGATACTAGGCACAAGGGAAATAATTTAATGCAAATACATTTCTGGTCCAGACTCCATGAAAGAAACTTTTACTGATGAGCCAAAAACTAGCAAACGAACCAGCAACTCCTGACTCCTGAACATCTACTGAAACAACGATCTTCATGTTAAGGGACATGAAATAGCATTACTAATACCTAATGCAATCCATTTTTAAGGGAGTGCCATTGTCCCAAGATGGCTACAGTAGGATTTTTTAGAAATTAAGTGCTTTCACATGACAAAAATATGCATATATACATTGTCAATATAATTCCTGTTTACATACCTGCCACAACAGTGATAATACCTCTTTCTATCTCTGATCAATTTAATCTACATAATGAACAAGGAGAAAAATTAAAGAAACAAGGTGATTATTACATGACAATCCAGAAATTTTCTATTATTCAACTAAGTAAAGCAGATTAAACAGAATAATCCATGTATCATGAAGATTCAGAACAAGTATAATCTGAATTTCTTAAGTAAAACTGAACATAACAATTAACAGGTTAACTGTTAAAACTATTTAACATTAAAAAAGGTTAAGAATTCAGATTAGATTAAGAAACACTCAGGTTGACAATTACATAGCTAAAATTGTTTGGTTTTTTCCAAAAAAATACCTGGTCCTGAAGAAATTTGCCCGAAATAATAATAAAAAAAAATCTCAGAGCTGTTATCTTTAAGAGCATGTGAAGGATGAGCATGATTCCAAGATCAAAATAGGCAACCAATAGCATAAAACTTCCATTGGAGAAACCAAGACAATGTTTAACCAATAAACAGTTTTTCTGCTTAAAGTCACAAATGCTAATCATTTTTAAAGCAATTAAACCAGTTCTCAGGTCTTCAGAGGGTGAATGCCAATTGGTAAGCCTGAAAGATATTCAGGGAATAGTGCAAGAAAGCATGCTGGGGACGGAGAAAAGCCTGAAGCATGGGGGACAACCCCTACACGGCAGCACAAGACAGTCCATGACTTCTGCTCTTTCTCTCTTCCATTCCACGTCATCTCTCAGGATATTTTCAGGTCCTATCCTCCACTAGTAGCTCCTGGAGGTGCCAACAGAGACTGGATCCCACTGGAGCCACAACAGACAGCATAAAGAAATGGGCACAAGGATACTGGTGGATTGGTGTGCCTTGGGCAGCAGCAGCAAGACAAATAAGGCACACCTGTATCCGGGGAAGCTCACAGTGACTGAGAACAAGGATGAGGAATAAAGCCAGGGATATGTAAGAAGTGAAGTGTTACATACACAAGGGCTGAGAGTTAAACTGTTAAATAACTTACCCTTTTTAAGCATTTTTTAAATTTATTCCCATTTGTGACTACAATCCACAACTTAGTCTCAGTTCTGTCTGTTCCTTGTAACCCTGAAGCCATGTTTCCTGTGCCTATCTTACTCAAAACTCAACTAGCCACTATGTCCAAAATTAGCTACTATCAGCAAGTCCTAGAGAGTTACAGGTCAATCACATTAACCTGAATTTCCAGAACAGCAGCAGAAAAGGAAACAAAACCAGAACTATTCATAAACATCTAACAGGTAACATCATACGCTAAGTAACGATCAACATAAATCTGTGTGAAAACAATAATTTCTCTCTATTACATGGTGGGTAGCAAACTTTGATAACAGAGGGAAGGACAGATGTAACAAATCCTGATCTTGGCCAGCATTTTGAAATTCTCTGAAACAATTCTCATAAGCCAGTTTGGAATACCTGACTTAAATGGAACAACTGTAAAGATGGATGTTCAAATGTTTGGAAAAGCTATTTTTAATTAGTGATCCACTGCAGAATTGAATATGCCAAAGAAGACTCCATAAAAACCCACCCAAATCTACCAATATTTAAGATTTTCATTAATGATATGGACAGTGAAGTAGAGACTATACTTACTCAATTTACAAATTACATCAAATGATGAGTATTGCAGGCACTGTAAAGAAAAAGACTGGAATTCAAAATGATCTGGGCAACCTGGCATCTCAGTTAACAGTGTGAAATAAGTATGATTTGTTTCCCTAAAAACATTAATGTTCAAAAAACACTTTATGGAGGTAAAAATCAGATGCATGAACACAACATGGAAGAATGATCTGGCAACAGCTCTTTAGAAAGGGAACTGAAGGTTTAGCAGATTAAACTTCAGCATGTTCTAATAATGTCATCATATCGCAAAAGTAATAGAATATACCAATTCATGACACAATGTGACCTTCACATACTGCTCAGTACCAGTAAGGCCTCAGCTGAAGAATTATGTCCTATTTTGGTCATTACTCATTATTAAAGACGTGGATTATGTGTACAGAATCCAAAAGAAAGATCAGGCAATAAGCAGAAATTTGATA